>NC_054064.1:8874099-9174932 GCF_017639655.2 Falco naumanni | reverse complement strand
CAGGTCCCAGCTTCCTGACCACCACTGCCATCCATCTGCACTGCGGTGGCCGAGACCTCTGCCCATGGGGTAAGGACCCAGACGTGGATTTGTTCCCCCCCAGGAAGCTGCTCTGAAGCCACATGTGAGATGTCCTCATCTCCAGAGTGTCTGTGGACTCCCCAGCATCACCAAACCCCTTATGGATGAACACCAGGGCTGTGAGCAGGGTGAGTGTTTTTCTGGGGACCTTTTAAGCAAGCATCTAGACATGGCAGGCTGCTGCAGGTCCATGGGAGCAAACAGTTTCCTTCTTCACACCCCCCCCGCCTCAGCAGGTCCCTGCAGCACCGCACCATACAGTATTGCTTCACTCCTCTGCAGTGCTTGGCCAAGCCCAAGCCCAGTCACAGTCGATGCTGAGCTTGGTTGGGGCTGCACAGGCTCCCAGGCGCTGTGTGACTGCAACATGTTGGAGTCCTGCCTCCAAACTCACCCTCTGAATCAGAGAGAACTGCTCGGTGGCAGTGCAAACTCTCCTGTCGTATTTCTGAATGAGCAAGGAGGATTAAGGTTGTTCCTGAGGTCTCTCATCAGGCTGAGGCTCAGCCGGGGGTTCCAGCACGCCCTGGTGAGTGGTCGCCAGTGAAAGTGGGACAAGGATTTCCGTGCACTCAAGAACTGATGGAAAATGTGAAAGCTGAGCCTTCTTCAGTAAGTTTCCATGACTTTTGGTTTGCTCTTGAGACAAACACCAGATAGTATTCCTGCCTCAATCCACCAGCTACTGGCAACTCAAGGTTATTTTTCAAGAACAAGGGTGGCGAGCGTGGGGTCTCCTCACGGCAGGTTGCTTACCCAGCTGCTGTACTCCCCCTTCCTTTGGTGTATGTTCATAGGAAATATCCTTGCCTAGATGGAAAAAAACACATGAAAAAGCATTACTTCTGTTTCCTCTGCATGCAGGGTACATGCTTGTCAGGACATGTGCCTTGTGACAGGTTGAGAGAGTACGTTTTGGGGAAGGGAAACTTTCTGACAACTCATCCCTGAATGACAGACAGACAATAGCACTCCCAATGGGCCTGATCCTCACCGGGAGGAGGCAGCACCTGACTTCAGTCACGATATGCTAATTTAGAACAGAAAAAAAATCTAGCTAAAAGAGCAGTGGAAAGAGCAGTGCTGGACTGCCCCCAAAAAGGATGCAAAGCCTGTCACTCCAAATAAGCACAGGAGGTGGTCCCTGCTGCAGACAACTGACATTTAGCAGCTCCGTGCGTCACAAGCCAATGTCACAAGAGGACCAAGCAAAGTGGGTGTGCAACCCTCTTCCAGGAGGGAAGCCTGGATGGCCCGGAGGTCCTCTCTAAGTGTGTTCCCTGGTCTGCAGGTTTCAGTGTGTGCAAAAAAGGATCTTCCCTGAGCAGTTCTCCATTTTCTCCCTCTTAGGCTTCATGCAGCATCCCATGGCTTTAAAGCCGGAAGACAAAGGTGGAGAGAAATGGAAAGTGCGTATTTTCTCTCCCATTCTTTGTGCTGTCCACCTGTCCCACGTCCCTTCCTATTTATTGCTTCTGTACAGAAAGAAGATTTCAGCTAACGCGGGAGGGAGCCAGCCCTGTAAACACCCCACCTGAGGCTGAACAGAAAGATGAGAGCTCTTACTGACAAAAGGCTGAGTGGAGACAAGCACTGTCCACCCATCATTTAGCTATTGTTGGAAACATCACATATCAAGACATCAACAGCTGAAGCTATGAAAGATATAAACACATCCACTTTCAAAGGCCCTTACTCAAAACTGAACTGGGATGCAGTAAATCATCCCCCACATTCACACACACACACAAAAAAAAAAAAAAAAAAAGAAAAAGAAAAATTAAAAAGAAAAGAAAGAAAGGAAGGAAGGGGAAATTCAGATTAGTCACAAAGAAGTTCCCCCGCCTGCTTCTCTGTGTGCATAAAGCAGTCTCCTGAAGGCACTGTCTTCACTTCATCTCTGCTCCTGGAACAGGAGCATCCAGTTCATCTGCCCCCTGCTCCTCCAGGCTCCTGTTGTGCTCCTGGCCCCTTCTCCAGCAGCTGTTGGCAGGTGGCTGAGATGGAAGAACAGTCAGATGTAGAGCCAAGAAATCAAGACCACATGGGTCACAAAAAGGAACCTGCAGAGGATGAGTGGAAGAGCTGGCAAAGAGGACAGGTTAGGAACACGCTGCACCTCGTGTCTGCAGCTGCTCAGTGGATATTACTGCTTGCCTGCTTGATTTACCTTGGTATAGATTCTCTGCAAACTTCAACGGTAAGAGCTAATGTTCAACCCATTGTCTGTTGGCCTGTAAAGCTTTGTGTAGGGTTTATTTGATATTTCTTTTTAAGAAAGAAAAAAGCATTTAGATTTATCCCCATTCAAACCACAAATTTTTAATCTTTCCTTAATGACTTTAATTCATTTTTTTACATTGCGTGTCCTCAAAACAACATCTACTATTGCCCAGTGCGTGGTATGGGGGCAGGTTGTCTAGAGGGGAATGGTTCCAAGAATGGCCTTTGCACTGGCCCGTGGGGGAGGGAGGCCTACCTCCCTCCTGCTCCCTCCCCTGCTTGCATTGACTCGTGTGTATTTCCATTTAATTAAATAGGATCATCTGGGTCGATGTTTGCTTTCAACAAGTGCATGTGGAGGAATCAGAACCCGGGTTGCTCATATACATCTCCTGTACTTTTTAGAAGTACTACTATATGTGCAGGTAGATATGTGAGAAAGCAAGCTAGCTTGTGACAGCTCTGAAACTCAGGGCTCTCAGCCTGCACACATACTGGGCTTTAGGAGTAGTCATCTATATCTGCAGAGGACATTGCCTGTGGGTGTGTATATGAGAGAGAGAAAGGCTGATGTGGCCAGAGAGAGTTTCGTGTACATTTAACACCACTGCAAAAAATATAAATAACAAAGACTCTTGAAACTCAAAATACCGTAGCAAAATTCACAGCAAATATGTTTGGCTCTTTCTCATGTTTTCAGGCTGGTGGATTGTCAACAACCTTTCACTGCGATTTCAGTGTCTCTTCTGCACTAGCTACTTCTCCTCCTACATCTTCTCCAGGAACTATGTACCACTTTAAAGTGTGTTGTTCTTCATATCAGAGTTCATTCTTTCCTCCCACTTACTTAGACTTGGCAGAGAAGCAAGCAGGCATGTAACCGTGCAAGGGAGGGATGGCCTCATGCTCTGTGTCCCCTGCTGTTTAACAAAAACCCTTGTGCCCTGTGCAAGTTTCACTGACCTGAGTCTCACAGTGGTTATTAAACTGCAGAATGACGAGCCTGGTAACAGTGAAAGATAACACTTTTCTTTCAATTCAGTCCTCTTCTCCTTCCACTACTTTGGGAGAAAGGAGTTGTACTGGAAGCCAATGGAGAAGGGCAAGATATCACACTGCTCAGGATGCAGAAGCCTCTCCTGGGTCACAGTCTGGTTGTGACTCCTCAGCTCTCAGTATGTCTCCCTTCTGTAAAAACGTTAACTCAAATCCTCCTCCAGAGGAAGGTGGCAGGGGCTGGCGCTGCTGCCTGTGAGCCTTACAAACCCAAGAGAGCAGCAGCTGGGGAGGGGATACGGTACATGCCTGGAGTTTCCCTTCCTCAACAGAAACAACTGAAACAGGGTGCTCAAGGAGCAGCAACTGCTGCAGATAAGTCCAGGACCCAGGAGTCACCAAGAGAACCTTTTTGGTTTAAACACTTGCTAACTGCAGGCTCGGAATGTGTTTCTGTTATTTTAAGCAGATAAGCATGGTGTGCTGTTCTGACTGCACCACGCTGTGCAGGAGTGGTCTCATGGGCTGCACACGGGCATCTCATCGCACTGGAATGCCAGGGCTCAGTGCGAGCCCAGGAACCCACCACAGAAATGTCTACAAAAAAGGCAGCAGTACTAACCTGACTTGACTCTTGGGGCAGTTTAGGGAGATGTAGGGAAGCAGGGGCACAGCAGCACCTGAGTGGCAGGCTGGGAACGCTGGTCTTGGGGAGCAGCTGAGAGGCTGCCCTTCTTCTTGGGAAGAGTGTCTCCTGCTCTCCAGGGCTGGAAAGTGCTACACTAACTTTGATAGCAAGACAGCAGCTGTGTTTTTTCATAGCAAGACCGTATTTGATTACTTTCCATTGTTCTCACAGCTCCTAAAAAAAGCCCTTGGACTCTTCTGTGAAAACATAGCTCAAACAATGTTACGGCACATGCTCAGGAAGGTCAGTGTCTGCAGCTTAGACCATGGTTAATAAAAAGGGAGAGTGATCTGGTTTCTGCCATGGTGCCACCTGGAGAGCAAACCTCAGCTGTGATTTCCAAATGAGCAAGTTAAAAAAATACAAGGCAGTGATAGCCTGCTTTCACATCTGCAAGGCTTGTGAATTCCCGCCTCTGCTGGAATTACCTCTTCTGGCCACACCAGCTGGAATCAGGCCATGGGCAAGCCACTCACAGGTGTGATCGGGGGTGTGAAACCCCCCGATGGTGAATGCATGGGAGGTAAAAGCCTTGAGCAGCTGTTGGGAATTTAAAGGTTTCTAGTGATCTGTTATAGGTTGGTTTTGCTTGAACAGGGCAGAAAAAGGTGTAGGAAGAGTAGTCATGCAGAGGTTTAATGTCAATAAGGAAGATATGGCCATAATCCTAAGACCACCTGGTGTGGAGAAGGTACAACGCTCTTCCAGTGCACAGTTGTCTGCAATCCGTATGACACAGGGAGTCGGGTACATGATTGCAGCAGTCCTCACAACCAGTGTGTATTGCTACAGTCCCCTGAGATTTGTGCTTTGTGCAGTACAAACCTATTCCTGAAACTTCTGCCACGTGGCACAGACACAATGTCCCAGACAAGAGGCAGTCTCATGTCTGGGGAACCAGAACAGGTGAAAATGATGTGGAAACTCTGTAAATGATACAGGGAAATCTGAAGCAGTTGGTAAGAAGCACCTCTGTGCCCTCAGCTCTCCTGGCATCCTTTCCCACATACCATTAGAAGGCAGAACACAGAAAGAAGAGTGACTAACTTTGTTATTAGCTTGTGGACGTCCTTCCAGTCCTACAGAGATGTTCTCAGCAGAACATACTACTAGATAATTGCAAAGTGCTTTGAGATTGTGCAGTAACTGTCAGAGACACGTAATACAGGTAACGTGCATTAGTGACAACAGGGCTGACATTCCTACTATTGCTACAAGTTTGTCACCCAACCTGTCTGTGTTTGATATATCCTGTCCACCAGTGGCCAGATCAGACAGGTTGCAGTGGATGGTGTTTGTCCTCAGAAGCCCAGTGGTTCTGTGCTTTGCTATTATCTTGTTGGGAAACCACCTGGAAATCCCAGCTGCCTGAACCAGAGTGAAACGCTCGTGCACTTGGGTGCCTAGAAAAAGAGTAAGTGTAAGACTCAAGCTGCTGAGGCGGTGGATAGGATCAGTAATGCTGGGGGAGATAGTTCCACCGGAGCCAGTGCGCAATAAAAGCTTGTATTTGGTAGCTGAACCCAGCCTTGCCAGTGGAGGAAGGGGCAGAGTATCAGCTGTGCAGCACTAGAGGGTGTCAGAGCGGACCTTCCCCACCACCAGGACCCACCTCACCCTCCAGCACACAGCAGCCTGGCTCCAGCTTCCTTCCCCTGCCGCTTGCCTTTACCAGCGCCCAGCACAGAACCGGCAGATGGGCATGTCTCCGCTCACTCTGCGCTGCTACCAGAACCTTCCCTGTGCTCAGTGAAGGGGCTGCTCTGTTCCTGTAACAAACACATGAGGTCAAATACATGAAAGTCAGGCCAACGCACATCCCACCATCCCACCTTTTCCCTTAGGAAAGAGAAGAGCATGGAGCAGCAAGCCTAACCTTTCATTCTTTAAGCTAGCAAAACACTGAGGACTTGCGGTTGTGTGGAGACTGTAGATTTGGGCCTTCTGTGGTTAAGATGAGAGATGAGTTTGATGCAAAGCTCAGATCTATACAGAAGCTTGGTGTTTTGTGTCTCTGATCAGTAAGATACATGCTTCTGTATTTGCGTTCAGTTTTTCTGTTACACTCATAAAATGCAAATCGATTTTAAACATGTCTTAATGCACTTCTACGGGAGCCACAGAGACACACATCTAGTAACAGCCTGTAAAAGATCCAAAGTAGAGGGAACCGTAAGGCCAGAGCCACCTCTTAGTACCATGCAAGAGGAGGGTGAGACAACGGGGACATGTCTGGGTCCCAGCTCTGCAAACTGGCACCCCTGGCTGTAAGTCAGACTCAGGGGGGTCAGGCAGAAGAGCCTCTACACCCCAAGGTCCTTCCTCAATGTTTGGTCTGACTCAATTACATTTACCAGGGTGTTTTTCTAAACAGGACCAACACTGCCTGGTGTGTTCTGCAGGGCTCAGCACTGGGCTGGAAGTCAGACTGGCTAGGAACCACTCTATTTTATAATAGAACCACTGTATTTTATAATAATGATAAAGAATCACAGAATGGTTTGGGTTGGAAAGGACCTTAAAGATCATCCAATTCCAAATCCCCTGCCATGGGCAGGGACCCCTCCCACCAGACCAGGCTGCTCCAAGCCCCGTCCAACTTGGCCTTGAACAGTTCCAGGGATGGGGCACCCACAGCTGCTCTGGGCAACCTCTGCCAGTGCCTCACAGCTCTCATAGTAAAGAATTTCTTCCTTAGATCTAATCTAGATCGACCCTCTCTCAGTTTAAAGTCACTTCCCCTTGTCCTATCACTACATGCCCTTGTAAAATGTCTCTCTCCATCTTTCCTGTCGGCCTCTTTAGGTACTGGCAGGCTGCTCAAAGGTCTCCCCGGAGCCTTCTCTTCTCCAGGCTGAACAACCCCAACCCTCTTAGCCTGTCTCCATAGAAGAGGTGCTCCAGCCCCTCTGAGCATCTTCATGGCCCTCCTGTGGACTTGCTCCAACAGGTCCATGTCCTCCTTATGTTGGGGGCCCCCGAGCTGGGCACAGCGCTCCGAGTGGGGACTCAGGACAGCGGAGTGGAGAGGGAGAGTCACCTGCCTCGACCTGCTGGTCACGCTGCTTGTGATGCAGCCCCGGATACGGTTGGCCTTCTGGGTTGTGAGTGCACATATAAAAGCAAGTAAAGCGTAGCTGGCTAGTAGCAGTCGTGCCAGCTGAGGCTGTCTGTGATGCTTTTGGAGATACAGTCCTGGCTTGGAAACGAAAGCAATAGTGCAGCGGGAAGGGACCCTCCTGGTGTGTTAACAAGGATTTCTCTTCTTTCCTTTCAGCCTCAGAGTGACATAGTGCAGTGGACCCACATCCGATACACAGGTGGGTGGACATTAGGGCAGGGGGCACCCAGGCAGGGCTCACCAGGCCCTTCAATGCTGCCCCCGGCCCCCAACGAGCACTGGTACACCTGCCATGCTGCCCCTGTACAGCAGCCGCTACCGGAACCGCCGCTGCCCCCTCCCCTACAACAACCCTCAGGAGAGCTCCTGGCTCTGCTGGAGCACTGCCTCGGTTACTGGACGGCTCCCAGCTGCCCAGAGCATGTCCTGTGGGGGCTCTAGGGATGCCCATACCCCTGGAACACTTCCCTGGTACCCGGGTGGCAGCTCCAGCTTCCTTAGGTTGCAACCCCCCAGTACTGCAGTTCCCCCAGAGGGCTCCCCCCGCCCCTGGGAGGGCTCCCAGCTCCCTGCTCTGCTCTGCACCCACGCATGGTCCCCGCAGTGTGCCATGGTGGCCAGTGGTCCCTAAAACACCAGAGGTTTTTAAGTGCTTTTTGTCACAGCAATGGCTATTTCTTCTGATGGAGGAAGGTGCCAGGAGAGCTGTCTTGGGAGAGAGGGGCCAAACCTGACCCAGTGCTGTAAGGGGCCAAAACCAAACAAAAGGGATTCCCAAAGCAGAAGAAACCTGAAAATCCACACAGATTTCTGCAATCCTTACCTATCTACTAAAACAAGCTTTCACTCTGTGAAAGAACAAGAAAAGTATTTTTGAGAGTTTACTGAGTACATGCGATGTGCTCTTGGGGTATTTCTGAAACAAGTCAATGATTTCCTGATTTATGAAAAATGTAAATGATTTCCTGGGGAAGAGCGAACAAGTGTATGCACGGCAGCAGAAATAGCAGTGCTCTGCATGCTGACCAATGACATACCTCAACTATAGAAGCAAATACTAAAATTTTTAATTTGGTTTTAATTTCAGTTAATATTGTAAAGTAACAATGAACCTAACCTAATAGAAGCCTATGTTCTTAGAGAAGAAGCTTTGAGAAATTTGGCCTCAGGCCAGAGAGGCTGTGCTTCCTACCTTCTGGGTCCAAGAGGTTTCAGCTGGTGTGCCAAAACCCCAGGAACACAGCAGGGGAACATTCCCAGCACAGCCCTGGGAACTGTTACTGCTCATTCCAAGAGAAAACCTTTCATGATAAGTTCTGGTTTAACTTCTCCTGACTCTGATCTGTATTAATTTGTTTCTTCCATTTCTGTCTCTACACTGTTTTTTTACCCTGTCTTCTATTAAAAAAAACCCACAACCAAACCCAAGGGCAAGGACTCACGTTAGCAGCATGTTCACTGAAAGCACTTTTTCACTTCCTTCCAGCTCTGCACATTTTTCCTCTTACTTATTGTCTTTATTTTCTGTTTTTTCTAGGAACCAATGCTTCCTAAACCCACAGAGATGCTTTACTTACATGTCTGTATTTTAAGACAGACAGACAGACAGTAAATATATAGTGCATAAATAGAAACTTGGAGGAATAATTCATACAAACTGGAGTTGTAGTCCAAAAGGCACAGCTTGCTCAGGAGCAGGGACTTGGAAACTTCTATTGTAGATGATGACTGTCTAGAGTAGATGATATTCTAGCTCTGGTCTGCCCTATTCTCTAGTTCACTCTCTTCCTTTCCTGTATTTTCCCCCCGTTCCTGAAGTCAGTTCATATAAAACAGCCCATTTCCAAGATGACACTTGTCATCATGGAATCATCTTCGCTTTTTCCATTCCAGGTAAAAGCGTGAAAGGAGTAGCCATGAACCTCACTGCTGAACTAGGCTCTATTCAGATCAGAAATGGTTCCATCATGATCACCTGTGATGGCCTCTACCTCGTGTCCTTGAAAGGCTATATCTTTTTCTCTGACCTGGAAGAGGAGGACTTGCTGAAGCTGACACTGCAGAAGACAGGTAAGGCGACCAGCTTGGCCCTTTGGGAGCAACCTTTCCAGGACAGAGACACTCCAGTAAACCTCACCACAGTGCTCTACTTGTTTGATGAAGATAACATCACCCTGTTGACCAACTCTGACGCCACCATCAAGGATTTGTCGTTTAGCTTTTTGTTATTAACTCCCTTCACTTGCCCGCTGTAGAAGATGACGTATTAGATGTAACGTGTAAAGTACAGCCTTTCCTACCCATCCATTTGCCTGCGGGCATTTGCCTCAGCTGGAGTGCAGAGAAACTACAGTGCAAACGGGCTTTACGTAGTGCATGCCATGTTCATCTCTTTGGAGCGCCGTGCAGCTGTTCTGCTACCTAGGATTGATCTTTCTACCACTGGAGAAAGGGATGTGTGGAGAACAGAAATGAAAGCCAAAGACAGTCACCTAAGCTTAGCTCATGTGCAGAGGCCCTCTGGGTTTCTCTGTTTACTTGACAGTATCTGTATATAGTACAAATACACTGTATATTTGCTAAAATAGAAGTCTGGTAAATCAGGAAGGTGCCTCAAGTGTCTTGAAGCCATTTGGAGAAGGAGGAGAACAGATCTGCTCAACAGCCCTTTGCCTGGCGAGGCAGGAGACAGGGAAGAGGTGGCAGGGGGTGCCTTTGCAGTGGTCCAGGTAAATGCTTTCTGACAGGTAAAGGCCACAAGAGGAAGGTGGTCTTTTGAAAGAAGCTGACGGGATTGCACTAGACAGCAGACACATAGGCCCTGCAGTGACTGTGAGGTTTTTAGGAGCAGCTTTTAAGAGTGGAGGTGCACTGGCTCTTCCAGCTATCTGCAGACTACTGAAGCCTGAGCCAAGGGAGTATCTTCTGGGACATTTACATACTGATACCGGCTCTTGGAGGTGTTAAGTTGAAGGAGAATCTCCTTCAAGCACACACACACAGACTGGCTTGACCCAAAAGTGATCCAGGCACATAAAAGTTTGGAAAACCATGAACACTCCGGATTTGGTGGGTTCCCTCTAATGAACCAAGTGAAACCTGCAGGTCTGTGCATCCTTCCCTCTGGGAGGACTCAGACGGTTCCCCTGA
Source organism: Falco naumanni (assembly GCF_017639655.2). Taxonomy (NCBI): domain Eukaryota; kingdom Metazoa; phylum Chordata; class Aves; order Falconiformes; family Falconidae; genus Falco; species Falco naumanni. The sequence continues at coordinate 9,164,673 of NC_054064.1, read as the reverse complement.
GCCTCGCAGTAGACCTTGTCATACAGGTATGCACCACCAGAGATTCACAGGCACCACCTCCACGACGCGCCTGTGTACCCATGGGCACCCTGCCTGGCTCCTGCTGAAGTCAGGCTGCTCTCAGCGATCCTGGTCCCTCTTCTCATTACAGCACGTGGCTGCTGTGGACAAGCCCAGCCCTGCCCACACTTGCAGGCAGCGCGTGAACTGTATTTTTGGTTCAAGTGGGGCAGATTTCAAGAACTAATTGACTACCTGGCTGTACACTGCAAAGTCTTTTGTTAAGATTATTTATGTATTTATACTATAGGCATAAGAATGTTACTTCATATTTCTTAGAGACACTGGGAAGGGTTCAGACTTCGTGCTGTTGGCACTAAGCTCCTCTTTGCAGATGCTCCCAGTGCTCCAGGGTGTTCCTGCTACACAGGCACCACGCTGCTGCCCACCTCAGCTGCTGGCCTGACCTGCTCCTGGCTGAGCACTCCGGTGGGCTCAGGTGCCAAAGGCAGTTAAGGAAATCTTCCAGGCCTTGGTGAGCTTTTCCATACGCTTTACAATATTGTTGGTGGATTTTATGAACTTCCCAACCTGGGGCAGGGCCACAGGCTCAGGGGAAAACTCATTAGCTGAAGCAGTTATTCTTGCAGTGCCCAGAAGCACCTTTTTCTCATCTCAGGACCGAGAAGCTGTGGGCTGACTTGCATCCACAGGATGCTCCTCCCCAGCTGCAAGGGGCATTTTGTGCTTTCACCTCTGGCTGCTCTACGTGCCATCGGGACAGAAGGCAGCTGCACCCTGCCCCCAAGCTGGGGATTGTCATCCTCCCCTGTTGAAGTGACAATCAGCTTCCTAAAAGCTAATAAAACTTCCCTTTGTAACCGCTGGGCATGTAGTGTCCCTTGGGGATGGGGGGGTGATTTATACATTCACTGTGTTTCAGCAGACATTTTCACTGGTATGAAAACTATATGAAATTTTTACATACTTTCTTTTTTTTACAGCTCAGCTTGAGTTTCAGTTCTCCCCAAGGGTGTGCAGGGCTGGGGCTTCCTGATGTGCAGGGCTGGCCGTGTCAGTGGTGTGGACAGGTGCGCAGGACAGCAAGAAAGATTAAGCTTAAGCAATGGGAATGGATTTGTACCTTGGAAGGGTGCGCCCTTTCTTCTTGTTTAGAGCAGGAGAGGGCATTTCACACACTGATTCGTCTGCACTTTTCAGGCTGAACTAGACTGACCTACATATATACATGTAGATGCACTTGTCTTGAAATAAAGATTGAAACAATTCAATTCCTGAGATTATTTACTTGAGGGACTGACTCTCCTCACCAGTAAGTTTCCATACCATCAGCTTCCATTTGTATCTGGTGACCCCTTCCTCTACAAGTCTCTTTGATATGAAAAACATTAGTTTTTCTTATTGGGGTTGTTAATGCCTTGTAGGAGCTCATAGATGGTGCTAAAGCCACATCTTACAGCTTTGTTCAACGAGGTCGGTGCACTGAGGTTTTAGGTCACCCCTTGAAGCTCATTACAGCTGGAGGTGTTGCAGTGCAAGGCTGGACAGTTTCTGCAGACAGTCCCTAACGCTGGAGGGACAGTGCGTTCCCCTTCCCGTGCTTATTGCTACTGAAATGGGACCTGAGACCCATTTCACAGAATCATCAGTCATCCACTTTTCAGTCGTCAACTGGGGATTACTGACTCCTCTACGATTTTAAAGCAATCTCCACCACTGCTGTGTCTTGGGTTTAACACAAACCGCTGCATAAACTACAGAGGTGGCCACTGTGTCTTCCTTCCCTTCTCTCTCCTCTTTCCTACCTCCCCACTCATGTAAAGCAAGGGACAGGGTGACCAAGCTGACGTAAGAGCCACAGTCACCCCTGGGGAAGGATTCCCCCCCTACCGCACCCATCAGAGCCATGGGGCTCTTGCTTTCCAGCCAAGAAGAAGCTATGGAAGGTGGTGCAAAACAGGATGGGATGGGACCTCCTCCTCTTTATGTGGATTATGCGAAACAAGAACAAAGGATGGGAAACATTTAATTTAAGCTCCTTTCATGCCCCTTCAAAAGTTACCTCCTTCTCTACCACACATGGTCACGCATAACAGTGAATAATGAGCCTGCGGTTTTTAGACACCACTTGAATTTCATCAGCTAGCATGAGTCACAGCGGTTGCCTGGCTGCTTCACTAAGGAGACAACAAGAAAGCTGGAGTGTGCCTGGCAAAGTGCAATCGATCCCACTGCTGTAAAGCTAGCGCTGTCCAGCTCAGAGAGCAGAAAGCACAGGAATTTAGTTTCCATATTCAAGTATCAAAATGGGAAAGTATGGCATGAAATCCAACAGTCTCCTGCAGTAACTGGTTGGGAAGGTTTGACTTATTGGAGTTTTCTCAGCAACATCCATAACTTCACCCAGCAGAGCTGTTCTCTGAGCTGACAGTTGGTTTTCCAAGGGGTCCAGACCAGCCCCAGGGATGCTTGCTTCCAGCCATGTGGTAGTACACCAAGTAAAGCAAATTAAGTAACGCTGAGGACTGGGAGGAGGGGGGTTGGTACCAGGCCAGAAAGGCACAGTGGCAAGAGAGCTGCAAAAGGATTTATCATTTGCCATTTGCAGCCCTGTATGGCCTAAGGCCAGGGAGGATCAAAAGTCTTATTCACTCAGTTCTGTAAGCTGATGTGGAAGGCTGTAAAGGGCTAGCGATCCAGGCAGGCAGAGCACAGGCTGAAGGCATGTCTCCCCATGAAGGTGCCAAGCAGTGAGCTCACTTGCTGGCAGCTGCTCGCCATCCCAGGGCAAAACATAACCTGGTGGCACCCCATGTGCTGTGCCGGCAGGGGCTCGCTGTGCTCCCCACACCAGGAAGCGGGAACCCGAGGACTAGAAAACCCCCAGGCCAAGGCAGAGGGGGCAGTGGGGCTGGCTGGCCTGCCCAGGGGAGCTGAGCATGGGGAAGGACACTGGGCAGAAAGCCGGGCAAGCACAGGGAAGGAGAGCTCAGGAGAGACGCGATGCTGCTAGGAGGTTGTGCTTAGGACTTTGGGACCATGGGGTAGGGCAGATGGAAGACAGGACAAGAGGTATTTCTCCTGTGAGCCCATGCTCAGTGAACCAGACCTCTGCAAACACCTAAACACAACCGCTACCTCCTCAAACACCCATTTCCCGCTCTTGATGTAAAGCCTTGCACAATCATTTTTAAAAAATGACAACTGGCACCAACTGTTCTGTAATATGGCTCACATCTTAATGAGACAAAGTTGTCCCAAGGCGATTACAAGCTAGAGCTGCTCACCAGCACAACTGTGCTCCTGTTCCTGGGCTTGCACTTTCTCCTGCCTTTGCAGTTTGCTGGGGCTGGTAGTCAGCCAAGGCACCAGTGTGTGGAGCCGGGTCTCTGGCCAAGGTGCTCGGGTGGTCCAGTGTTTGGAGACTAAATAGGACAAGGTTTGGGGCAAGATAAATCTTGATGTGGGCACAAATGTACTTTCCTAATAATTACTTTCATTGTTTGCTCTAAGGCAAAATTCATACCGATTTACTGGCAATCCAGAGAACTGTTTCATTTATTTATAAAGAAAGAATTGGTATTGAACACACCTCCAAGAATAAACAAACATTTAACCCAGCATAGGATCTGATTCATAAAGTATACAGCAGTGCTCCAATTTCCCTGAGACAAGATATCACTAGCGTTACCTTATGGAGTTCAAAGGACTCACTTCCCTTTGTCTCATTTTATTAATTTAAGGTTTCTATTACTGCCAGTGTCTGCTTGTTGGGCTTACTGTCACCAGCACAGAAAGTTAGCAGGGTGCATACATTCGGTGGGAACAAACAGATGAGATTTGGTTTCAGACTTTTTCGGGGGTTATGCCCAAAACATTTTGAACCATCGGTTGATCTGTTTCTCCCTTCATCACTTCCCATAAGACCCAGAGTACATTAACACAGCTGCCAACAAGAAACTTATTTACTGTTTCATATGTTCCACTCTTGACAATATGAAGGACTAATTCTGGTGGCTACTCACCAGCTCTGAAAAGCCTCCTGCCCAGATCATACATTATCTCCAGCAGTATCCACCCCTTACAAGAAAAGATTTGCTCCAGCTTGCATAAGAAAAATATCACTGCATCCCAGTTGGTTGCAGTAACTTGAGTCATCTCTCCCAGGTATGCCTCGGGTTAGGCTTGATTCTTTTTACAAGATGTGTCCTTTCTAGAATCAGAGGCAGGCGCTGCCTTCCCATAGCAGTACTTCACGGCCCACATGCTGAATCCTGATGGCTGTGCTGACTGTGCTCTCGCAGATGCAGCCAGAGACCTCAGCTGCCCTGTACCAGAAAGAAGCCAGGGCTCTCTTCCCGGCTGTTCTGGGTACAGTCACAGACACTCATGCCTTTTGCCTGGGTTTTTGTAAGAATAACAGCAAATAAAGTAATAGCAGACGGAGAGGTAACCCTCCACCAGCCCTTCAGACTTTCCAAGGTGTCTCCATGTAGTTTGGATCAGACAAGCTGTGGCCATCAGCAAGGACTGTGCCACAGGAGGGGATGGCCTGAGCTGAACACCAGAGTCACTGATCTCGAGAAGAACACCATAAATACTCCAAGATTTTACATCAGTGCAACACTGCTGTGTACAGAAAGCTGTCAGAACCAGAGAAGGGGCTGAATCAGTAGCCAAAACCTGTCTTTAGCGGAAACAACCTCTTTGTATAATTAACATCTACCATGCTTCACGCTGTAAACACAGCTGACCAAAGGAGCAGAGACAAAATCACCAAAAACCAGCTCTGTGGCCACAGCCAGGTGCAGAGGTAGACAAAGCCACAGAAGGCAGGATAGCTGCCCGCGGCTAAACCCATTCACAGATAGCTCAAAGGAGGTACCTTGGCAGCAGTAAAGGCAAAGGACACCTAGCCAGGAAAGGTCTGAAGGTTTTTCCATGCAGATTGTGAAGACTGCTTTGCCAAGAGACATGTGGCTCCTCCACATGTGTCAGGGTGCAAGCTCTTGATGTGCAGAAGAGTGTTCCCCTCTGCGGCTGGGAGCAGCCTGCTCACCGCTGGCCGGCACTGCTCTTGCACACAAACTCCCTAGGACAGCAAGTTTTAAAACCCAGGGAAGCTGCAAACACAGACCATATACAATAAGACCAGTAAGCACTGTAATCAGCAGGCTGGTGCTCCAACAGAGCATACAGACAAATCTGCAGCCTTCACTAGAAATGGATTCAGAAGGTCATACCTTCCCAGCCTTGAAAAAAATGCTGTTATAGAAACTGGTTGCTCATAAGGTGAACATGCAGCAGGAAGCAGCAGATGGCTCTCCAGCTTGAGAGGTCTGTGAATGAAGCTGGAAGGAGAGTAGAGAGAAGAGCCTGGCAGTGCCAGGGGCCACAGGCATCTCAGGGACTCTGTCCTGGAAGGCTGTGGGGATGGACGTCCTGTCAGTGTTCAGGGTCCTGCGGCCTGGACAGTATCTTGGCTTACCAGCACCCTGAGGCCAAGTGCTAATCCATACAGTGTCAGAGCAACAGTATTACAAATTACTACACGTCATACCAAGAGGCTGTAAAATCACATGGGTTTAAATTAGAATCCATAAGACATCAGGAAAGAGCACAGTTCTCTCTTAAGTGAGGAAAGATGCCCAGATAATGATCTGTTGAGGGTCATCTGCATAACTGGTTACTGTGCTTTGCTCAGCAGTGATGCATATCATATGGCTCACTTCTTGTGCATCTTTTCCTTGGGCCTAAGGCTGTAATACAATACTGTGCTGGGGGAAACATTTTTTTGGCTTTATAATTCTGTAATGTAACTCTGAATGAATGGCTTTTCCTACACCAGCTCTGTCCTTGAGGGACCAGGACTTTGTGGTCACTGGGGCTTCAACAGCATGTGAGAGCAATGTAGTTTTCTTCCTTGTGCTGTTTTATACTCCTTGTCTCAGTCACTAAGACTCAGACTTAGTGAGTTGGACCTTGGGGTCTGAAACTTTTGTTTTTCCCCTTCTCTTCCTGACCATGATCATCAACAGGATGAGTGTGTTATAATACTTCAAACAGATGTTGATGAGCACGTTAAAATACTTCAAAAGCATGTACATTCAGTATCACTCTTGCAGTACATTTACACTTGCATTTTCTCCAAACCCTGGAAACTACAACAACCAATTAACACAGATTAAGCAGGGACCGCAGTACGGATATTGTGTCATGAATATTTGAGCACTTTTGGTACTTAGGATCATCCATCTTAGTTTAGATATTTCTAAGTCTGTTTTGCAATGCTTGAGCACCCTGCTCCATCCTCAAACACGCACACAAATATGCCAGACGTATCACCTGTTCCTCACAGCTCCTGTAATACTGACTTCAGCAAATGGCAAGGAATACAAATTCAGGAATGTGGTGGGAAAATGAACCTCAGGCCCAGTCTCCCAGCTTTGTTTGAAACCAACCTGAACCACTCCAGTGGTTTTCCATAGCTTGGAATACCAGACCTGCCATTGGGGGGTTGCAGGAAATGCTTTGTTCAAATGATGGAGAGTTTTGCTTGCTTCTGCTCTGGTTGCAGCTAGCCAGCTGACGAATGCAGCATGGGGTAACACAAACAGCCAATGTGCAGAATTCACCCTTGGACAGGAGGTTAAGGCAAATCTCCATCAAGTGTACAGATCAGTCAGCAGCTGGTGCAACCATGGCCACTTCATAAATACACTGCCTCCAGCCCTTGGCTGAGCTCGCGGCTGGATTCAGGTCTCCAGCACCAATTAATCTGTTAATGGCAGAGCAGCGCTTGAGACAGGCAGTTAGAGCTTTAAAAGCCCATATTTGCACCCCTGCTCCTGAGCAGCATGCTGGGAGAGCCATGGTGGTGTATGGGGCACTTGTAGTGCTTTGGGACAGCTTTTGTCCCCTCCCTGCCAGGCCCACTGCTGGCCTGCCCCACATGGCCTCAGCTGGCAATGTCCCCTCCTGCTGAGCTTTGTGACAGCACAGATTTTACCCCCCAAGCACGATTCTGCCTGACAGAGTGACTTCCTACACGACCCATTGCCTGGCTGCACAGGCAGAATCGGATACACCTCCACTGAGTGATCACTCGCACGTTGTTAATGTAACCACTCACCACGGCAGGATGTGTTGGCCTTCTGCTTAACTTAGGCTCTCCCAACAGAGCTGGTTGACTGTGTAGCCCAAGGCTCTTCTGAGTTCCCACCTTGGGCACTCACTGCCACAAACACCAGGCCCCTGACCCCAAGAGGGCAACCTTGCTCCCCCTCTGTGGGTGATGGGGAGGTAGGTGACTACAAAGCCCTGCAGAGGACAATCCAGGCTGCCTTGATCCCATGCCCTCCTCTAGGACTTCTTCTCCCCAGACAGCCCCCAAGATCTCCACTGGCCACATGGGCTTCAGGGTGTTCATCCTTTGTGTGCCAACATCATCGGAGACCAGTGTTCACACCCAATTAATTTGGAGGCCAGTCATCTCCACCCAGCCGGCCATACGATACTGCAGGCAAAGCCATGCTGAAGCCTTTCCGTTGCTGCCTGGTATGCCGTTGTGGCCCTAAGCCAAGAGGTATGAGTGAAGAGAGGTTAGGATTGGAGTTCTGGTGCCTGTTCCTGGACCTGGTTTTGGTGCTTATCCAAAAAATGACCCTAAAGCAAAAGTCATGAAGGATGTGCCAGCCATAACAACCTTTCAGCTGGAGCTGGAGTTAGGGTCCCTTTGGTTTATTCTTCTCCCTGACCCATCACCTTTATGTGGTGCCACAAACTCAACAGAAAGGTTGCAGCTAGCTGTTATACAGCGATGGCTGAGACCTCATTCTGGGTGCAAGTTTTCTCTCAGACCAAACGATGTCTGCAGGCCAACGTCACTAGCTGAATTCTGGTCTTTGCCTGATTTTTCAAGCTTCCCTGGGGATGGAGGTCTAGGTGATTTCCTGCCTCCACCTGCATTGCAACAGACCTTAAGCAAGGTGAGAAGTAGGCATTTTCTGAGAAAAGACACACTGAGTCATGTCAGGATGAGAAAGTTAGCTTCCCAGGGACCTTCAGGCTGAAGAGAGAGGCTCCTAAGTACAATACAACCCAATCAGCTCAGGCAGTCATGGCAGATAAAGATGCGTGGGATATCTCTGCATTTATGAGGACTGGATATTGCCTGATATGCTGGCAGGTGGTTAAACATAGCGAGTGAACAGCTCATACCTCTGGGGGAAACATCTGGAACTTTGTAAACAAAATAAGCCCTACATGGATTACTTCACAGCAGGAGTGAGGGGGCGTGTTGCAGCCCCGCAAGGCTTCCCTGTCATCACAAGACCTTTCTTGCGTCATTCACCCAGGATGCCCTGAAGTCAGAACATTTGCAAACAAAAATACAAACCCTTTCCAGCTGCACCGTCTCTGCCCGCTCCTCCTCTCCTTGCCCTCGCCTTGAAAGAGCACTGCGCCACATGAACTCATCCTGCCAGGTGTTGGGTGGCCAGCAACCTGCCCACTTCTGGGAGCTCATAAATGACACTTCCCTTAGCCAAGAAGAGCAGAAAGAGAGGTTTCTATCCTTTTGCCAGGGGACATTGATGGGAGAGGCTTCCTAAGGAGGTTAAAAATTAAACAGGGTTGCAACAGGTGGCAACTGGTAATGCTGGGCAGAACACCTCATTATGGCTACAAAACTGCCTGAAGTCTTAATTTTTCCGCTAGCTGAGTCTCAATTGGCTTTTCTGTTCTGAAAGTAAATAGAAAGGGCACATCAGTAAACAGAGAGGGTCAGCTTTCACTTTCAACCCTCCATGCACCAGTGGGGTGTGAAACATCAGGTAAACTGCACATCAACTGCTGGCTGTATTCCCTCATGTGCTGTGCTTGTGGGAATTGCTGGGAATTTCCCAGCTCCATACCAAAACAAACTCACTCATGCCCGTATTGGGGTAGGGGCATGCAGAAGCCAAGCACGGGCTGCTGTGACTATTGCCACAGGGGAAAAAGGATGATCAACTTGAAAGTCCAACTAATCATCCATTTGATACTCCCAGCACATAATCTCTATACCCTCTTTTCCACCACAAAACACTGCAATGTAAAACCTAGCAAGTAAGCACCTGCAGGAAAGTAGGGTGTGCTTTCCTGGGGGAGAACTTCAGAAGAAAGCTGTTACTGCTGCTGCCCACCCACCCACACTGGAGCTCTGCAGTGCTAACATCGCCAAAATGCCAGGCTTCAGTCAGATGGCTGTGTCCTGCACAGCAGCTCCCGGCACATCTGGGAAACACACAGTTCAAATGTTTAAATCCCTGCTGGTGTCCTGACATGCTGAGCTGCAGAGCTGAGGAGCAGCTCAGATGGGATGATAAGGGTGAATACAGCAACAGACACGAGAGAAAATGGAGGAGGTGGTGGGGAGAGGGCTGGTGTCCTGGGCTGTGAGCAGCGGTTTGAGCATACAGAAGGCGGTGGCACTTGATGCAGCCTCTCTAGCATCGTGTCTTTGAAAGGTCTGCTCATGGGTTAGATCTTAGAAAAAGTTTTGTGACTGTTCTTAATCTGAGTAAACATACTTCTTTTGGGTGAAAATCTCTTAATTTCTTCTGAAACCACCAACCTCTTTCCTCCAATTCAGCAATTCAATACAATCAGTTGAGGCATTGGACTGAGTCATGTTGACATAATTTGTATTCAAATTAGAGCAGGCACATTCCCACAGGCAGTAACTTTCTGTCAATTCCTTTCCAGTTTAAATGCTTCCATGTTTTGCATCAAAATAAGGCTTCATTTCAAAACTAACAGCAGTTGTTGCAAAGTTAAACAAATGAAGACTGTATAAGCAAAACAAAACATTTTAGATGGGGATGACTGAACTTCTGATGTGTCTGCAAAGAGGAGCAGGGGAAGTTGTTTTTCCTTTTTGATCTTGACAAATTTTCAGTGAACCAGTAAACCAGCTGTTCACACAGTTCCAAGGAACCTTCTACTGGTTTTTCAAACAAGCTGCAGGGCCTGTTCAGGACATCTTTCAGGTGTTGGGAAGTTTCACAAGGAAACACAAACCTGGGGACCTTCACAGTGATATTGAATGAAGGAGTTGGAGGGCTGAATTTTTTCTGTGCTTCTGGTCCAGGCTGAGGGTGACTCATATTTTCCTAAACCTTGCTGGAGACAGCAGTAAGAGAAGCTCAGCTCTCTGGAAGGCAAAAAGCAAACAAGAGGAGATGACAGGCAGCAGCCCAGCTCAGGGGGGAAGCTGTGGGGCATTGGAAGGCAGCACTGGCCCCTGGCTGAGCCCCAGGCCAACACTTGGCCATTGCTCCCGCAGCTTCTTGGCAAACCCAGCATGAAGGGAAAAGGGACTGCCTTGGGTGCATGGTGGGGATCCCCAGCCTGCTTTTCTTCATAGCATTTCCACCCTGCTCGCCTTCCTCTGGACAGAGCTCAGAAACCATCTACTAAATACACATGGGAAGGAAACTCATGCAGAGGAGCTTTTGACACAGAGCCACAGGGTTTCTAGCCACACGCTGGGTTCGCCAACAGCCAAGTAGACACAGCTCGTAGCAGAAGAGGCTGCTGCAGGTTTCGGGGCAGATCGCTGTGGCTCAGGCACCAGCCAGGTGTGTGTGTATCCTGTCCCCAGGGAGCAGAGGCAGGTCCAGGGACAGGTGCCTGACACATGCCTGCTCAAGCCTGCGGTTCTCTCAGCTTGTGCGTGCATGGGCCACAGCACAGCGTGGCTTCTGTTGCAGCAGGCATTTATGATTTGGCTTGCTCACAACAAACTGCACAGGAGACGCTTTTTGCTTTTCTGAGTGGCGCAATCCTATGAAGTCCAAAAAACACCCTGTGCTGGGATATCCTCAGGAGTGGCGTAGAGGTTTGGTAACTCCTTTCTCCAAAGATTTTTTTCCACTCCAACCCTGCCTCCATCCCAGGATCACAGATGGTCAGAGGAGAAAGGGGACACCCTGAGTTACACCACTCTGGGAAGACCAAAGGGAGCCCTGCAGCTGCATGACTCCACAAGGACCCTCAGAGCTGTGAATGTCAGGAGGGTGAGCTGGGACAGATGCTCACTGTTCCTTACAAAGCAATGTCAGGTAGAGGTCAGCATCTCATTAAATGGACAGAGAGCAGGTTTAAGTGGAAAACAAGGACTTCTAGGTTTCTTTCATGCAATAGGTAAATAACCTGCGGAAGTCATTGCCATGAGAGAAAGCTAAAAGTTTGGACAGGCTCAGAAAGCAGCAGATGCACACACAAGAGATCCATCGCTAACTATTAAACACAAAGAAACAGAATACACCGCAGGCCTGACGTGTAAGGCAGGACACTACACTGGATGGGTCTCTGAGCCCAGTCTGTTTGTCCACCATTAGGCAAGGCTGAATGGAAAGGTAAATACTTTGAAAAGTGCGTCCCCAGAGCTGAGTACCCAAACCACAGCAGTGCCAATCCAGGATGCCTCCACTTGTGTGCCAGTGTACCCTGTGTGAGCCAGCTCATGGTGGTGGGCCAGGGCTGGCTGTCCGTGTGGCAGCACCAGCCACACACTGCCCCGCCAGAGGAAGAAATCTCTTGCACGTGATCAAGGGCAGGGAGCTGTGTAAAGCAGGTCACGAGAGGCTGCTTGCCAGCCCTGGCTCCATCATTTCCTAATGCTGGTTTTGCTGGTAAGGTGGCGGGTCTTCAAATGCATGGAGGAAACAAAATCAGTGCTTGATGATGCAATGTGAAGAAACTCAGGAGAGGGAAACTAAAAAAACACCTGTACATGAGGCTATGAGAATACAGTTAGCACAGACACCCTTCAGCAACGCTATGGGGGGTGGGGGGCAGGGAGAGGCCAGGTCAGGGGCTAGGGTCTTTATCCAACAGCTAGGCTTTGCCCGGTGGGGAGCACCAAAAAAGGCAGGATCACCTCTCACAGAGATCCATTTGCCCCAGGTGGCTCACATGGCATAGCACACTGCTGGTGCTGAGTTAACTAACAAGCAGCTCAGCACTGCCAAGGTTTTCAGAGCTGGGGGCCTTTTCAGGTTGGCTCAGAACTGACACATGCCTCCAAGTTGGGTGACATGCAACAGCAGGGCTATAGTTTCATTTCACCAGTGAGGGCAGAAGCAAATAGAGGCAGGCTGCCAGATGCTGATGCAATGTAAGATGCTGATTTGTAAGGCTTTCTGAAGGATTAGAAGAAGGAGCATTTCAGTGTCCGGGGGCGGGTGATGCAAGCCTCCCAGTCCTGGGCTGGGGAAGAACCACGCCAATGTTTCACAGCTTTCAGGAGGATTTCTTCTTTCATGTCTCAGCAATCTGGGATCTCTGCCAGATGAGGAGTAGGATGGATGAGTAAACAAACAGCACTTCACTTTCTTAAAGCAATTTGGAAGGAAACTGAAAGAGTTGAATGAAATAACAACTGCTCTTTTTCTTCCCTCTCTCAGCTCCTTGCTACAACATGCTTTGGGTACACCAGTGTGCCCAGGGACGACTACACATGTTCCGTGACATGCCCAAGGGCTCAGTGATTTCACACGAAAACCAGATCCCATCCTTGTTTAACCCCCCCGCCCCAGCATCGCTAGAAGGGACATTGCTTCATACTTGCTCCATGACAGGAATGTCTGGATTTTGCACAGAGGAGCCAAGTTCTGCTGTCACACAGACAGCATGTGAAAGAGAAGAAAATATAAAATAATACAAAAAGACAGTACAAGTCTGTAACTAAAGTAAATCCATCTAAACCAATAACATGACCACCCTGCTAACAGAAATCCCCGCAGCTCAAGTAATGAATATGAGCCAGGATGATATCATAGAACCATAGAACAGTTTGGGTGTGAAGGAATATTTAAAGGTGATGTAGTTCAACCTCCCCACAATGAGCAGAGACATCTTCAATTAGATCAGGTTGCTCAAAGCCCTGTCCAGCTTGACCTTGAATGTTCCCAGGGATGGGGCACCCACAACCAATCTCTCTGGGCAACCTAGTCCAGTGTTTCACCACCTTCGTTGTAAAAAACATATTCCTTATATCTAGTCTGAATCTACCTTCTTTCAGTTTAAAACCATTACCCTTGTCCTATTGCTACAGGCCCTACTAAAACACCTGTCCCCATCTTTCTTATAAGCCCCCTTTAAGTATTGAAAAGCTGCAGCAAGGTCTCCCTGGAGCCTTCTCTTCTCCAGGCTGAACAACCCCAACTCTCTCAGCCTTTCCTGACAGGAGATGTGCTCCAGCCTTCTGATCATCTTTATGGCCCTCCTCTCAACCCACTCCAACAGGTCCACGTCTTTCTTGAACTAAGGAGGCCAGAGCTGGGCACAGTGCTCCAGGTGGGGTCTCAGGAGTACAGAGTAGAGGGGGAGAATCATCTCCCTTGACTTGCTGGCTATGCTGCTTGTGATGCAGCCCTGGATACGGTTGGCCTTCCTGTCTGTGAACACACATTGCTGGCTTATGTCCAGTTTTTCATCAACCAGCACCTCCAGGTCCTTCTCTGCAGGGCTGCCCTCAATCCTTTGATCCCCCAGCCAGTATTGATACTGAGGGTTACCCTGACCGAGGTGCAAGACCTTGCACTTGGCCCTGTTGAACCTCATGAGGTTCTCATAGGCCTAGCTTGAGTCCCACTGGAGCCAAGGTGAATGCTTTCCTGCGCTGAAACCCCACAGCTCATCCAGATTGCTGTGTTATGGGAAGGGCTGGGTACAGGACAAGTGTAGGCTCTCAAGCCAGGACACAAATCCAGGAGTGTTAAGGAAGGGAAGGGTGAAGTTCAAGTGATCTGGACTTCTGAAGGGAGAATTTGAGAAAATGAAACACAATTCAGAAAGAAGAACATGTAAGTTTATACTCTGCCTAAGCAGGAATGATCTGCAATAGAAATGCAAGAAAGAGTAAACAGTTTGGGAGAAACACATCTAGGGACTACAGCGTGCTGGGACCAGGCTGAAGGTGACACTGGAAAAGGATGACACCACGCTGTACATGAAACTTGAAGACACGTGTAGGAGGGTGTTACAGCACTCTCCAAACTATGAAGCTCCAACAAGGTCTTTCACCATCTCGTACCAACACACTCCTCATGCCAGTCCCTCTGCTGCCTTCTCCTAGTCTCTCCTCATCCCAGGCAGCATTCTTTCTCTGCTTCTTCCTTGACTGCCAAGCCCCTTAACAGAACCAGCCACAGCTGCACCTTATCTACATCGGCCAACCCCACTCCCCCCAAGCGAGCCCACAGCCATATGTTATCAATATTAATTAACCCAGCTTCATTCCTCTACAGGTGAGCTGTGTCTAGTCCCAGATATCCCCCTTCCAGAAAGGGCATGAATCAGTCACACGTAATCTGAAGGAAAACTGAGGTATTTGGAGGTGTAGAAAAAAAACATCTTCCAAGAGTCCTGTTGTCCTCTGGGCTTCAGGTCTGTAAAGAGCTGATGCAAAGAGAAAGGAATAACCCGTTCTCTGTGCCCATGCTGGATATGTAAGGCCACTGGATTAATCTTGAAGCTCATGGGAGACTAAGGAGAAACTCCACATTTTTAAGGAGAGCGGAGCCCTAGAACAGAGGGCCTCTTTGGGGTCTTTAAGAGCAGTTTAGACAAATTTCTTTTAGGTACCATGCAAGTACCAGTACCCCTGCCATGGGGTGAGGTGAGGGGACAGAGGACATCCCTGGGGCATGTGATGCTTACAGCTGAAGGAGACAACAAGCACCAGCTTTCCAGGACAGTTTTACTGAGATGTTGAAAATCTTCTCACTCATATGCACAAGAATTGAGTCAAACAGACTTTCCAAGGCAAGTGCAGAACCACTGTGATTTTCTAGATAAACCGGGACCACTGGTACTCACTGGGTAAGGAGACTGCAACCATGGGACCAAGTTCTCTACCTGACCTCTTTACAAGACCTTGTGCCATAATTAGAACATTTTAACCCTGTCCCGTTCACACTATTTCTGCTGATGCTCACACCCTCATGCTACAGGTCCCCCAGCTTTCGCAGCAAGAGGAAGCAGAGCAGACAACGAAGTTACACTGCCTTTTTCCAACCCAAGTGACAACAGCTGAGGAATCGGGAATGACTAGCCTTTTGGACTAGACAAAAACCATTTTGCTACAGGGTTTCAGCCAGAGAAGCTATCTCCCTGTCTGGAGTCCCCTGCTCATGTTTTGGTTTGAATGCAGGGCCTGGGCAAGAGGAATGGGTGGTCTCTGTGATGGAGACTCTCAATCCCTTCACAAGTAGTCTTTGCAACATGAGACTCAAACTGTTACCCCTGCAGCCCTCCTCAAAGAGCGCTGACAGCTTGGATGGCCCTGATACCTTTAGCTCTGAGCAAGCACTTCCAATGGCTTGAAGCGGGTCTCCCTACAAGGCATATCACCAAGCTTGGACCTGCATCCCTGGCCCAAAGGGCAACCCTTACCCGTCTCTAACCACTGGCACAGGCTGAGAACACGTTAAAAGATAACTTATGTTGCTCTATGGTTTCTCTGTGGTTTACTCTTTTTCATTAGGCTGATGAAGACGCTCAAGCCTTGTTGCAAAACAGTAGTATCCAAACCACATGGTGCTGCCACTGACTTTGCGCTGCTTCCTTCAGTGACATTTCTTCCTGTTACAGTTTCTGGTAGTTTGCAAACTGGCTGTTTTAACAGTTAGTGTTTACAGACATTACCACTGAAGGAAACAGAAGAGTTAGAGAACAGGGAGAAGAAAGTGACTAAATATTACTCCACCATCAGATTGTGCCTGACACGTACATCTTCATAGGAAAGAACTAGGAGAACAAAGTGGGCATAAAACAAGGCAATTGCTTTTCTTTCTTCGTACTGAATGGAAACTGGTCAGAGTTATAGGTTCCTCCTCTTCCTCAAAAACATCTTTGATTTTGCTGCTAGGGGGTATTTGTGGATATTGCCCACTCCAAGTTAGCACACCTCTCTCACCACAGGCTGCTGAAGGGAAAATAAGTATGGGGGGAGAGAGACAGCTCCCGGGCAAAGCTGGCATCATTTCATGGGCTCAGCCTAGGACAGACTTACCTGAGCCCCCTCATAGTCAGATTTATAGCAAAGTCCCTTCAAAAACTCCCATTTTGGCTCCTGCACTGCTGCTGCCACTGCTGTGCTCGGTGGGAGGTGGAGCAGGGATAATCAGACTAAAGCTGGCTGGGGAAGGAAAGATGACAGCACAATGCTGTCACTCTGTAGGGAGGCTTTACAGACTAAAGGCTGATGGTAAAAGCATCACAGCTAGAGGGTATCCAATGTGTCACAACATGCAGTGAATAATTTCATCACACAACAGGAAAAAAAGTGGTTCTAATCTCACATGGGAAAAAAAAATCCAGAGAAGACACTATAGTCAAGATCTTCTAGAGTTCCTCAGATTACTCTTCTTTTACTTTTTTTAGTTTTTTTCAGGGATATCAGAAGCAAGCCTAATTTTCAGATAAGTTTCCAAGTTGTCAATCACTAATTTTTAACTACACTATTCAAAAACATGCACAGAGCAGCCAAGAAACGAACAAGGAAGCCCAAGAAGCCTCTTGCACAGAAATCCAGTTGACTGTGTACCTGTGTAGGATGTGATTCTGGAGTAATTCATATTGTACCACAGGAATCCAGAAATTTTTGAAGGATTTTCCTGAATAAACTGGTGAAAAGCCCCAGGGTTCTAAAATACTTATTCAGCTCTGAAATATTTCAGGTCCAGGGCAGCCAAGCATAGCTTGCTGCTTTTCAGCTCCAGACCAGCAAACATGTTTAACTACACTTCAGCTCTCAAGCAGGATCTGCAAGGATCACAAGTAGCACTCCTGGAAATCTCTTCTCAAATGGTGCAAGAGGAGAGTCAGCTTTCAGCATTTAAGTGACATTTATGGTTGCTGTGAGGGGAGCAAACTGAAGGAGCAAGTAGGAAACCCAGAGATGTCCTAGGACACTTTCTTGGTTTAAACCTAGAGGGAAACTGGTAAGGATGTTTGAGACAAGACAGGATCCTCTCAAGCATCTCTCTCTTTTACCTTTGGACTTGGAGGGAATTAAAAGAAACCCTAGTGTTGGTGGTCATGGAGGAGTCTCAGTGATGAATGAAGATGATTCTGCAGAGAGCCTGGCCCAGTGGCTCAGACACAGATGACCTGGGAGGGACAGACCTAGTCTTCACAGTAGTCATTGCACTAGTGGGAGCAATCTGGTCTCCTGTGGAGAGGAGGTGCAGGGCTGCTACTTCAGTTTGCTGTGGGTGACACCGCTGTATCTCAGGGACCCTACACAGTGCAGAATGAAGCAGGTACAAAGCAAGGCTTGCTTCTCACCTCTATTCAGAGGGGTAAAGCCTACAGCAGCACGGAGGAGGCAGAGCTTGCACTCCTGCTGCTTGTCCTGAATGTATTACTCCAGAAAACCTTTCTTCTTGGTTTTGCTGAATGTTCACTTCTACCTAGAAGAGTAAACACAGCAGCCTGGACACACTGCCCAAAGTGAGTGTGTGACCTGGCAAGACGCAACACGCTGAGTAACATTTTGGCATAAGTGGGAGGAACTGTCCCAGTACAAACACTCCCCAAGGAAACAAAATGCTGGTGTGCATCAGAGAGAACACTTCGCTGCACCAGCACAAGTGCTGGCAACCAGCACACCCTGGCAAGCTGATCTGTCTGCCTATGTAATAGAGAACATGGAATTTCCCACCACTTAGTGAAATCCCTGCTGGGAAACACAGTGGTATGGAAGCATCTATGCCTCACATGAATTCATCACTGTAACTGTGTCAGCTGCATCAGGGGAGAGTGGTTACCTTCAGTGGAACACCATTGGCAGAGCTGGCATTTACGATACTAAAATACTCACAGCAGAAAACCCAAAATGCAAAAACATTTGGAAGGGAAAGCAAAGGAAAGTTGGCACCAGGAAAGGAAGAGGAGGGTAAAGGGTACGTCATCTTTGGTGTTTACATACGTCAACACCATCCTATGCATTGCTGGTTAAGGGAGGCCAAGAGGAAGTACACATTAACTCTGAGATGCAGATGGAAAACAAAGAATGCTACTGGGAGAAAGGATGAGCAGAGGGTTGAGCTGAGTACTGTCCTCTTTTATTGGCTGGCCCACCTGACACTCGCACCTGCCACCAGTTAAAAGAAGTGATGTACAGAGAGAAAACACAGGGGACAGGTGAACTGTTTGAAGCTGGGAGAGCTGCAACAGCTTGTTTCCACCTACAAATAAATGCACTTTGTCAAAGGGCAGCATAATATTCTTCCCTCTCCCCTGTCCACCATCCACATATGATGCACCTTGCAGATTTTGTGATATAATCAACTGCCAGCAGGTGGAAGGCAGGCCAGGCAGGGCATGCCCACCTTGCTTATGCTGCAGCAGGGGGACCCTTGGCTTGATGCAAACACACCACTGTCCCCTTCCCCTGCATTTGCAGGAGCTTGCCATGAACACAGGATGACTTTGTCATCTTGCAGTCAACACACAGCCTGAACTGACAGCCAGCCTCTGCCTTAGCCCTTCTCACACCCAGCAACACAGTGAGGAGGTGAGCTCAGTGTGGCTGGGGAGCCAGAGCAAACCCTGGGCCACCCCTGCTGCTGGTGGGGAGGGGCCTCCAGCCCTCAATCTGCCTTGGCTCCGTGGGAAGATGCAGGAGTAGTGCTGCTATTGTGCATCAGAAGAAATGCTCTGATCTCAGATCAAAAGCTCTGAACAGGAATAAGGAATCACAGGTTTTAGAAAACCAGAAGCAAAAACATCCATTGTGCAATGGAACATTTGAAATGCAAAACATCTGTCCGTGGCAGTAGGTCCTCTGGAGTTGTGAAAGCCTGCTGTGGACGTCAGGTGGGTAATGAACTCAGAGGAGGGCATGCTCCTGGCCTGCAGCTGCCTCCAGCCGCCTTCTGGGAGCTGCTGGCTTTGCTGGATTAAGGCTCCAGTCAAGGGTCACAACATCAACTACACAGGGACCAGTTTCTGTCTAAGGTCCCCTTTGTTACACAACCATTTTTTCACCCACCCTTGAAATCAGTCACTATTTGGATCATACCACTCACTAACCTCGTGGCCAGCATCCAAATGAAACATAGCGAATAGAAACGGAGGGCAAACAGTGCACGAGACTCAAGCCTTTAACACTGAGAGTGCTTTGCTGAAGGAAAAACATAGATAGGTATGTCACGAACTTGGCACAGCCTGCAGCGCTCAGCTGAAGCACAGGCTTCTCTCCAAGAGCTGTGCTCCGGGGGAAGCCCACGTGCCTGGGCTCCCTCCCAGGCCCCAGAGGGATCCCCCTGTGCTGTGGGCAGCTGCACTGCATGGGCATGACAGTCCTTCCTGCAGGGCTCAGCCCAGCTGTCAATCTTGGAAGTGTTGCTGCTTTGCTGACAGCATAAGGCAAACCCAGAGGAATCTCTCCCCCCCCCCAAAAAAAACCACAACAAACCAAACAAACCCAAACAGCCACTCAGTTTGAGAGAAATGAGGACAGCAGCAACAGCCAGACAAACGGCACAACAGATAGATCTGAAATGCAAATGAATCGGTCCTTTTTCTCTGCTACTGCAAACTGGGGTTGAAACTCTACTAGGGCTTTTCTGTGCTTCTTAAGCCTCCCTCATATCCTTGGAAAGCTGTGGCAACTGGAAACTTGCCAACTGGAACCCACAAACACACAAAGTAAAGCTCCAAAGTAAAGATGAAGCAACCTTTGCTGTCACTGAAAACAAGCTGATCAGGACTTGGAAAACTTACTCTAGGGTTAAAGCAGACTTGGTACTTGTATTGGATGGTGTTCATTTGATGATGAAAAATGCACAGGCTTCTGTGACTGCTGAGGCTTTGAAAAGCAGCTCCCCAGGGGTCTGGTGTCTGAGCAAGAGTGGCTGAGACAAACACACTAATGAGGGTTGTGACATAGCATCCAGCGGGCTAACGGAATTATGTGTCCAGCAGACTATGGAAAGACCTGAATATATGGATGGTAAATCTGTGAGATCCAGTCTGTGCCTGATCTGTGAAAATAGTACAAGTCCCAGGGGCCAAGCTTAGGCAGAGGAAATGAGGTTAGGACCGCACAACAGCTGAGCACATGGAAATCCCATTCTGCTTTAATCATCTTAACTGATATTTCATATTTAAAAATTGGCAGATGCCTGCATCCGTGCACTCCAACACAATGGAAATTCAAAGGCTAGAAATAAACTGTGTATTTTGAGTTGTGGCATTGCTACTGTGAAGTCTGTCAAATATTTGTCTTTTAAAGAAACAAGGGAAGGGAAGTGAGGGAGAAAAGGCATGCAAGAATTGTACCCTACTTCATTTCCCTAATTTGTTTACACCCTAATTTGTTTCCATCCCTTTCTAACAGGTTGTTAGGAGAGAGAAAAGAAACAAAAGGAAGAACAAGACCAGCGTACAGTGGGTGCCCTGTCAATAAGAACATTCATTGCAAAATCATGTTCCAAGAGCTGAGGCTGCTTTTGAGAAATGCCAAGAAATGAGGAAGAAATTGAGCCCAAGTGTGGCAGCGATCACATCCTCTGCTCTGCTGGGCTTAGCCTGAGTCTGTTTTTTTAAAGGTGGCAAGGTTAAACACTGACTAAACAAAAACTGCTGGGGTCTGTAGGGACAGTACAGCTGAGATGCAGCTGTAAATATTCTTGCAAATAAAAAGAAAGCCTTAGTTCAAACAACACTTTTGCGGCTCCCAAGCCTGGCTGGGACTTGTGGGAACTGTAGAATGAAACGCTGCCACTTGCCGACTCCTGCCAGGGCCCCTCCAGCCCTGCACAGGGCTCGGGGCATTGCTGGGATCCCAGTAGAGCGCTGCAGTGCCCTGGCTCTCTCCCCGCCATGCATCAGGTAGTATATCTACAGGTAGCATGATGGAAAGCCAGATGTACTGTCCTTGGCCACGGTCTTTCAGTGCTGTCATATAACAGTGAGTCACACAAGCTACTGTATCCATGTCTAACATAATATAATAGGATATTATTAATGTAAAATAAATATAATATGAGCTGGACTCTACCTCCGTTAAGTGAAATGCCTGCTCAATGTCTGGAAGTATTCAACTCCAGCCAACTAATTGATCCTATATTATCCCTCCCCTGTATGATCCTTTCCATTTTAACCCCGTATTCATTGAAGTGGCAGATTTTGGGTACCAGCACTGGCATTTTCTGCCCCTGAGCTGTACTTGTGGTAGCAATGATAATTTTTCGTTTGAACAAGAAAAAGTGGTTGCTTTGCAGGTTAAAAAAAAAGAAGTCACTGATACTGCTGTTGGTAGATCTTTTCTTCTTGTGATATTTTCTTGGTTTGATGTTGTTTGTTTGTTTTTTAATATACTTCTTTTTAGACCCTTTCCTGGCTCTGCACTGTATGGGATGTCACAGGAAGTCTCATTTGCATGCTTTAAAATGAAGATTGCTTTGGTCCTTTTTTGTGGTCAAAGCCAGGAGTTTAACAGGTGGTAAGCTTAGCGTCTGGGGCTCTGGGGTTGAAGCTGCAGACCCATGCTGTTTTTGGGTCAAAAGGGAGCTTCTAAATCAGCCTGGGAGAATATCCAAGGAGAAGCAAGTGCTCTGTCCATAAACAGTCCCTGTTTGTAGCTGACAGTGTGTATTTGCATAGTGGCCTTGCTGCATTTCAGGATGACTGCAGGGTTTGGTCCAGCTCTGGGGAACAGCTGGATCATTGGGGGCTCTTGCACATATGGCTTAAATGAACCAATTATTTAAGGGAGAGAGGAAAGGGACTGGTGTAGGGATAGTTATTTACTCTTTTCTTGTGTTGCTCCGGGGGAAGGTACATGTCATAGAAGTTAATAAGTCGCTCCACAGGCTGAATCCTTAACTGCTTTTTTCAGGAAGGAGTTTGTGGAAAGTACCCTGTCTCCTTGATATTAGTCATGTAGAGTCACTACTAAGGCAGGCAGAAAACCTGTATGGGCTGGAGGGACCACAGGAGAGTCACGCTGAGGCTGCGTGGGGCAATTTTTCCCCATGGTTTACTCTGAACCTGCTCCAAAGTGTGTCCTGAAGGGCAAAAAGCCCTGCTAAGGGCCAGCCCAGAGCAGGTATCTCACTGCTGCCTCCATCACTGCCCTCTCATGTTTGGCTTCACTCAGAGTAACTCCTTCCTGTCTTTCCTCTGAGAAGTTCCAGGTTTGACTGCAAAAATCCAAGAGAGTGGTGGGTGGCTTTGGGATGGTGATGGCGTGTCCTCCCATGCTGGCAGCAGCATGGCTAGGAGCTTCCCCAGCAGCTCAGTGGTTTCCTGCAGGCAGCACAAGCAGGTCTCCCTCTGTCTCACCCTGAATTAAATGCATGGTAAGGACCCACTATACTGCTAAGTGAGAATTCAAAAGATGGAACAGAGTACTAACACAACAGTTCAGGCTTTTTAGTTTTGTTCTTGTGCCCCTTCCAAATTTCTGTTTCCATTGTACCCCTCTGCAACACACGGAGATTTAATTTTGGTTCTATGCAGCTTCTTCTGCAGGTTGGGAAGAGGATTAGGAAGAGAAGAAGCAAGACTAAGATGTATAAAGGACATTTTCCATGCATCCCATCCCCAGCAAGAGAGTGCAGAAGAGCTGGCAGAGATGTTTAAGTGACATCTTTGTATGTCAGAATTTCTTTTTTAAATAAACACCAGCAAATAACAGTTTTTCATATTGAAAGAAAAATCAAAAGAATGTGCAGAATGTACGAATAGAAACTACTTTCAAGGTTGACAGTTAGTTGTATTACTTTTAGGTGTTGTTCAGTTTTCCTTTGTTTATCACTTCTCAAGCCTACTTGCTTTTGCTTTTTTTTTTTGCCTCCTCCACACAACTTCTAACTCACAACTTTGTTCCCTGTCGTCGTTAACCCTGGCGTGATCAAATGCCATGCAGCTGCTCGCTCACTCCCCTGTACCCCAGAGGGGTAGAGAGGAGAATCAGAAAGGAATGTAAAACTGAAGGGTTGAGAGAAGAACAATTTAATAATTGAAATAAAATAAAAACAAAATAAAAACAACAATAATAATAACAATAACAGTTATAATGAAAAAGAGGGAAAGGGGGAGAGGAATGAAATCCAAAGGGAAGGGAGAAAACTAGCGACACACAATACAACTGCTCACCCACCCCTGACTGATGCCCAGCGAGTCCCCCAGCAACAACCAGCAGCCCTGGCCAACCCTACCCCAAGTCTCTATATCAAGCACAGCGTCCCATGGTACGGAATATCCCTTTGACCAGTTCAGGTCAGCTGTCCTGGCCGTACCCCCTCCTGTTTTCTTGTGACGCTCCATCCCTCTCGCTGGCGAAGCCTGAAAAACTAGTAAGTCCTTGACTTAGTATAATACTTACCTAGCAACAACTGAAAATGTCAGGGTGTTATCAACATTGTTGTCACATCAGAGCCAAAACACAGCACTGCATTAGCTGCTAAGAAGAAAATTCACTCTATTCCAGCCAAAACCAGGATATTCCCACAATAAGGAATACAAAAAGTAGGTAAGAAAAAATAGAAAGGACAAAAAATTATTTTAAGAAGATTTTAAAAGTCAGCCAGTTCATTTCAAACTGCAAATTGAAAGTAATTTGCAAAATCCCAACTCCTTCCTAATCTCCCTTCTTCTCCTTGAATGACATCAGTGTGGAAGTCAAGGTTGGCGGTTGCGTGCAACTGTTCCCATTTGCCGCTAAGGCTATTCTTGTGGCTCCGCAGTGGTGCTCACTTGCAGTTATATTTTCACGTGTGTGTAGTTTCACTTTTACTGCATGAAACATGCCCTCAGGGAACTCAAAAAATGCTCTTCCACCATCGGTCCTCATACTCATGCTGTCAAAATGAGAAACAGATTTAATCTGGTGTCAACTTCTCAGCCATAAAAAAATGGTACCTCCAGAGATGGAAGCAGATTGTGCACAGCCATCAGGGGATGCCTTGTGCTTGGCACCTCATCCCTTCACTTCAAATTTACTGGAGATTTTGTAAACCTGACTCCTTGCATGAAAGTCCGAGGTGTTTTTTGGAGCCCTTGCAGCGTGTTGCCAGAGTTTCATTTCGGTCATTCTGGGCCAGGAGCCAAATGAAAGTTCTCTGCCTCAGTTTCATGAGGAAATGCTAACTCATCGCCTCTTAGCTTGGGCTAGTGATGAAATGCACCGTGGCTCCTCCTCTTGGCTTTATTAGCACAGGGAGATCTCCAGCATATAATCGTGTCCATGCTCCACTGTGGCAATAAGGACCTCGGGAATTCCGGCAGTGCCTTTCTCAACTGTGGTGCTGTTTGCATCTTCATCTCTAGCTGTCTCAAGGATTAGCATCATGGATGCACCAAATTTGCTGGAGAAAGGGAATATTCCACAGAACAGGAAATTCCCATGTTCTCAAGTGGCTTTTTATGCTTCAATATTTGTTTTGATTATGATTTCAGCCCTGGTTTCTGTAGTCCTCTGTTTGTTCCATCATAAGCAGGTAAGGACAAAGCGAAATTCCTAACTCTGGAGTATACAACGTGTATTATTCCTAATAATTAACACTGCTGTGTTGATGCTATTAACTAACTGCAACCTAGCCATTCTTTCTCTTTTGGAGGCAGCTAACGCTTTTACTTTCCAAGATTTCAGCTGATGACATTTCCGTCAATTCCTTGGGTAAATGTCTTCAGCATTTTTCTTTTATTTCCATAATTTTTAAAAAAATAATAACCAAAGTTGATTTCTCTTTGTTGCCTCTCCTGCATCCATGATGTGTGCTGTTCTAATGTGATATCAACTGATGATGCTCTGTAAAGACAGAGGAGGCTGAGGAGTCCTGATATTTCACCAGGCATGAAGCCTTTTCATTTTTGATTTTAATAAGTGCTAATTAATATAATCTAGACCAAACAGCGGTTACGGAGTCAAGTTGTCTTCTGTGTTTCATTAGCTGATTCCAGTGGGCTTTTTCTGTCTGTACGCATGGTAATAAATAGAAATACAGGGGCAAGCCAAGTGATTACTTTGCTGAAAGCCAGGTTTTTATTTTCTGGTTTCCAAACTGTGAATCACTCTCTCGGAGAATCCAAGTGCTTGTTTGGGATGTTGGTTTACATATTGCTGTGATGTAGCTCCTTCCAGTTCCAGTTCTGAGGAGGAAGAGGACAAGGAAAAAGTCCCCTTCCATTAGGAAAAGAATGGCTTGTTCTCACCGTCTGCCAGCTTCTTGTGGCATACTGACACTAGGAATCCCTCTGAGGACTGATCCTACAAGGCACTGATTGTTTTTGTGAAATATGAAAACTGCTAAATTCCCACAAGAGGAGCCTGCTGTACACCTTACAGCACTATCATTTAGCAGACAATATTAAAAAAAAAAATCTTTTAAAATTGCTTTGGTACTTTTAGCCCCACTCCCACAGCCTTTCTTATCTATTTGGGAGCTGCGATGCAGCAGCTCTGTGACCTGTGGTCAAAACTCCATCCCTTTATTGGGAATGAGCATACAGATGCATGCACCTTTTCACACATATTCCACTCCCCGCCCTCTTTTTTCCATATTGCAGAAAGTTGCTTTAGTAAGTGAAAGAACTGCCTTTAGTCATGCTGATTCATATTAATTGGGGAAAGCAAGACTGGGTCATGAAAGCTTCTCCCTGCAAGGGAGCTGACAACATCCCCAGCACTCAGGACAGCAACTTCCTAGGGAACGGATGAGGTTGTGCTTCAATAGCGATTTTAAGCACTTCAGAGCTTGTATCCATCAAGATTTCAGACAGAACTGGGTCCCTGTGTCTGTAAGTTGATCCCAAGTCTGCTTTTTATGGGCTCTGGCCAGAGAGAGAACAAAGCTGCTGTGTAGAAAGAGCACGACCTCCATAAGCAAACACTGAGCCATGAGTCAGAGGAATAGAATGAAACCTCTTACCACTGACAGTTCACCACCTGGGCACCCACAGAGCCGCCTCCTTCCCTTGGCTGGAAGGGCACTGGAAAGCTGTTCTGACTGCTGGATCAAAGAGCACCATGCCTGTTGCCCTGACCTAAGCATGGTGTAGTGGTTAAAGAGAAATAGGCTTAAGAGTCGCAAGCTGTCCCCCCCCCGTTGTGCTTATCAGGTGTGACCTTGAGGTCATCCCTTCAGCCCTCCATGTTACCTTCTTCCTCCTTGTACAGGGGCTACAAAGCCCAAGAGCGACTCCAAAGAAGAGGCAGCTGCTGTCAGCATGCCTTCGCTGCTCTCAGAACAGAAAGTGCCACAGAAAAGCAGCATCTGTGAGCACTGCAGTGCAGAGTTACTAAGCAGCTCTGCCATGCATCAAATCAGCACTAAATGGTGTCAAACTGTGATGCACAGAAGTAAAGGTTCATGGTTTTAATGAGGGTGAATTAGCACAATGTTGTGCAGCTCCCCAAGTGTATGCACTGGTCGAGCCCTTGTCCACAGAGACATCATTTGCCACAGTCTGTGAGAGCCGAGTCCAGGGATGAAATGGAAACCCTGTCACCCAGGAGGAACGTAGGGCACTGCTGCTGGTTGTCTTTTTTATTTCGGGAAAATACCACCAAAATGGATATGAAAAATGCTGATGTATTTTAAACATTTCAAACTTTGTTGGAAAACAACTGCTTTTTCGTAACAGATTATTACTTGTATTTGTTTGTAATGATGGATAAAAAGGTTATTTCCCTTCCTGGGAGAATGCTTTTGTGCTCTCATAATGATAATGTTCCTCTGTTGAGGTCATTGATAGATGGAAAAGCTGCAACAGAAAACATTGACCAAGCACTGCTTCTTTTCACAGGCACAAGAGTTGTGCTGGGCACACGGAACTTGTAAGTATGATGTTAGACCCACTTTCTGGTTTTGTCAGACTTGTGCTGTGACAAGATGACTGTCTCACAGCCCTCATGCCTGGTTATAGCTGCCCCAAGGGCAGGTATGAGCTCTGACTGCAGAAATACAGAGCCCATAGGGCGCTGTGGCCATGGCAAACAGAGCTCCCCAGCTCAGCACCCAGAGCTGCCAGCCAGCAACTGTCTCTTTCTGACAGGACCAGCCATGTGCACCTCTGAAAATGGCCACTAAAATCAGCGTCACAAGGGTCAGATTTATTCCTGCCAAGTGCTGGTCATAAGTTCCCTAAGCTCAACCTAGGGCAGTCCTAAAGTAACACCCCGTACGCCAGCTCAGACCTTCAGAGAGGTTTAATTAAAATAAATGAAAAACTTCTGTGGGAGTAAATCTTCAGCTAATGACTGCTGACTGTGCAAGACCCTAACCAGCCAGGCGCCCCTGGCAGATGCAGTGGCTGAAGGCACTGACCATGGCATGAGCTGTGTGTCCCTGTTATATGATGTTGGACCCATTCTGCATCCAGCCCCCACCACACCACATGCTGCAGATACACATGCCCTCATGGCATGCAAAGTCTGGGTATTATTGTTCAATAATAACAACAACAATGCGTTGCTGGCTCTTTACCCAGTTTGTTGGTGTGTGCAGTGAGGGGTATGACAGCTGCCACCCATCATTAGCTTTAACGCTGAGAGCATGTGTTCATCCAGTACAGTGGGGGGAAACCTGGGAAGATCCTGCAGGCCCAGCTGTCATGGACTATAGCCACAGCAGCCAGTGAGCAGAAGATTACCATAACCACCCATATTATCCTCAGATCTGGCTGAAGTTCTGCCTATGAATTAGTTCTTATCAGAGAGAAGCTTGGACCCAAAGCTCAGGCTTGAAGGTTTCCCATCTCCAGGGTGCTTTTGGTAGCTAACCTGTCCTGGTGGGGAGCCCCTCCAAGCCACCTGTGGCCATGGGGGTCCCTCACAGCCTCTCCTGACAGATCGACCCCCTTTCCTAGCAGTTCTGAGGAGTCAGTAAGCTCAGAAAGTTCAATAATAACAACAACAATAAATAACAATAATAATTAAAAAGTCAGGAAGGGAGTGGGGAGTGAGATGTACCAATGGGAAACAGTAACAAAACATGGTCATGTATGAACAAGGTTGTCCTCAAATGTAATTAATCACCAAACCCATTTTGTCTGTTTTCCTCAGTAAAAGAACCTCCCACAACAAATTTCGGAGGTCCAATGGGCTGGGAGTGGCACTTGGAGCACTGTGACGGATTTGTGCAGAAGGACCATGACGAGTACCTCATAATCAAGCAGAGTGGCAACTACTTCATCTACGCTCAGGTCTACCGCAAACAAGGTCTGAAAGACTCTTTTACACTGATGCTGTACAAAGAACCAAACATCCTCCTCAACAAGGCTGTGGGACCAAATATGGGAGATGAAAACGGCACGGTAAATTTTGGGAGACCCTTTTCCCTGCAGAAGGGAGATAAGCTGTACTGTAAGGGAAATTTTTATCTTGACTATGTTCTGGCAGGGAATCAGACTTATTGGGGCCTGTATAAAATATAGCAGGATTCTGCTCCGAGTCAGCTCCTCCCTTATTTTCTCCAGAAAACCTTAGGGCATGGATAAGGAGCCTGCAATTTCTCTTTGTATGAAATTCAACTTGCTGGAGTACTGGTATCCTGCAGTGACAGGGTAAGGTGTAAAACAAAATGAATAGCAAACTTTGGTAATAATGGATGGCACCTAATCATCATGAAGTATGAGAGAAAGGTGCTTCTGGGAGGAGAAGTTCTTGATACATTACAGGGCTGACTCTGAGATCCTGGAAAAACAAGTCACTATATTCAGTCTGTTCTGAGCTGCGAAGGAGTTCTGCAGTGTGTTACATTTCAGACCTGAGTACCTGTCAGTACCCTGGGTCCCTTCTAACGAGAGGTGCTATGTAAAGCTAAGGTATTCTATATCTTTCCTGCACAACCTGCCCATGAGCAATGTGTCCTGAGCAGAGGGATGAAATAGTTCAGAAACATCAGTCTGATGGAAGGAAAACTTCTCAGCCCCATCAACATCCACAGCCTTGCTGCTAGCAAGGGCAACACCACATAGAAGCCTCCTCAGGAAAGCTCCATCTTCATGGGTAGTTCAGAGCACATGGACCTTTCTAGTGAAGCACAAGCAGTGCTGCGCCTCTGTGAATTCATGTCAGCTCCCTGCCACAGCCCAGACACACACACCTCTGTGAGCTTGCAGATCCAGCCAATGCAGCTGCTTCATATCCAGCTGCCATAAAGGATGCATCGCCACTGGCTGAGTAGCACAGAAATGCAATGAACATTGCCGTAGTAAGTAGGGACTGCAGAGAAGAGATAGCGATAGGAAGATGCATACAAGGAGAGTGGGTGCGGAGCGGAGGACAGAGAGTGGAGAGCTAGGGAACTGTCCCCAGCATTTTTTACTTTGCTGTGTAGCGGGTGTTGCAAGCAGCGCAGGGCAGAGCAGACACAGTCCTGACATGAAATGGGGAAGGGCTGAGCACCCCTCCTTAATCACCTCCACCCCACAGGCACAGCTTTGCTGTCCAGCACAAAGCACAAGCCGTGCCAGTGCTGCAGTAGAGCTAGCAGGGGAGCAGCACACCCTTCATCTTCTTGGGGAACCAGCAGATACTGATACGCTGCTCCCTTCAAGGCCTTGGCTATCTGCTGTGCTTCCTGGGATGAACATCGAATCACCTGCAGACCACAGGAAGGTCTCAAGACTTCAGCAAAAGCAAAGTGCTCTTGGAAAAGCAGGCTGCTGTGGCTGCAAGGCAGCCCAGCTGCCCCATGGTGTGGCTCCTCTCCCTCGTCTGGGCAGGCTCTCACAGGGAGAGAGCTTTCCTGTGCTTTGCTTTCCTTCCACCCAGACCTTCATGGGTGAAAACTCCTCTACCATTCCTCAGAGCATATCACAGCCTTGTGGATGGATTTTCATGGGAAAGCAAAGTCACTGAGAAGCTGGCTGGAAATAAATAATGATCTGAGGTGGGTTGGGGCAGTTAGGGGTGTTATTTGCTTTTATAATTTTATATTCTATCCATTATAGCCCTAAAGAACCTACAGTCAACTTTCACACAGATGTCTGCAGTCTTGTGTTTTGTTTCATACAAGCTGTTACCAATTAAAATGTTACTCTTGTTCTTTGCTATGTTGATTTCCCTTAGTTTAAAATAAAATAAACCAAAAAATCTTACAAACCACAAGCGTATCTCACCTCTTTGATATGGACTGAGAAGCTGCCTGACACATTTCTCTACCCTTCATCTACTTTCACTAAACTGCCTCTTGTGCTCTGAGAGGTTGGCAATATCAGCATGGAGTAAGATTAGTTTGAGCCGCACAATCCCGAGTTTGGTCCTGTTCTCAGCACACAGGGGAGCTGCATGCAGCCCAGTCCCATGGGGATGGGGAGAAGGGCAGATGTCTGTACTCAGGGCACCCTGCACACCAAAGCACATTAAGTCTCGACACAGGCAGGAAAAGCAACAGGCAGGAGAGGCAAGTGATAAGGTTTCAGCATTTGAGAGAAGCTGTTACATCAAGACATGCACACCACCACCCTTCCCAGTTACTTTCTGACACACAAAACAAACCCCAAAGGGTCCCCTAAGGATGAAGGAGTCCTTGTTCTACATATCAGACCAGAAAAATCCCAGATCCCACAAAACCCTGGCCTGAAGATCTGGCTTCAAAACCCCAGCACCCAAAGCAAGGGTAAAGCAGAACACAGATGTGGAAGTGTCATTGCAGCGAAAATGCCTGGTGGAGTCCTTGCTCCTGCACTCCTGTTTTCAACATGCACTCCAGAAGGTCACAAAGAACAGAGATGATGGATGGCCAGAAGGCTGCTTCCCATGACTCCTTATGCAAGCTGTTGGGCCCCCCATCCCTGCCCCACACTTCAAGTATAAACTGGAAAATCTCTTTCTCTCTTTGAGTCAGGCTTTGCCTGTGACATGTCTATAAAGCTCTTCACACAACGGTACTCACAGTGAATAGTGCCAACATCATGAAGGCCAAAAAATAGTAAGAGTGCTCCAGCCCTTCCTCCCCAACCTGTCAGTGACCACACTGTCCAGATTCCTTGAACATTTAAATGTGTCTCCTTGCCTTGCCCTGGCATCTGGGAACGCTTAGCAGACCCAAGAGACAAGGTTCCCCAAGTGCCTCAGGTCGGAAATCCTGTGTCTCTGAAAACTGTTACACAGAATTATCAAATCAATGCAGTACCAAAAAGATATTTACACAAAAATTCTTTTTTTTTTGACATTTTGAAATCACCACTTGCCACTTGAAGAGCATTTTTACTGAGGTGTGGGATTATGAAAAACTCGTATATTTCTCTGGTGCCATGATGCCTTTTAATTATACGTGTTGTCTAATCTACAGAAAGTATGATTTAAAGGAGAGTGACTGCATCATGAGATTGACTGTATAAATAGCTAGTCATGTGCCTTCCACCAGGAAAAAAAACCCCTATTTTTTTTCATGGGACTTAGGGAGTTTCTGCTTTCCCAGAAGCTTAGTGCACCGCACAGCCCCCCCCCCAAATCAGAGATGCAAATGGCCCTTAAAGTACACATTTCTGTGTCTTCAGAACTTAGCCAAAATGTGGTCCTATAAAAGGAATAATCAGTTGTGGTTTTTTTTTTTTAAATAATACTTAAATACAACTAATGTCAATATATTCAGCAGATTTTCTGTTTACCAAACAGCCACAAGCCACCTATCATCATCACATCTCAGTACACTATGCTCTCCATAATCAATAGAGATTGTCTATTTTTTGTTCTAGTATGAATTGAAGATTTAATTCAGACTTTCAGGCAAAAAGTGCCACAAAACATATTAAAACCAGCATGGCTTTTCCTCTAAGTAGGCCATGTTGCACAGACACAGGTTTGTCTGGAAAAATACCATTACAGAGGCTTCTCAGGCTGCTCTGAAAGTCACTACTGAGCCTGACCAGTCTGATGAAGTAACCAGCAGACCTCCAAGTTAGGGAAGATTTTGCATCATGCCCAGCCTCTTCATGTCCCAGGCACACCAAAGGCTGCCCCACCATGGAGGTGGAACTAGCAAATGCTTTGGGAGGAATCACCCCTCATCCACATCCAGGTTTCTGTGCACTCTGGTACCTCCTGATTTCATGGATCCACTGTGTTGGGCACTTCACTTCCATATACACCAAAAGATAGCCCATGTCATCACAGATTTTAGCCTAATAATCAAAATATATCTTAGGTGGGAAGAAAATACTATCAGCACTTTAGAGACAGGGAAGAAAGGCACAGCAAGATGATGTGATTTCCTTAGGGTCACCAGAAGTCCAGAAAAGCAGAGATGAGAATTGATCATGGGACTCAAACATCCTCCCTGCAGATAGTAAAAGCAGTGGAAAAAGCACTGAGGAAATAAACCCAGAAAGTGCCACATGTGGGATTAAATTCTTAATTATTTTCTTCCTCTTTTGAAGAAAATAATAGAACACATTGAAAATATCCCAGAATTGGACCAAAAAAAGCTTCCAAATGCCAGAAAAATGACTGTGGGGCTGGAGTATGGTGGCGTCAGCGGGCTGGCCAGCATGGTGCTCACCCACCGTTTCCTTCAGCCTCGCCGGACGCCTGCCCATGCTATGGATCCCTGGGCCTTGGAAAGCTGGGAAGAAGAAACCCATTTCTGCTTCAGTTTTTTTGAAATAGGATTTTGTATTGAATGGC
This sequence comes from Falco naumanni, assembly GCF_017639655.2. NCBI lineage: Eukaryota > Metazoa > Chordata > Aves > Falconiformes > Falconidae > Falco > Falco naumanni. Next base: position 9,132,011 of record NC_054064.1, on the reverse strand, counting down.
CCTGCCGGTGTAAATCTGGCAGTTCCCACCTTTCATCTAATTTGAGATGAAAGAACACAACAGCATTTTTTTTCCCTTTGACATACAACATTCATCTGTGGAACAGGAATTCTGATTTCATACCACTCCTACACAGCACGATCCCATAGCACCTCAGTTCCCAGTGCCCATAGAGCAGTCACTGGGTACTGCTAGCATAGGCTTTACATGCAGTGCAGAAGACACATTTGCTTTTGTTTTTTTGGTAAACAGCACAAGGGCTCAGCCACTGAGTGGTGTTGGAGAAGCCACCTCATGGTATTGCCGTGCTGCTGCAGAAGACACATGGCCTGTGCCAGCAATCTGCCTACACCTCTGGCAAACCTCTGACGAACTAGAAAGGATTTGGAAGCAACACGTCCTGTCTTTGCAAAATAAACAATTCACAGAAAAGCCACTGAAGGGAAGTCACAGGGGTATGACTCACTCCTGGTACAAAAATCACAAAGTATTTTCTTATATGACAGTGTAAGAGGCAAGAGCTGGGTGCTATTTCATTCTGCAATCCCAAACTCACTTCTTGCTATCATAAGCAACACCTTCCCCCAGCTCCTCCCTCATAGGTTCCCCGGCACTCATACTGGAAGGCTTTGGGTCATCTCAAGCCCATCTAACCTTTCCAACCTGAAACAGGGTCTGGCTGGTTGATGCTCTCTCCTCCACGTGCAAGGCTTTTGCTCCCAGTGCTCCTTTCCCTCGCTTATCTTAACTTTCCTGCAAAGCTGACAGCTCGCTGCCACCTCTCCTCAAACAGTGCCACAAAACTTACATCACGAGCCTTGTCAGTGGCTCTCCCACAGCATCAGACACCAGAAATGCAGGTTTCAGTTAAAGGGTTTACTCCTTTCCTGAGAGGTTTTGGAGGAAAAATTAAAAAAAAAATTAAAAAGCTCAAAGGTATTAAAAAGTTTCAAGATAACAGAAACTAAGCATTTTGTTTCTGTTCATCTTCAGATTTCATAGCTGGTTTCACAATGTTTGAGGTCTTAGCCAAAATTTTTGAATATTTGGGACTAACAATAATAGAGATCAAGTAAACTGCATTTAAAAAGCACTAACAATCAGAGCTGTATGCAAACCATTAAGGCATTGTCAACCAGCCACAGTTTATGCTTCAGTGCTACATGTGGGCAGACCCTCTTATGAGATTTAACTTCGTAAAACCAATACAAACTTTTGACATGTGTGGAAGAAGCATTGCATGACATGGTAGAGAAGAATACAACAGCAAGTTCCAATTTTGAGCATTTTTGTGCTCATCTTAGCAGGCCATGAACTTAGAGGTCTTGCTACTTTTTCCTGACCGGCATTTGTCTTAAAGTCCTTCAAATATGAGTCAAAATTGCACAGTTAGAGCTCAACACTGGGAAGTTTTCAATTCCAAATCTAAAGCTGATCCCTGAACTTGCAGCTCAAAGCAGGGTAATACCACTGGCTTTTGATGACCATCAGGTTCAAATTTAAAAAATGTTTTTAGATCAAGTTAATTGTACACGAAGCCGTTCTCCTGAAGGGAAATTGTATACTTTAAAGGCAAAATTTCTCTCCAGTATCAAAATTTTCCAATATATCTTCCCATAAAAGGGAGAGACACTCTTAGACATTCCCTTCACATACAGCAAGTCTACACCCCCGAGAAGTGAAGCAGGGACAGGTACTCTCTGGTATGAGGGAGCAGCCTCTGATCCGCAAGTCAAGAAAAGGCCTTTGAATGGATGAGGAAGCAGACCAGTGAACCCTGACAGGTCTCGGCAGCCCCTGTTTTTAGTTAGGTAGCTTCAAATACTGAAGTCTCTCCTCCGAGAAAGAGTCAGAGTGGATGCAGGGCAGCTCCTCAAACTCTGCCCTTTCGCATGTCTTTAATGCAACTCATCTTTGAAACTTTTCTTTCCTCCTTCATTAGCCAGACCAGGGCCATAAGCAGAAATGTAGCTCAGCATCCGAAGAACTAGCCATTCATTTAAGCATCTGTGTAAACACAGGTATGTGTTTAAGTACTTTTCTGAAAAGGTACTACAGAAAAACTAGTGGGATGGAAAGCAGGGGTGAATCTGTAATGGTAAGTCTTGTTTGGCACAACCCTTTTAAAGAAAAATCTGGAAAAATCTCACAGTGCATAATGAGGAACAAGAGGCAGCTGAATCCTTTCGCCTTTGGGCATGGGGGAAGCTTTGGAATATGACAACTGCAGCTTGAATCTCCTCTTTCTTTCAATATTTGTGCTTCAGGAGAAGGGATAGTTACACAGAACTTACTTCCTAGGCATTGTCAGTATTTACAGCCCTCACCGGATGGCTATAGTCACACAGTTTAACGAACAGTGAGATGAGCAAAGCTTACTCCTTCATAAACCTGAGTTTGGGCTTGGATCTATCTAGTGTTGAAAACAGCTACAGCTCTGACAGGAACCCTTCCAGGACTTGGAGCTTACATTGTTTTCTATGGTCGGTTCAACCATTCCCTGATGTCTGTCTCATACTAGTCAGCCCACCCATGTCAAAAATCTGGCACTTGGAGATGATTCCCCTTTCCCATTTAGCTGATACCAGATGTGCAAAGTAGGTAGAGGGGTTAGCGTGGGTACAGAGGATACACTGATGCATGCAGAGAAACAGCCTGATCTCGGACTCTTCCTAAGCCAAAAAAATTAATCTCAAGCAGCTTTTTCACATAACTGGTGTTGAAATCTTTCCCAGAAATTTGGCACTTTGAAAATCTTTTTATTCTCAGCATACATATGCCTTTTGATCTGATTTTCTCCTTTACATGGGAAAGATGACAGTTTGTAGTAGCTTAGTCATCACGTACCAGGCCATTGTAAGAGCTGGTCTAAAGAGAACAATATTGTCTCAACATTGCCAACTGAGACCTGGAGATGGAATGTGGTCCTCATGGACGCCAAGATACCAAGACCCTGGGAAAGAGAACTGCACAGTACGAGGAGTACTATGCTGCTCCCTGCAACCTAGGACTGAAAGGAACAACTACACCCTGGGAAGGAGAACTGCACAGTATGAGGAGTACTATACCATTCCCTTCCACCTGGGATTGAATAAGGCTGCATAACAGCTGTCCAGAAGATGGATCACAACTGTGGACATAAAAACGAACCAGAAAACAATACAAGAACACACCTCCTGGTCTGAAGCTACCTGCCTCTGGGGCAAGATAACCTAGCTTGAGAGGGCAGAGACTGGTGGCAGTCCATGGAGGAGCAAGGTGTGTTGCTTGGCATAAAAAGATGCCTTCTTAGCAACTGAACTTTGGAGGTCTTCCCCACCAAGGTTCACTACGATCGGAAGGACCAGTGGGACGCTGCCTGGACCTGGGACCATAGGGACACCTTGGACCCGTGGTGGTAGCTATAATCCTCTTTTCTTTTTACTTTACCTTTTAGTCACTTTCTGTCTTTTTACCTATCGCATGCTGCTTTACGGGCAAACAATAAAATTGTGCCGTTTAATTGAAGCATAACCCCTTGGCGTGGTTGCCTTGATTTTTGCGCTTCGAGATCATAGTTAACAAACCATCATGAGTCCACTGAGTGGACCGTGACAGCCATGAAGAAACACATCACAAGATCAAACATTTGGTGGTCTAGAAAAACATTTATCAAAGTCTGTTATTCAGCCACATGCTGATCACCTATCAGCGCGAGCAGGAAATTATCTGTCTACTGGTAAACATCATGCTCCATGAAGCCTGCATTACAGTGTAAAGACTGCTGAACATTAATAGCAATGTTCACATCAATTTCAGAATTAATTCATTTGTTGCTCTGTGTCTGCAACAAAAATTTTGCAAAGAATTGTTGTCTTGCCCCTCTGGAGAAGCTCTGTGTGGCTGGGAAGACTTCAAACGACCTGCAGTCACTCTGCTCCAGCCCTGCCACTCACAATCATATTTATATTCTCCCATACTTACATTCCCTTTGTAATCATACGTTAATACATGTCCTATCTACCTTCACAATGTTTCAATCATGTGCCACAGAACTGTTTTGTGCTATCCCTGTTTGACCCAGAGCCACTTGAAGAACTGCTCAGTTTAGTGATGAACACACCAGAGACATCCAGAGAAGCCAACTAACAGCCAGTTTGACTTTCCTTTCATTGAATATAATTGTCTAGATGAGAAATTAAGTTGGAATTCAGACTGAGCAAAGAACTGAAACTCCTTTGCAATGAGCTTTTCCTGCCACTGGATAAAGAACAAATCTTGTTTCTCTTCCACTTGATGGACCTCAGCGCTGTATATGGGATGCTGTGATATTGCCTGGCAGTGGCAGTAGGTACACAGGAGACCACAGTAAAAATGCTTGCATTCTATCTGGAAGGACCCAACCCATGTTCCAGGATAAGAAAACTTACATTGATTCTCATCCCTCACACTTCAGGTGTTCAACAAAGAATACACTTAGATGAAGCTGCTGCACCAGACAACAGAGGCACAAGCCTGTATATGAGCCTCAAAGAAACGGCCCTGCTTATCCCCTCTCTTGGATGGAGCTTCTCCATCCTAGATAGGTCAATACCTGCATAAGATCAGCAAAGATAACTAAACCATTTTGACAAAGCATTGAGATCACCCTAGGGAGCATACCTGCAGGAGAATCTGATCCAGATCACTATGGATTTTGTTTATTATGGACATGAAAATGATACCAGCTGCAGGCTTTCAAAAATTTCAGGCTCCAACCATAGGGAGGGCATCCAAACCCTGCTAGGCTGGAGCTAGCTGGGTACAGACCTCAACCCTTACATGCAACTGGGCTACTGAGAAGGAAAAGGAGGAAATCAAGGAATCAGAACATATATACGCATATACTGCAGCAAGGCTGGCTTATTAAATCACTTGTCGTTAGTATAAGTGAAATAATTTTTTTTCCACTGTTGGTGAAAAGATATAAAGAAATATTTTCCCTGTTGTTAACACGCTTATATGTATGCTTTTCAAATATTGTTTTTGTTTATATGCTGAAATTTAGATCGTTGCACAACAGCCTTGCTTTTAAATGCACAAGCCCAGTCATATACTAACGGTATTTGGTGAAGAAATCCCTATAAACAGTTTATCTTTAACTGTTTATAGTAACTCTTCCGTAAGTGGGGGAGACTGAGGACATCAATTCAGAACAGTAACATCTGCTTAATCATCAGGCCTTTTAATATGCGGGGGCTGAGGACACCATCCTGCCCTTGGCAATGATCATCCTAAGCCTTTTGTTGACAGTTGGTACAGATAAGTTTAATATGACCAGGGATTTATGCATGCCTCTGAGGACAAAGGCTTGACTAATTATTTGCTATTAACTAATATTTTAATTGCTACTGTTAATTAGATGAACAAAGAAATGCAATAAAAATATGCTGCAGATTACTTTGATGTTATTTCCTGGAATCCTATTGGAGTACTGCAGCCCTGCATGCATCCCAAAACATAGGATGACGGATCTGTCCTGGCTCTGCCCTGATGAACTCTGACAGATGTTATTAACATAAGATCAGAACCGAGACCCAGGAGACGTTTCTTCAAGGAGTGCTCAGAAAACTGCTCTTCCATTACTGGAATTCACTGGCATAATTCATCTTAGCTCTGCCTGGTGAGTAAGCAGGTAGTTAGTGTCTCACTTCATTAGGTCTGCCTGCTCACTTAGCTACTTACAGCACTGGTGGGACAGTTCCTGATGTGTCTGGAGGAGCTTGCTTTATGGTCAATCTTCCCCTTGCATAGCGCACATGAAGCCACCTGGTTACTCTACCACTCGTTATTAATGCAATTTGAGTGAAAGGACCCGCTGTACCTGGAACTGCATAAATGTGAACTCCCTGCCCCAAACTGCTGGTGAACTGAACTGCTGTAAATACAGAAAAGGAGAATTCACATTCCAGTTTATAGGGAAAACCCATGTAAATTAACATGAAGTCAGATGAGACTGGGACAGATCTGGGATTATAGTGCTTCTGCCTTGATTCCTAAACCAGTTAACGATATGATGATGTTTTTTCACCCTTCATCCACCTTCCTCTCAAAGATCTGGATAACGTGATTCTTTATCATGCTTGTTTAGAGACAGGGAAAAACATGGGGGCATGCAAAGAACATGGATGTCCAATTTTCAGGTGTAGCCAGGAATATGCAGAAGCACCCTGCATCTGGCCTAGACACAAATCCCTTTCAGATAACAGTAAGCAACAAAGGCCAAATCTTCCACAGAGCACGACATTTCTGCCACCTGCTGTGGCATTCAAAACTGGCAGAGTGGGAACTTTGAGCTACCTTGAGAAGACCAAAATCCCTTGCATTAAACATCTTCATACGATCTGTCCCTTCAGAGCAGTGCTTGGGTCTCCTTGTCATCTCTGTGTTACCCTTAGGTCCTTTTGCACGTGTTCTGTTGGGGCTGTGTGTTTGGAATAAGAAGTCAGAGTTTCCCAGTTTTTCCTCCTACTTAAGCATATATCTGAGTCTGTTTCCATTTGGGTGAACTATATGGGCAAAGCACGCAGACAGGGGATTCTGTACGTCTACCTCATACTTATTCCTAGGAAAATAATTTAGAGCAGACAATCATTTCTTCTGAATGCCTGTGGCTGTTCTGCATTGGCAATAAAAATGCCCACTGATGAGGAAAAGGCACTGAACTGGAGATGTGCCTTCTTGGGGCTTTCCTGCTCACCTTTTTGCCATAGGTTTTGGTGGTGACTGTGCGCTCTTTCCAGAGTGGAAGTATGGGAAAATTGCTTGGAGGGGGGGAAATTACAGACCTAATAGAAGTTATAGTATTATAACAACCTTTTTAGGGAAATATACAGTTGCCACTTTGAGATGGTTGACATGCATGGAACCTGCTCCACCAGGGTTCCCTAGGCAACACAACCTGCTATCCTAGAGGAGCAGTGGAGGCTGCAGCAGAGTGAAGGCACCGTGGCCAGGCTCTGCTCTGCTCCCTGCAGGACAGGGAACTTGATGGTACCGTACAGCCGATAAGCTGCATAGCGGCTATCAAATAGAAAATATAGAAGTCCATTGCTTGGCCAACAACTGTGGCAAAACTATTCCCCTTAGATGAACCTTGCTCATTATAATCTTGCTATAATACTAACACACACCTCCATCCCAAAGTTACCCACCTCCAAGGCATGACCACCCCTCACTGAGCATGCACTTTCTATTTCTTATCAACTATGTCTTTAAAGGAAAGGGAGAGAAGTTTACATCAATCAATAATGAGTGACTAGAGTCACTCAAGCTCCACCTGAGAGTAAAGAAAAGTATAAAAAGTGAATGAATGAGGGGAGAAGTTAAGGAAGATGCCATCGTAACTTCAGTTACGATCAGTCAACGGGCTGAACCTGTCTTCTCCCCCACAGGGACACCTATTGGGTAAGAACTTTGACTTATCCATGCTAAATAACTAACTCATCCTAGCTATCATTAGTAATTAAGGTTTTGCCTGTATATAGTTTGGTAGTGTATCGTTTCAAGCTTGTTTTTGCAGACAGTCCCTATCATTGGCAATCACTGAATTTGTCACAATTTCATAATAAGGAGTGTGAGTCCATAAACTGTTAGTGTTAGTCCTTCATGAGCGCTAGCAGCCACTGGCAGCAGGTAACACACTCGAATAAAGTGGGTCGACCTGCCGAGGGGTCCCCCTGATGCTGTTGGTGTGTTTCTCTGAACACGTCAGTTGAATTGCCCTCCGATCCAGCAGGACCGTTCAGTGAAGGGTCCCTGTAACAGGATGCTGACAGACTGGTCGGGCACAAGGGTCTTAGCTTTCTTGGGGCACTGAGAGACAGATCAAACACCTGGGGTTGAGAGGATTTCCCCCCCCCCCTTTTTCACATGACAAGAAGTGATAGCAAATAAGGGCCACTGCTGCCTTTTACCACAAGCAGAGTTAGCTGCTGTCTCTTCACTTGGCCAAAATCTTCTTCTATTAAGATCCTGGAAATACTTACTGGATAAAGCCCACTGGGGAAACAGGCACACAGAAGGCAGGTCCTCCTCTGCCCCGGGACTGCCAGGGAGCAACACACTATTGTGCTGAGCCACCCCAGGCACAAACCCAAACAAAGCTTGGGGCACCTCCAGTTTGGAGACTGGCTTAGGCAGGCTCTCCCTCCCTGCACTGAAGGAGATGGCACAAAAATAGTTTCAGGGGTCCACTTTGGGATTTTGACACTTTATTTCTATTTAATCAATGGTTCAGGACCTGAGTGCTGGTTTGCCCCTCATCCTTCACCGTTAACAGATGAGCCCAAAGAAAACACCTTAAAAGGCACTATTTTCATGCCATCAGCTCAAAAATTCAAACTTTAGGAAATACCAGAATGTAAACTGTTCTGCAAACACTAATTATAATTCTAGCTATTTGTATACGTGTGCACCAAGATATACCATGGCACATTCTCACAGCACCAGATCTCATTTCCTGCATAGCAATTACATCCATTGGGGGTGGGTCTAATCCTGTAAGAAAGGAAGATCTAGTCTGTCTGAACTCTATTTTATTCGCTGTGGAAACTAAGACATACGTGGCGCACAGAACAGAGGACTGCAAGCTGACAGTAGCCTCGCAGATAGATGACTTAAGGATAATATGATCATTTTACTTTTGTCCCTCCCTCTGTCAACAGTATATTTGTGTGATGTTAAGCAAATAGCAAAACCCAAACCTTTTAAAAGTGGCTGCTAATTGTACATTCCTCATTCTCTGACTTGAGATGCTGGACTCTGATTTTTAGAGGTACAAGGATCTATAGCTGCAGGTTAGATGAAAAGGTCATTTTGCACACTAACAAAAAAAAAAAAAAAAAAGGCAAACCGAAACACAAAAAAAGAAGCTTTCCCTGATTTCTGTACACAGAGAACCAAGTCAAAGGTGCAGAGGCAACTCTAAGGCTGTTTCCTGCTTTGTGAATGCTCAACCAATCAATCTTTACAGTAATTTAACAACACAGGTGCAATCTAAGGTATTTAATAGAGATTTCTGCTTTCCTTTTGATGTATGGAGAGTGGCCATTGCTAATCTTTATTTTCAGTTCTTTTGCAGCTTAGCTAGCATTAATGTTAATGTGTTGTATTTTACAAAGATTCTTATTGTGCACAAAGACCTGCTTACTCAGCATTTATAGACAAGAGAAGAATCAAGTCTCAGATTTATCTCCTGTAATGAGCAGAAAGTATATTTTCTTTTCCTGAGAAAACAGAGATGTTACAATTTAATTACAATGTCCAAGAATTTCTCTCTATGCATATTTCTATTTGACCATGCATCCGTTACCTGCTGTGAGCTACTGTAAGTCCACTAAGGAATGTTGTTCCACCAGCATCCTAGTTCTGTGCTTCCAGCTGTTGGGCTTGGACTGTTTGCAGGTCTGCACTATCAGCTGTGTTCAAGGAGGTCTTTTTCTAAACCAACCATACTTGTGCTCTTTCTGTTTAGCTCTAAGCACAGACATCAATTCGTATACAAAGCCAAGAACCTCCTTTCTATTAAACTCCTGACATTCAGGCATCGGAAATTAGACTAAATTTTAAGTCAAAATGCTTAACATCCCTCTAAGTCCACTAAGGAATGTTGTTCCACCAGCATCCTAGTTCTGTGCTTCCAGCTGTTGGGCTTGGACTGTTTGCAGGTCTGCACTATCAGCTGTGTTCAAGGAGGTCTTTTTCTAAACCAACCATACTTGTGCTCTTTCTGTTTAGCTCTAAGCACAGACATCAATTCGTATACAAAGCCAAGAACCTCCTTTCTATTAAACTCCTGACATTCAGGCATCGGAAATTAGACTAAATTTTAAGTCAAAATGCTTAACATCCCTCCCCCCCAAACCAACACCCAACAAACCCCTATCCTTGCTCTGGCTTCTCTTCAATTTTCAGAATAGCCGATCTCCCGCCATCAGGTGGATGCCTGTGAGCACAACCCCTGAGAAATCAGGCTCAAAGCATCTCAGATATTCAGAAAAATAAGTTACTCAAAGAAAGAGACCCACAAGCCCTCAACATCCCATTTAGATACTGGCTCACAGAGGTCCATCATTCTGCATTGCTCTCTTTGCAAGCAGGTCATGGTGTGGAGGTAGAGGCAGGGACCTACCCACGCAAGTACCCAGTCCTGCCTATACAGTGCATGTTGCACAAGCATGACTACTGCGGCTTTGCAGTCCCACGTAACTGATGGAGGACTTCTAGGAGAATGCTATGCCAATTTTATAGGAAGCAAGGGGGGCCCCAGTAAGACATAAACGACTTATCTAAGGTGACAAAATGGTTTTGCTACATGTTTTTCTGACTCCCCGACTGGTAGCGGGACAGAGAAGATCTCCATGTAGCCATCAGCGACCAACAGCAGCTAACTAAGCTTTGTCCCAGCATCTTTCCACTAAGCAGATGGTGTGACACACTAGCTAAGAAGACACACCTGTCCTTCCCACATCAAATGCAAAGCCACATGATTTGTTTAGCTTTTCTTCTGTGACCTTACCTCCTGTAGGTGCTTCTCTGGCACTGAGCAGACCCTACTCACCTGGCAGGCTCTAGAAGTGCTTAAAAAAGGACAAGATTGTTCATCAGAGTTTTTGACCAGCCTTGTTGTACTTTACAAATAACCTTCCGGAGTTCAAGAACTTGTTCATTTTCCTCATTTGACCTAGGTTTTTGAAGAATGCCAAGCAGCTGCCAATACCACCCTCGCATGACCATTCACCCCACTGCTTCCTTCAGCTCCTCCTTGGCTCTGGATGGGTGATACCTACTGGATCAGTTTCCAATATGGGGCGTAAACCCATTCTTCCCAGAAAGGTTAACTCTCTTACTGCATCTTTTGTCACCGTTTTCTGAGAACCTTCCTCATTCTTACAGGGTTTCCCTTTTTGAAGCTGACTACATTTGTGAGTGTGGAGGTGTATTTTCTTTTGTCTTTGGTGGCTCCTGCAGGGATGCTGAGAGTGCACTGCAATCACTGGTACAGAGCAATTGCAGCCATGTGGACCATGTCTGTTATGCAGGGAGAAAGGAAGGGACTTCACTGTCTCCTGCAGGTTTCCTTGCTAGCTCATTCAGGAAGCCACCACTAATTACGTTTCAAGATTTCTTACATAACTCATGTCTTGATGTGACATTTGGCCTATCTGTGGCTGAGAGGAAAAAGGAAGGGTTTTGGAAGTCTATTATTATGCAGGAAGTCTCCTGCATTTCCTGCCCTTGCAGCCTCTGTGACCTCCCTTGGTGTATCACAGGCAGTATTGCTATCCTGGTGGGCACTCATTAACGCAGAACCTAAACTATACATTTCCTGTCTGGGCCTGAAATTTTAATCCATTGTATTCTGTGGTACTGTTGAAATTTCTGTCTCGTTCACCTGGTCCAACTCTAAGTTGACCTCTATATGTATTTTAAAGAAATGTGAAATACATATGTATATTATATAGTAAAGAATATATCTACCTCACTTCTTCCTCATCAGAAGATCTCACTCTGTGTCTCCTATACTTGCTGTCATGGTGTTAACAGAAATACCACTGATTATCTTTTGTCCCTCAAGTTTCTATAAGATGTAGTGTGACCACATTTAGCCTAGAAATGGTCATGCCACTGTTTTGATTTTCTTTTTGGCACTTCATTTAAACAGAACTTGGTTGATCCCTTCTGGTTTTCTTTTCCTGTTTGACTGTTACCGTCCTGCGCCCTTTCCTCATGGACACAGGACTTCTGTGTCTTCATCATCTTGAAACTTGTGAGCTGTGCTCCCTGGAAATTTTGCCCTGATCTTTGGTTTGAATGATGACACTTTTCTGGATTTGGAGAGGCGCCTCCCTCTTTCACTTGTAGTTTAAATGGAATCTGTCCTATTGACACAGGCTTCCTCTAGTCCAAAAAATTGCCCCAAGTCCCTGATCAAACAGAATCCTTCCACCTCGAACCATTTGTGGTGCCCCCCTTCTTCCCTGGACCAGTCCTCCAGGGATCATTTCAAAGAATGCAGCCACAGACAAAGAAACTTGAAATAAACCACAATCCACTGATAATTCTTTGTGCTAGGACAAGTTGTGGTTTAATGTTCTTTTTTTCCTCAATAAAAGACCATAGCAATTTGAAACAACTGACTGTGGGCATACTACTCAAACACAAGATGGCTATGAATCACAAACATGGTACTGCAGTGCCATGAAAGGTGACTATTGGAGCATGACTGCCAGTGACAACAGGGACCAGATTTTTCATCCCTGCAGGTTCTCATTTAGAGTGGAAGGGCTGTGCAAGCCAGGAAGACTTACTCCTGCAGGGAGGTGTTTTGCTTAGAGCCCACCATTTGCATGAAAGCACGAGCATCCTTCATGTTGGCTGCATTTCATTTATTTCTGAGCTCTCATTCTGAGAAGAGGTTTACCGCTTAGGGCACACAGAAAAGTCAGCAACCTCAGCAAGATACCCTGTGGAGATCCTCTTTCAGATCCTGTTGAGATAGGATTTGTTAATGTTCCTTCATTCACTATCACATGGCTTCTCTGAAACAACACATAAGAACCAGTGACCACCAAAACTCCACAAATGATCAGCTCCTTTGGCTTATGAAAGTCTATGACCAAAACGGATAACAGCATCAAAACATCATAAGTGACAGTAAGACACACAAACAGGACTGAAAAACACACCACACTTCAAACATAGAAAGTTTTCTGTGTTTAAAACTCAGTTCTTAGGCTTATTCAGTGTGAAAATGTCTCTCCTTCTTCATACTGTAATGTAACCACTAAGACTATGATTGCAGAACAGCACATAAAAGGGATGGAATAAAAAAAACCCCAACACCTGTGAACAAAACTGAAGCTTATTGGAAATCACCTTGTACTTTTAAGCCTTTTCAGAGCATTTATTTGGTTTTAGTTTAAAAAGGCTGGTGGCTCTGAAACAACATCAAGCAGATGTGACCAAAATCACTGTTCCATCTTGCCCTTTAGGGCTCAAAGTTACCAATTACAAGTTACCAATGTTAAGGTTTAAATGTGCTTAGAGAAGATTTTAATTACTTTTAGGCATGAGGTATTTGAAATAGTAGTGATACATTATTCTAAAATGTAATTTTGGCTAGTTACAAGGTCAGCCTCAAGGAGATGTGGCAGATCCAGTAATGGCTTTATTCACCCCTACAACCACAATTCCCACAGGCCAAGAGCTGGTTTCTACATCAACAAGAAATTTACCCAGTAGAAGTTAATTGCATCTGTGTTCTGTGCGTGTGTCTGAGCTTTCTTCCCGGTACTGCTGGCCACAAACAGAATACTTGACTAGGGACCATCCACCAGACAGTGTGGAAAATCCTCTTTCTAGCTGGTGAAACAATTCTTTTCAAGAGAGAAGACTTAGATTTAAAAGCCCCAGTGCTTTATACCAGGTCCTCACCTAACAGCCTCAGCAAAGCTGTAATAGCTTATAGAAGCTGACATCTACTTCGTTTGGACAGTTTTCATAGGAACATAGGGAAATGTCCTCCTCTGCAGCTGAAGGTTGCTGAGGGATATGCTGGTTGTGCCTCTGTACCTGGTTGCAGACTTACATTTCTGCCCCATTTCCAGTCCAGCACCATCCCCACCCTTCCTTGCAAGGTAGGGTACAGTGTGTTGGTCAGCCAGAGACCTGCATAGAGCAAATGTGTGACACTCACACAGGCATGCCCCCAGTGACCTACCCAACAGAGCTAGTGTGCCTGGGAGCCAGACTGACTTCTCTTTCCTAGTCATCATACCTTCATCAAGCTCTTTCACACCTGCCTGTTGCTGGTTGCCAACTTGCTTTGCTCATTGGGACCACCTGATGCTGGAGCAGAAGTGAGTAAGCATTTCTGCGTGTGATTCAGGGTACCCTAGGACATGAGAGAGACGTGCAGGAAAAGAGCACAGCAGGAAGAGCTTCTAAGAGAGGACAGGTAGTAGACTTGGACACACCCTCCAGATGGGAATAGGGAAGAGACCTTTTCCCCCCCATTCGAGAAGGGAAAGCTTAGGCAGCTGTGACAGTGTTTGTAAGGATGCTTAGCTCTTTAGCATGCCAGACTTTAGAAATAAGTGTTAAAAAAGTGCATACCTTTCAGAGTGGTTAGTAGCCTTTTACATCCACAGCATATTATGTAACAGATCCCTGAAACATTTGTGTCGTTCAAAACTGTAACAGCAGCCCATATTTTCATTTTTTCATTGCCTAAGGGAGTCTAACAATGTATTCTTGGTGGAGGCACTATGGTAGACCTTTAAAGGGTCCTCGTGAAGCCCAAGGTGGGCTTCAGGAGTGGCTTCTGTGAGAAAGGATAAGGAGCTGTCCCCATGTTGGCCAGAACCAGTTCCAGCCATCTCCAAAACAGACCCACAAACTGGCCAAAGCTGAACCCACCAAAGCTGGTGGGGCCTCTGCGATGACATATTTTTAAAAGTGTAAAAAAAAAATTTAATATATATATATGTTGTGCAGCAGCTGTGAGAGAGAGGAGTGAGAAAAACGTGCGAGAAAGAGCCCTGAAGACACCAAGGTCAGTGAAGTAGGAGGGAAGGACGTTTTCCAAATTGCTGGAGGGGAGATTCCCATGCAGCCCATGAAGACAGTTGTCCACCTGCAGCCCATGGAGGACTCCCACACCAGACAACATGGATGTGCCACGAAGGAAGCTGCAGCTCATGGAGAGGAGCCTATGCACGGCAGGATCTGCAGCCCACGGAGAGGAGCCCATGCAGACACAGGTTTTCTAGAAGGAGCTGTAGCCTGGGGGTGGGTGGGATGCAGGCTGGAACAGTATGTTCCTGAAGGACTATACCCTGTTGAAAGGACCCATGCTGGAGCAGTTCCTGAAGAGCTGTGGCCCATGGGAAGGACCCATGTTGGGGAAGCTCATGAAGCACTGCAGCCCTTGGGAGGGACACCATGCTGGAGAAGGGCTGTTCCTCCCTCCATGTGAGGAGGAAGGACTGGCAGAGATGAATTGTTGCGAACTGACCACAACCTGCATTCCCCATCCCCCTACACATCTTGAGGGAAGGACATGGAAGTATGAGGAGGAAGGACTGCCAGAGAAGAAGTGTTACGAACTGACCACAACCTGCATTCCCCATCCCCTTACACATCCTGAGGGGAGGACATTGAAGAGTCAGAAGTGAAGTTGAGCCTGGGGAAAAGCGGGGGTGGGAGGAAAATTTTTTAAATTTTATTTTTATTTCTATCTTACTTTTATTAGCTGGCAAAAAATTAATCTTCTTCAGGTCAAGTTCGATTTGCAATTGACTAACTGGTCGGTGATCTCCCTGTCCTTATCTTGGCCCGTGAACTCTTTCACCTTATTTTCTCCTCAAGTCCTGCTGAGAAGGGGGAATGAGAGCATGTCTGGGTGGGCACCCGGGGCAGACAGCCAGGGCTAACCATGACGGTCAGCAAAATGCACACAAATACTTAATCAGTAGAGCAGTATTTTTCCTCATATGAACAATGAGATAATTCAAGTCACAGGGAAATCATGCTCTCTGCATTTTTGGTTTCCTTTTTGCATCTCGGAAAGACTTCTCTTAAACTTCAGGATATGGAAAGGTCACATCCAATGGTGATAAGACAATGAAGAAATATATATTTAAAAGTTCTAGCAACATCTCAATGGAAGCTTAAAGAAAGGTTGGAATTTTCTGTGTCTGTTCATGCCTGTCTGTGTTATTGCACAACAGTCCTGCGCAATTTGTTATGATTAATTTTAATCTGTGCCAACTATTTCACATACTGCAAAATAAAGCCATGACTCATAGAAAGGCACGTGGAAATAGACTTCATAAACATGTACAATAAAACATGAAGACAATAATTCAATCCTACTCTTGATCATCTGCTTAAATAAGTGAGGCTGAAGACCCCTTCTAGAAATGCTGTTTGTTCTCTTGAAGTCTGTACTCGATGGGTTAGCAAGCTGCTGCATTTGGGGAAGCACTCTGAGTTCAAACTAAAAATCTCCAGGATAGCGACAAAGTTCCTCAGAGTACAATTTAATTTCTTCTTCTTTTTAACCATGTAAAGTCAGTCATTTGTACAGGGGTTTATAAAACAATGGAGAAGGAGGAATTCACAGTACACTTCAATATTGCTTCTGATATTCTCTCCTTCACAGAAAACAGACAGGAAGAAAGCGAAAGGAAGAAATCTTTCCAATGGAAAGACTGCATATAATGCAGCCAGGAGATTAATTGCTTCCTATGCAGCTGCATTACATCTTTCAGACACTGAAGTCCTCTTTTCCACCATTTCCAGATGATGAGTTTCCAAGAAACAGCAGCCATTCCTGCTGCTAGACAAAAGAGTGGCCTCATACTTTGTGTTACTGAAATTTATTTTAAGCCACCGCATGAAAGGTGTTTAGAAACAAAAACGTTTCCTATTTGCTTGGAATTTTATCAGGTGAAACTCCCTGCTGGTCGTTGGAAGGTATCTGTGCTCTACACCACAGCTGCTCCTAGTCTCAGAGAAAAGATTCTATTCACTTCTGAAACGTGGCCATCTACTAAGCCAGAAGTTCATGGTAAGGCAGACCACTGAGCACCAGAGCATCTGATACCAGCAGAAGAGCCAGCACATATCATGCAGCCTCTTGACTCCAGTTGTCAACCCTATCTGATACTTACAGAAAGGCAAAATCCCCAGATGTGGAATCCAGCTTGCACCAAGGAGAAAACAGAAACTTCCTGACCTCAGTAATGACAAGCATAATCCCAGAGCAGTGACAGAAGACTAGTATTACCAAAGATTAACAGCTGTTAAATACGCTCCATCCCTTTCTTACCACGACTAACACTATTGGTAATCCAAGGATTTGTACCATTAAAATTTCAATTCCATATTCTAAGATGACGCTCAAATAATCTCTAACTCCATATAGAAGCAATCACATAAATCACCCAGAAAGCTGTTCAGAATAGTTACAAAGCTTTTGGCAATTTTCAACTTAATCTATTCATAATTAATTAGAATTAACCTTAAACTGAAGTTAGTCTCCCTCTTTATATGTTTATAAAGAAACTTAGCATATTCTGTAAATTACTATCTGCTAGGCTAAACAAAAAACTTTTTAAATAGGAATGAGTCTCTGAAGGCTGACTTGGCCATCCTAGGAATCCTTTTGCTCCTCTCCAGTTTATTTCTTTTCTTTTAAACATCAGAGATCAAAAGCATACCCAATATTCCAAATGAGATCTTAAAAACAGCTTCTACAATTACACTAACGCATCTGTGTCTCCAGCAGGAATTTAAAGCCCACTGCATCCCACAGCCTTACAAGGCTTTCTTACAGCTGAGTCACCAAGACAATCCATCCTTCTCCTACTCCATCCTCTCTCAGGAACAAGTTCTCAGGGTATTGCAAAAGTTCTTACCCTCTCTTAAAAAGCAACTGTGCACTTCAATGCTACTGCTTTCAATCCCGAGATCAAAAGAATTTGGAATAATTATTTTCTTGTAAGAAAAAAGTCCTCCACAGTAATGATATTGATCCCAGCTGTGTCATCTGCAAACTTCATGGCCAGATATCTATATAACCAGGGCATATATTAAATAGGGTCATTCCTAGTTTCTATATTCCTGGCACCTCTCTTTCGCTTAGTTCATCTTTGTCTTGCAATTTCCATTATCATTTCGACCATGAAAGAGAAGGTCCTTATGGGGTTATGGATCAGTGTTTTACTTGACTCTTGACTATGTCTATGGCATTACTGTTTTTAAGAAGCTAGTTATCTTCTAGAAAAATATATTAAATTATTTCTGAAATTAATGATCCTGGTGTGTGTGTGTGAAAATTTTGTCTTTATCCCCTTCCACTGTCTTATCACCCTCAGCCATTTTCCATGTCAAGACTCAGTACTTTTGGAACAAATTAGGTAACATAAATTTCAGGGGGTAGGGGGGTTGGTGTCATCCCCCATTTTTGAAGATATGCACTGTATCTGCTAATCTTCTGTTTCCAAATTTACAGATTAATAAAAAAATATCTTCAAATTCATCTGCAATTTCATGCACCAATTCTTTCAATAGTCAAGGAAAAAGCTTATTCAGGGACCATGGATTTTCATACTGATTAGCCTAGATTTTGCTTCCACTTCAGATGCTGAATTTCTCTTACCATGTTCACATTTTTACTACAAACTCTGACATTATTCTTATATATCGTCTTTACCGAAAACTGAATTAAGGCATTAATTCAGTATTTGGGCCATACCTCAACTTACACAGCGTCCTTCAAGTATAGCATCTCCACTTCCTTCACAGCTGCTTGTGAGGCTGAAAATTTTTCCCTCCACTACTTGTTTTCTTTCCATATTTAATTTTAACTTTTTATCCGTGACTAGGGTCTGGGACATGGGCTCCTTAGATATTCACGTTATCTTTGCATTCTGTGTAGTTTCAAGATTTACCCTTGTTTGGAATGTTTGCTCAGCTGAGGAGATTCATTACTGTTCTTTATGGTAATTTCTTACTTCATGGAAACAAAAATCAAGCTTCGTGTTTCTGGCTGAAATCCTATGCCCCATCTCCACAGTCAAATACTACAACTACAGTTTCAAGGTCAGATGTTTCTGTATGCCATCCTCACCAGCCGCCTTTTGTACTGACAATACCTCCTATTCATGCCAGAATTTTCCTCTCCACCTGCTGTCTACATGTAACGGCCAGCATCCAGAGTCTTTCCAGATTTTGCATGGGCAGTAAGGTCTAAGACTAAATTTGTTACGATAGACCAAAGCAATATTAACCTCACCATGGCTATTCCCAGCCAGTCACCTCTCTTACTAAGACAAACAACTCTTCCTCACAATGTACAACAGCATCAGTCAGTTCTGCATAAGCGGGTCTGATTTCGAACTCAATGCATCCAAGAGAAACAATGAGGTTCACATTCTACTGTCCAATGGTATATCTGGATGCAAAACAAGTTTGGTGTTAGGGCTTCATAGATCCTTGCTGAAACTAATCTCTTTCATAAATCAGGACTCATCTACACCCTCTTGTTTGTGTTTTTCTTGAATTTATGATTCCTCCCTAACATTATCCTAAGATACTTGATTAAAAGGTAGCATATAATGCAACAAAGAAACTAGGTAATTTTGCAGCCCCAGTATTTTTAGCAAATATGATCATAAACCACAAAGCAGTCACTTCTGCTGACAAAGCACTTCTCTTTCCTTTAGATTGCTCAAGTTGGTACAATACTGGTGCCAAATTAGCATCACAGCCCCCTGCTTCCAGAACAGTCTAAACAAAATTAGCCTGTATTAAGTGATAAACTACCTCTCATGCACAGGCTGTGTAACACAGCTGCTCTGCACTGTGCCAAACAACAAATCCCTTCTCAAAGACAAACAGCTGCTTATCTTCAATGCCTTACACATTATCTTTTACCTCCAACCACAACGCTGCCACTACGATCTGGAAATGTACCTGGCAGGTTGTGAGAAAGGATAGAACAAGACGGAAGCATCCACCTGGGCAAACAGAAGCAGTGGTGCCAGGGGAAGAACTCTGAGCCTGGCAGCTCGATGGTCAGCAAGGTAGCATGGTGCAAGGCAGCAGTGGGAAGCAGTGCCCCAGCTCCTGGCTGCGAGTGCCTGCACAGCCCCACACAGCTCACATCGAACTCTCTCTGCTCAGTGGTCCTGCAAAAGTGACTCAACCTGCTTCTAACTGCAGTCAGGGCACAGGTTACCTAGCTCTCATTGCCTCAAGACCAAAGTGATGAACCACTCACTTTTTGCTTACAAAGTCAGGAAGTTTAGCTGCATTTTTTTCCACCGGTATCATAGATCTCAGTGGAGAGCATCAAAGATCTTAGGCTTATCAGCCCAGGCTCTGTGTGGCTGCAGTATACAGTCTTGCACACATCCCTCCGTGCAGTCCAGGAGGGCTCATAGCAGCATCATTAATGAGACAAAGGAAAGGAGCACTTCAATGGCAAGCAAATGCAAATGGTATCTGCTGGCACATGCTGATATAGTTTCAGAAGTCATGGGACTCTAAAGTTCAAGTACTAGAAATGCACAAAAATGCTGCACAATAACAGTTTGGAGGTCATGAAAACCATATAAGATGAGTATTAGAAATACCTCTGTTCTGGGAAAGAGCACACTGGGTATTTTCTCCTGTCTTGAAGGCTAATGCAGAAAGGGGATGTGAAAAACAGGGATCCTGTTTTCAGATGGAAGATCTTGGGTGGGAAGATTTAAGTCATGTCCACAGTGTTCCAATTATAACCACACAAAGTGAAGAACTTTGGCAGCAGTTTCAGAGGAAAAAAATGCAGGAAACCAATAGTTTTAAGACTATCTCATTCTGTCTTTGGGAGTTAGAAAGCTTAAAGAAGGAAACTTCATTAACTACCACTCTCAAGTTAGGTCTTTCACAAAGAAAGTCAGAGAGAGGCCCCAAGGCCCCAAGATCTTTCCACCCCATGAAGGGCAAGACCATATTGCAGTTGCTTATCTTTGACAGTCCCCTGCTGTATGCAAGTTGTGTACCCATCAGGACTCAGATCTGTGCAGGACTTGTGTTTACTTCACACCTATACCGCATCTCACACAGGGTCCCAGCTTCAGCCAGGGAATCCTGGCATCGTTATATCTTGAATGCTACTGGTAAAATCCTCCATAATACCTTTTTTTCAGTCTTGGCTGAACAGTGAAGCCCAGCAATTGAGTCAAAGTGGCTATGACTTTCACTGCACCTCTTCCTTGGACTGCAACTGCTGCCCTACTTGCCTGGCTTCTCTTGCCCCCTTCAAATATTCACACTTGCAATTTCACTTGTCTCCTCCTTTCCATCCCTTCTGATGCCCACCTAATGTTTTGCAAATTACTACGGAAACACCAACTCATTCTTGTACTCTTGCCTCCCTCTTTTCAAAGGGCAACTGTAACATCTCCAGATTCACTGATCTAACCACAGATAAATGCTGCCATTCAAGTCAGACTGGTGAAAGAAAAACTGAGCTCATGGATGCAGGTAGTACAGAGAAGCTAGAAATGGCTACATACCTTTGGAAATTAAGAGTCCATCTCTAGCAAGCTATGTCCCTAATGTCAGTGCAGCCGTGCTTTCTCACCCCAGGCTGCACTTGCAGCACTGATAAGGAGGCAAAAGATCTTTGGTTCCCTGGGAATTCTGTGCATCAACCCAATACTATAGGTTTCTGCTATTATTCAGTCTTAGGAAACCTCTCTGAGCAAAGGAGACTGAGTCAGTAAGTTTGTCTAGAGAATCGATTCAATGTGATGTCACCAACTACGGCCCCCCAAAGGCTCAATGCTTTCATGAAGCACTAGGGAAATCCCACGGCAGAGGGCCTGGAAAACATGAAAACAACTTAGTCAATCTTCTGATTCCCTTCTATTCACTTGGCTGACTACTCCCACCATCTGCGTTTCTAATGCTCAGTGCCAGAGACAGCTCCACTCCCAAGGGCAGGAGCATACTTCTCAGATGGGGAGTATACATATGACCCTTCTCTGCTTAAGCAACGTACGGACTTGAAGTCTTTCTCAATCAATGAAAGATAGATAATGAAAAAGAAATAAAGAATCCTAGCAGAAGGAATGTAGACCATAAATATTCCACCAGGTGCAGTAAGATGATCACGGCAGGTAGCAGACACCTGATGCTTGGAACAGTCAACTTGGCTTAGTCTCTGTGGCTGAAGTTCTAAATACCGATCCCTATCCTCTTCACTCATGGATTTGAATCAAGATGGTGTGACTGCTAACCACCATCTTTGGCAGCAGAATTTTTGAACCCAAAGGAGATGTATGGGCAGACATAAAGAAGGGTTAGGCAGAGCAGCCCTATCTCCTCATTTCCCACAGCTGGTATTTGTGACTTAAGTCCCAGGACAAATCTTAGCTTTCCTGTTTAGACAGCACAGCAGGTGCTTGGCTGCTTGCGAGTTCAGGGCAGGACTGGTGTCTCCAGGGATGCTGTCCCCATTCCCCTGCATTTCTGCCCAGGGCTGTATGCAGAGAGCATGATCTGGCCTCTGAGTGTGGCAGCATAGAGCTGCTACTGGGTTCCACTTAACAGCCAAGGCACAAATACGAAGAAGTGGGAGAAAGCAGAAGTACATCTCCCACTTCCCACTGCCGGACCTCCTTCCTTATCGCATAAGAATAGGAATGCCTGCTCTGGAAGGTGGCCATGTGGAGAACTGCAAGCATGGGGTGAATGATCCCACACACTGACACAGTTTTACAATCAACAGAAAATCCACCTCCACACTGATTTCAACAGTTTTCTACCATCACTTCTCTCGTGACGGGGCAAAAGCCAGCTGGACACATTTATTTTGTAAGGACTGCTATTCAACAGAGGACAGTTTGTTGCAATTCAGACCTGCACTGTAACATGGTTCCAGCAGCAATTCCAGAGCAAGGCCCTAACCACCAAAGAAAACAGCATTATCAGTGTGTTAAACCACACAACCCCTTCACAGGCATCTCTCAGTAGTGGCCTTCACAAGGGAAAGGAGATGGCATTCCAGTGATAAATTCCATGATTCACAGGTAATAACACAAAACCACTTAAGGTAGGATTAGTCTCCCCTACCATTTGATACTGCTCAGTCTAACTGATCATTTAAGTTCTCACTAAACAATGGGGAGAGATAAGCATCCAGAGAAAATGGTTTATCTCAAACCCATGCATCTAGTTTGGGGCCAGAGAAAGAATCCTCTGGATCTGGCTGTCCCCAGTCAAGCAATGCTGCAGCTAAGGAGCAACTTCCATTTTGACAAAGGCAGCAGCAGAGCTGTAGGAAGCTCTGTCAAAGGAGCTCTGCAGATGGCCTTTGGTGCGATATTGAAACTTGATATTTGCAAAAATGTCAGTTCCATTATAAGCATTGCAGGGAAGTTTACGAGGTGGTGTCAAAAAGCCTGAAAAGCACTGGCCTAGTCAAGGGATCACTCATAGAACTTGGAAGATCTGCAATCAATTTCTTACCAGTTACTGGGCCCTTTGGTGGCCATCATGACATTGACATGTTCTGAAGTAAATTAAGGCCTGGAACAACTTACTGGGGAAGGCGATGAATGGTCCACCTGGTGCTTTCTTCTTCAGTGACTTACATACTCAACAAACATTTGATTAATGTAAGCATAAGTTATGGATTTATAACATTCCCTTTTAATACCAAAAGCTCTGCTTCTCATAATTAGCCACCTCTCTGGCTGGGCAACATTTTGTTACACAGGGTGTTTCAAAATCCCCACTCAAGCAGTTGTGAAGTAAACAGCTGATTATACCAAAAGTCCCGAGTGCCATTCAGATCTATTTTTAAAATACAATGTTGAAAGCCCAAGACCAACATATTTTGGTCTTAACATTAACTACAAAGAACAAAGCAAGAATTTTTTTAAGCCTTATGGATGGATTCCAGCACAGACACTTCATATTTGCCACCATCCTTTCTGTAGTCATTGCAAAAAGTTACAAGATACATCAAACCCAGAAACAAATTGAAAATAGAAACTGAGACACCGAGTATGTAGAAACCTGAAGAGAACCTGTTAGGTAGTTATTGTTAGTGGCACAGGAGAAACTGAAACAGATTATTTCTATGTCAGTGCCAAATAGAAGAAACTGCAGAGAGAGTGCTCCTTCACACACAGACAACTAAGTGGTACTGGAAGGAAATTTTAGCAGGATCAGTGAACAGCAGAAGTACTGCACAATGGTATTGAAAGGACATGAAAGAAGATGCCCAGTTTTAACACAAACATGTTGCAGTGCGCTCTGAAGTGAATGAAATTACAGAGGAAAATGCATGGGGTTTGCCCATTGCTGGAAATCAGATTTGTGCTCTGCAGCCCACCCCTGCACAGTAATATGTAACAATACTCAAGATAGCTCATGCTGCTAAAAATGTTGAAGTGCTAATCATGTTGAAGTGATGGCAGGGTAAAAAGAGTTAGGAGATTCTTAAAGAAATAGCAAGCCACATCAAATACTACAGAGTGGCACCCCTTTCTTTTCTGCCTAGGGAGAGGGTTACCTGGAGGGTGACCTGCACCTCTGCAGGAGGGCATCGCACTATGCAGCTCTGCCTTTACTTCTTTCAGTATTATACATTGGGAAACCCACTGCTTTGCTTCAAATCCCATTCATCCTTCTCTGTGGCAGAGGTTCTGCCTGAATGCTGCTGTAATGAGGACAGAGCAGACAGCCTTCCTCTCCCAGTGAGCTCAGGTCTGCCTACAAGCTATAGACCATCTCCAAGCCCCCCCTGAAAGTCAGAAGGAAGAAGGTTCCATAATGAATTGCATGGTGTAGACTAGAAAGTGATGACTTTATTATAGATGTCAAAGACATGAACATATTGTCAGCAGTAGGATTGTTATTGAAACAGACAGAAATCAAAAAAGGCAATCAGAACAACAGGTTAATAGGAGGACTTAGAGCCTGAACAAAGTGGGACTGTTTACACAAGAAACTAGATGGCCAAGAGAGGCAGAACAATAAATAGACAAAAGAAAGCAGACTGGGAACCTGTGTTATCCTCTCTTGCAAGGAGAAGGGGCAATATATAGAAAAAAATGATGTCATATGCAAAAAATGATAAAAGGAAACACTCTATTGCACAGTGCAGAACAGAGCACGGAGCCCCTAACCTCACAATTGCCACATAAAGGGCCAGGTGTGCAGAGCAAGTGGTGCATTTGGTCTCAGGAGTGTGCTGGGAGGGCTCTATGCCATGCCCAGCCTCTCTGTCCCCAGAACTGATATCCCTTTTCTCCTGGGAGAGCTGGTATTATCTGGATAACAGTTCTCTCCCCTTCAGGACAGTTTCCATCACCAGCACTTACTTCCACACCCAAGGCTTCTATCCTGCCCTCATACAAAAGAGCATTTGGCACTGGCAGTCCTCAAAAAAGTTCAAAGGGCTTGGCTCCAAGTGTTAATAGCTTCCTGCCTCCTTTCATACTACAGAGTTTCTTCCCATGCTATATGTACGTCATCTAAAAGGAAGAAGACTGAAATGCCAAAAAAAGCCAAAGCACTCACAGACGTTCAGTGCTAACTCCCCAGGCACTGCTCAGCTGCCTGTCTGGAAAGGATCACAGCCAGTGAGAGCAGCAGCACACAGGAAACCTCTCCTATTCATTTCACTGCCAAACTGCAAGTCTGAAGCTAAAAAAGGTTTCTTTTTTTCACAGATATCAGAAGACCCTTCGAGAGTGGCAGAAAAGTACATTATCTGGCTGATAAAAAGCCTCCTATAAACAAAAACAGGGGTGGGGTGGGAATCGCGCACCTTCTTAGCTTTGATAGCTGAGCACACTGATAGCTAGTTTTCACCAACACTTTTAGCGTCTGAATCACTTTGGCCATATCTCTGTAAAGAACAGGCCTTTCTCAGAGGTATTCCCAAACAGCTTAGTGCTTACTGTTGGTGGCTGTGGCTGTACATCGTGTTTGTGATCACCAGACTATGTCTCAACCACACACCATTCACACACAAGGGTCTACCTTGCTTAGAACGCCAGGGCAGAATTTGGACATTGATCCCCTGGGAAAACCAGATCCACATTCAAAGTTATAGTCCTTATTATTGTGTGGCAAATACAACCTCACCTATACTATTAAAATCCTGGTAATCACCACGTGCTTTATCCTTGGAGTTGAGATGCATTGGCTGCATTGTGGTTATGTGTGATAATCAGTTCCAAGATTATCAGTCACCAAGCTCAGCTTGCAATCAGGTGATTTAGTGATGGGCAAGCCTTCAAAGTTATTCCATGTTTAACAGCTAGAGCATTACCCAACTAACATGACATGGAAACATCAAGCATTTAATGAGTGGAAGTCTGGGATAATTTGTCACACAGTAGAAGTGTTAAGAGCAGCAATACCAAGAGCAAGAAATCTTCCCATGAGTCGTCATGATTCATGGCCATACTTGTGGTCTGCGTTGCAGTTGTGGTTGCAGGAGGTGCCGCATGATTAGACGTGAAGATGGAAGTAGGCCTATCTCACTGTCTTTCAGATGTTTCCTTTGGCACTGATGCAAAAGCCCAGAAGGAATTCTGAACTTGAACACACAGGGGCTTTTCTGCTCATTTCATCACACAGCCTATGTATACAAGCAGCACCAAATACAGCCCCACATGTATTGCGAAGAAATTTTTTTCTTCTGGAGAGGCTGAGCACCTGTCTCTGGTATGTCAGAACACCTTGTCTCCAGGTCACTCCTAGTTTGCATTGTAGCGGTTCCACTTTCGACACACAAGATCGTTACCTCTTTCCCTTCTGCACTCTCATTTTTCTCACATGATGAAATATTTGACTGCAGTACAAAAAGACAAGAGAAGTAAGATAGACTACCAAGGGTGATGCTAGCTATTCTGACCCTCCCTCATTCATACCAGCATCTTTCGCTGTTGCCTCTTGCGCTGCTTCATGGCCTGATTTGTTTGGAAATTGTCCGACACAAGCACAGTCTGTGAGTGCATATGTGCACATGTGTATTGGCTTAGCCCAGTGGTTGGAGGGGATGTATTCTGTTGGCACAGTGTCTGTTCCCTGTGCTGAAAAAGAAAAGTTGAAATAGCAAGAAAACTGCACCATGCCATTTCACATAGGCACGCACTTAGATAACAAGGACATGAAGAAGAATACAGTGGGATTTGTGACAAAGGAGAAATTTCTCCATAAGAGAAGCCAAGCAACTCTAAACTTCCTCATGAAGTGAAATGAGTGCAGGAACAGCACTCTGCCTTTGACAGAATGAAAAAAGTGAGACCGCAGCTGGATTTTTTGAAACAATATTTGTTAATGAGAACATTTGCCCTGTGTATGAGCCACAGGTGTTTCAATAGCCTGGATTTCCTGTGGGTTCACCTGGGAGAGCCCTAGAACCTGTCACTGTGCCTAATTCACTTCTGACGCCTGCTGCACTTCCTTTATCTGGGAAAGCTCTGACCATGGAGATTCAGCAGGTGCCATGAATGACTGATGACAGTGCTGCAACATCCTTACCATTAACAGATATCTCTTGGGTCCAATTTGAATATTGCTCCAATACAGCAGCTCATGGCTCTTTGCCCTATCCACCACGGATCTGGAGAACAGTTTATCTTCCTTCCTGCATGTGCTTATTTGCCTGTGCTTGTTTGAACACTGTTATGAGCCTACTCATCCTTCTCTTCTTACGTGGACTAGACCCAGTTAATTTGAACTATGAAAGCATAGAATTAATATCCCTCTTGGAAGAGCGAGCAAGCTCCTATTACACTTCAGAAACAAAAACTGTTAAGCTGAGCTCCTTGGGCACAGTCTTTTTTCTAGTGACAACATGAGCACGACAGGAGCTCAGTCTCCTGATCTTAGAATGAAGCTAGTAGCCAAGAAGCTCTTACCTTAAAATTAAGTATCTTTGATCTGAAGTTAAAGACAGACCAAACATGGAAATCCACAGACTCATTCCTCTCTTCAGGATCTATATTAAGCAGTTGTAAAGGAAGTGTGTTGATGACAAGTGCAAATGAGCCACTAGAAGGAATTAATTTATGCTTCCTGCAACTACTTCTGGGTCCTGAATTGGTAACACTACTCAGAAAAAATGGAGGTGGGCTGTCTCAGTTCAAATAAATCAGCTGCTCAGGAGGCAGCCATAGGCAGAGGAAGGTCACAGATCAGAAAATGCTACCATTACATTGCCTGCATATCCTGAGGTTGCACAGCGCTGCACCTCCCCACCAGCTTTCTCTTGACCCCTGGCTTGCTCCTGCCTGACTCCCACACAGCCCCGACCTTCCCCATCTCCCCGTAGTGTGACCCATTGCTCCCCAACAACCTGACTGTCAATATCCTCTCCCAGACCCACAGACACACCAGCTCTTCAACATCAATACACTGCCCCTCTGCTGTACATTTTATCCTACTTGCATGTGTCTATACCGTTTTCCTTTGTTTTAACTTAGAAACTAGCAGCATTGAGAGTTCAAGGCAACCTCTTGCTCCTTGGTTCTGTAAACAGTAAAACTGCTTGGATGCAAAGAAGAAATGACATGGCAACCCCACAGTCCAGACATGGTGACACTCACTTCAGACACATTCACAGCACTTGGCTGCCAAACAGGAACACTTTCCTGCTAAGGAGATGCTGACAGATCCTCATAATCTAATTGGCTTTGGAGTCATTTTTGCTTGTATTGCAAAAGTATGCACATGGTTTCTCTGCCAAATTCAAATGGGCACTCCAGGGGCAGAAAGGAAGCTCTGACCAGTGCAGCCGCTGCAGAGGGAATGGCCTGATCAGCACGAAATGCCCTCTGCAGCTCCATAAAGGAGGAGAATGGAGCAGTTATGTCTAGTGTGAATAAGTCTGGCAGGCCAACAAGGAAAGTATTCTCATTTCACATCATTTCCCAGAAAAAGCTGAAAGACCAGGAAAAAGTCTAGTAATCGCTAATCACCTACTAATACTTGGAATTTGTGTTTGTTTCAGAAATAAGAAAAACTTTCCAGAGGCTTCACAACCAATAAATAAGCAAAGGTATTTGTGAATTCTTGAGATGCATCTACCCATACCAAAAACTTAGTTGGATAATTCATTATGGATAGTTCCATAAAGACACTGCTGACAAAATAAGACATCAGGGCTGAAGTTTAAAAATGTCTGTCCCCACATATTTTCAAATAGTTTCAAGACACATTGTTGTTCTAACTTAAGCAGGTGAAATGCGTGCTGTTCACATTACAGATAAATGAAATTCAGGGTGAGGGGTGTGGTGATAGAGTTTGCTCAAATACCCGCAGCAGTGAAATTTGAAGGCAACTGTGAAGTCACAGAGGGCTCTTGTGGTCCAGGGTAAGTGAACCTTCAAACAAAATTCAAAATCAGTAAATGCTATGTCACCCAACTGGGGAAGAAAACCTGCCAATATACACACATGCTAGTAGTTACTAAATCAATTGGGAAGGAGAACCCAATATCCTTGTGCAGAACACATTGAAGACAAATTCCGCGCCCACGAGGTATGACAGAGCATTAGGAATTGTCTTAGAGAAGATACACTAGAATTAGGCAAAGAGAGGGGCAAGGTGAAAAGCAAAGGATTAGAAGTTGAGTAAAGATTAGGCAAGGAAGGATTTTTCAGTTTGGAAAACTTTACTATTGGAGCAGCAGGTCTTTGGCAGACATATAAATGATGACAAGACAAGCAGAAAAGATTTATTTCTCATTGCACAAAATCTAGGGGTAGCCAATGACATTTCCAGGCAGGAGATTTGTAAGAAACAAAAATAAATGTCTTTCATTACTGCATACTACTACAAAGAGTGTTTAAACTCTCAAAGAAAACTGCAAAGACAAAAATAAAAGCAGGTTTGAAAAAGCATTAGACGACATAATGCAGTCTCCTAAAAGCCGTAAACATTACACCCATAAAAAAGATGCAGCTACTGTAAACCAGAGATCGCTGAAAGTAAAACAGTGCATATGCTGCTCTCTTCTGAAAGCATTCCCCATCACCTGCTCTCAGGGGTAGAATCAGGGACCAGCAGGATTTGCTTTGATGTGGTGTGGCTGGGGGCTTGCAGAAGAGCCCTCTTCCTCAGCATTGTACATTTCATGTTTTTCCACATTTTGTAAATACATATGCTCTTTTCCTTATTAAGCACAGTTCATCCAGCTTGAATTTTCACTTCCTCAGGCTCCATTATGGCAGGAAAAAGCATCTACCTCCCAGAGAAGGGAAGCATCCTTGTTATACACAGGCAGATACAAATCTATTTTCCTGAAAACAGCTACTTCCTCTAGAAAATGCTTTGGGGGTTTTTGAAAGCTCTGGCTGATATCTGACCACCAATTTTCATTGTACCTACTGGAGAATTAACACCATCTAGTATCTTACCTGGGAGGAGAGCATGGACTGTCAAGTGTTCAGTAGTTTGCATTTCAGGAAGGCCATCAGGTCTGAAAGAGAGAAAACAAGAAGGGCTGGAAGACTAAGCGCAAGAGACCGCAGTAAAATACAGCAGGAGCTCTTGGGAAGCTTACTATACTACATGTGGTGTGAACTCAGCTGTCTGCAGAGAGGTTAACATGGACACCAGGGGCTGAACAGTCACAAGACGATGGAGTACTAGAAGGGTCATTTTCTGTGAATGAAGCCAAAATATTTTCCGGGGTATGAGTTTTGCAAAATAATTCAATCTCAAGCAGCAGTTCAGCCTGGGAATATCTGCCCAAGCAATAGCAACTTGGAGGAAACTTCAACAATTGAGAATCAGGGCTAACAACTGGCGTGCCTTGCTGCCCACCCTGCAGGGACTGTTCCTCAGGCTACCCCAACTTCAGTAGCAACCCTGGGAGCCTCTGAAGGCAAGACTTTGTGTCTTGATTACTCCTGAGGTCTGAAGAGCCCAACATATAGGACAAGCCTTTGTTATTTGTGTTCTCTTCACAATATGGAAATGTTCTTTCTGGTTTGGAAACAAAGGAATTGGTATCAGTCACTCAATGGCAGAAGGAAGCCTTCAAAGTAAGGTGGGCCACCTCGCTCCATTTTGCACAGCCCAGGTCCCAGGGCTGCTGTCGGACTGATGCACAAGTGAACTGGGTTTTGCAGCTGCAGGGGTTTGGGCAAAATCTCAAACCACAAAGCAAAGTTTCTTATGTGTGGGAGGAAGATGCCAGAAAACTGTAGGTGTGTAAAGCACGTAAGCAAAATACTAGAAGTCTCACCTAGGTCTTCCCTTCATAGGGGATGCCATGCTCCCACTGCCAGTTCTACAAGCAGGTTAAGCTTTGCACAGGTGGGGGTCTGTCTGATTTTAAGACAGTTTGCAAGGAGCAGTGGGAGGGGGGAGAATTCAAATGGCTGATTCTGTGTATGCTGCCTCCTGTTGCTGCAGAACAGGGCCAGTTCCCCCATTTCCAATTCACTCTGCCCACCACAGTAATTTATTTGATAACATTCACCCACTGGCGATAAACAGACAAGGAGGGAAAGCAGAGGTGTCTTTCACAGGCAATCCTCAAATCAAATTGGCATAACCACATGGTAATTCCTAAATGCCAAATCTCCAGAACACCTACCAGCAACGCCGAAACACAACAGATTTTTTTCTATTACTAGGGCAGGCCCCCATGAGATATGCAGTTCCTTAACACAGCTTCAATAGGAGTATTCAGAATTTACAGTATAAAATACAGAATGACTCTCAGATTTATTTTTAGGACTCCCTAGGCAGCTAGACTTTCTTTCTCAGAACCAGTGAAACATAGGAGGATCGAAACTAGAGTTACACAGGAACTTAAAAGCACTGCATAGTAGTTTTATGACAGCTAAGAGATATTTCATTATACCTGCCACTACCAAAGCAGAAGGGGTAAAACCCCTTCTCTGAAGGGAAATTGGTGGAAGTTTTGGCATTGACTTGAGCAGGGTCAGGATTTCAGTCCACAAAATTAGATGGACAGAGAAAGGAGACAATAGCAGATGATGTTCAGTTGTAATGATTCAGCACAGTACTGAGCATTTAAAATTTGTTTTGCTTTCTTGAAAGGAGATGTGTTCCTTGTTATGTTTTGTATTGCCATTGTGTTCTATCCTTTTTCAAACAGGAATTGAAATTTCCACAAAAATCAAATAATCAAATACCCTCTCTCTCTCTTTTTTTCTTT
The DNA here is from genome assembly GCF_017639655.2 of Falco naumanni. Lineage (NCBI taxonomy): Eukaryota > Metazoa > Chordata > Aves > Falconiformes > Falconidae > Falco > Falco naumanni. The sequence continues at coordinate 9,100,273 of NC_054064.1, read as the reverse complement.
TTTTAACTTCAACTTTCTGTAAAGAAAATTATGAAGCAAGGTTTTGATCAGGTCACTCATTTCTAACGAAGTATTTCACTTCACTGACCTGTGCTGCAGCTGATTTATTTCCAGACAATATCAGACAACGCGGAGCTATGCTTCCATTACAGTCTTGGAAAAGTTACTCTTACTAGGCTTTTGGAGGACTGTATCTCTTGTAATGTTAAATAAATTTCTGATTGAACCAAGCTGTGTGTAATGCTGCAGGACCCAAAAAGACTCTGCAGTCATTTTGGCTCCTGCAGCATTACATGCAGCTTGGAGACACAATCCCCCAAAAGAGACTGTATAAATGGTTAAAATGAAAGTAGCATGCTCAGCAGCTGTAAGACTCGTGAATTAATACACTCTTGGAAAAATTGTTTTTAATAATGAACTAGGAGAAAGCACATAAGTCTGTAACTCAGGTTTTTTTAAACCACACTATTTTTGATCTGGGGAAATGTCAAAAATTTGTCAATATTTTTAAATGTACTCTTTTGCCTGACACTTTTCAGTCTAATGAGCATTTTGGAGTTTTGTCTTGATGTGGAAATTCAGAATTTTATTCAGCTTGTTCTATGATTGTGCAAGTCCTTGTGATGGGCAGCCAGGCGTAAATAAGGCATGGCCTCTCTGGACCCACTTGAACCTCTCTGACCTTTCTCTTGGGAAAAAGAACGATAAATCTCTCCTGGGGTTAACATATTTACTAATTCAAGGCAATCAACAGATTTTTGTTTTTTAACAGAAGCAGTTCTGGGATGTATTTATTCCAGCCACAGCAATAAGTAAAATGATTGCCTGTCTAGACAGAAATATTGTGCTTAGGAATAACTGCTTGTGATGGCTCAGAAGCAGAAAAAAACTTTCTACATTGCTAATTCACCTGGCTGTGCAACTTCCTCCTCCTCCTCGTCCAATGAATCACAGGCAACTTTTGCCAGTTAGGACACAGTTCTGCAGAGTATTATTTGGGACTAAAATCTACAGGATTACTGGGCTACATCGTTAAAGACCACCAATATTTTTTACTGTTATTCTTTCATTTTTTCTTCATGAAATGAATGGGGTCTTGAAAGCCAGCATTCACCTACTGGTGGCTTTGCTGTGGGTGGAGGCAGAATCTCAGACTAAAGGAAAAGCAAAACAGCAGTGGTGCCCCTCTTCTCTGTGACAACTTGGTGGCTAGACCACTTGCTGGCAAAACAACAGATCCGATTTCTAAATGTGCTTGAGCCTGAAAATCAGTGGAGGTACTTTTACATGATTATAGGTGTTCAGATTCTAACCTTACAACTGTGAATTCAAACCGCACTAGTTAGCACAAGCTGAGAACACGGCTTATCTGTCATAGCACATACAACTGGCTAAAGCAATGCCTACATTTGTAGGCAAATCAAATGTACAAAACCAAGAGGCCTGCCAGATTGCCCCATTCAAGCAAATGAGGATGCTGCAAACATGGAGCTAAAACAGGAGGAAACAAGCACCTGTGAGTTGCTTTGCTTGGTTTGGTGGGTTGGAGGCATACTGGGGAGCATACAGGCAAGCCACCTCCTCCTGGGGAAATTGCAAAGCTCTCAAGCTCTCTGAGACCAGAGAAGCCCCCCCCAGTCCCAAGAGATGAGAGGAGTGTTTGATAGAAGAGCCAACAAACAAAATTAGTCATGTGGTTTTCCTTAGTCCCCCAGTTCTTCCAGCAAAGTGGAAGTATCACTGAAAACAGTCTCCTTTCAAAATAAAAGCTTTGAATCAGAAGGATTGAATAATTTCAATCTAGTTAAAAACATTTAGATGCAATGGGTAATGACTGAATGAAAAAATATCCTGTACATACAGTCATTGGGAAAGTTCACCACAATCACAGAGACTGAGACCTTCCAAGGCTATTCCCAGAACCTGCTGTTGTGCAAACTGGAAGATGAAGTATCTTTTCCCTGTGCCAGCTGTATCATTTTCCATGGTGGTGGTGTGCAAAGGAGATGGGGTTGGACACAGGAGCTAAGTAACAAGCTGTAATGCAAGAGGATGTGTCCCAACACTGCCACTCTCCCAGAACCACAAGGCTGTGGGTGGCAAAGTCCTAGGTCACCTTGGCAAGGACTGCAATTCAACAAGGGTACAAATAGGCTAGAGAAAAATCGAACACTTTCTGATATCCAAAAAATGACTTCCAACCAAAGTCAGAATTATTTAGCTAGGACATGGACCCTGCAGCCACACCACTTAACCACTGGGAGCTCCTGCAGCGCAAGGTGACACAGCTTACTGCACCTACCGGCTCCCGAAAACCAAACATAGGAGACAATAGCCTGAGAAGAGAATCTGAGGCTACCCTTAATGTTTTGGGATGCTGGGGTTCACACACAGAGTTCTCAAAATATGTCAATACAGTCTTTTGATCTTCCACACAAACCAATGGGAAGGTGAGACAGGTTTCAGCCCTCATTCTGCCCTACCTCTTCTGAAAAACCTCAGTTGAGTCAGAATGAATCACTGCACTTCTGCCTGCTCATATGTTAAAAAAAAAAAAGAACAGATATTCTGTTCTGTGTAGAGATTACGTATAGTTCAATATTTTCAGGTTCTGAGGAAACAGAATAAAAAACAAACTAGCAATAGAGTCTAAATGTTGGAATAAGAACAGGGCTGGAATAAGACCATAGAGGTGAAGAGCAGGTTGTACAACCCAGCAGTGCTCCTTCTGCTAATGCTGACCTGACTGGTGAGCTCCAGATCTAATTTGGAGACAGTCTGTAACTCATCATGCAGGACAGGCTAAGTATAATCCTAAAGAAGCCATCCTCCCAAAGATAATAATCTCAAATCCTTACCACACAGTAGCGGCCCTGAAGAATCCAAGGGATGTGGTCCTAACTGCCCCCTATTCCCAATAAGATAAGCAGCAGTAATTTAAAGTAGCAAGAGCATCATCTGGATTTAACTGATCAGACTGTGGCAGAAATGGACAGCATCAGCACGTGCTCTATAGACATGCAGATTTAACTGAACAGTCTGGTTTTACTACTATATTTAAGACTGGTGGTTAGCAGAAACAGAGTTAGGACCCAGAAAGCAAGTAATCAAGAAAGATTATCATTACAAACCACTGTTGTCCAGAGTAACCAGAAAATGTTACCTAAGCATCTGTGACATTTGAGGAGAAAACCACAGAGGGAGAAAACAAGGTCCTAGACACCCAAAGGTTAAGGAGAGGGTGGACAAAAACTGGGAAGACGTCTAAAGATGCTAGGCAGAGAATTTGAACAGAACATAAACAAAATGCTACATTAAGCAGGGCAGGAACTGGTACAAGACTGTAAAGCTTACTTCTAACAGCTGATTTTGCTGAATAGGTAGCGAAGAACCTGTGTTACTAATCCTGGTGAGCTGATCACAACTTTTACTATGTCAGAAATACATATATATGTTAAGTCCCAGCTGCTAGACTCAGAGATACTCTCGTGATATAGCAAAACTCTAGAAAACAGGGTGAAGCAAGAACAATCTAAAAGACCAGACATAAAAGTAAAAATTTCCAAACGCATCATTAAAAAAGAAGAAAATATGTATGTAATTTTTTTAAGGAAATTTTATTGCTTTGGGGTCTACAAAATGGTACTTAAATATGATTTTGCCCATAGATTTCTGTTCACACCCCACAGAAAACTTTAACCACAGACTTTGTTCCTAATTGTTGAAGGAGGCAGAAAGCTTCTAATATACTTCTCTTAGGCTTGGATCAGAGCAGCTTTAACACTCCAGAGGAGGACTGTGGACAGAGACTTGCACAGAGAAAACTTCTTGGACAAAAAGAGAGCATATAAGAACGAGGATCCTAACAGCAATATAGTTTCTCATGGGAAACTTGAAAGGGGAGAGGCAGATGAGTGGAGGTGGACAGAGGGTGGACAAGGAACCAGCTTACAGTTTGTCTGGAAGCAGAGAATGAAACAATCAGAAAAACAAACAAGCAGCACAAGATCCCAAAACAATGCATTAAACCCATCAGAGAAGTCTAGCCAACAATGTAAAATCAAACCCACAAGGGTGGAAAGGATGAAGACGGAGCTATGTTCCTTCATGGAGATGGGGGTGTTTCTGCACGAGGGGACAGCATCTTTGGACATCTCCTTTGAACAGGAGGAGACCTATCAAGGAGGTGGCTTGGACACACTCTTGAGAGCCTGTAGCACTGATCTGATCTTCTCTATTCTCGTATGACTTGCAGAGTTAGCAGAGGAGGAATTGCACCCACACTACCAGGAGGGGGATAGCACTGAGGGAGTGACAAATGGAAATAGAGTTTGGCCTTGTTTGAGGACAGCACTCAGCACTGCGTGGGTTAAGCCCCGCACAGCCTATACAAGGAAACAGTTCTGCTTATGCCTCAGACAACTGAAGACTTGCTCGTACTGTCCTGGAGGGGTGGATCATGCAGAGAGAAACTCTGGCAGGCAAAGTGAGGAAGGAGTGTTACGTCCAGAATTCACAACACAAACAGGCAGGGTTCAGGGAGATAAGAGATGGCATGGCCTTGCAGGCTGTCTAGCAAGAGTCCATCTAGCATAACTTCTCCTGTGCACCCTGAATACCCTAAGTGAGTTTGCATAGTTTTTTACGTTTAAGGCTTTTGTTTCCCTAACAGCTGCCTGCTGCATTTGTGTTTTACCTGCTCAGGTTGTAACTGCTTGGTACGGTGCTCCTTGCTATGCAGCTCCTGCATCTAAAGCATAGGCCTGTTGCTGTGACCCAGCACTCTTGGCTTCAGGGGGGAACAGGCAGCTTCCACAAGAGCCGAGAAGGAATCTGTGACACAAAAACACTACGGTCTCCTCAAAACATGAAGTGAGGGAGTGGAGCTAGGCCAAGTGCTGAAGAGAACGTAGCCCACACTGAACTTGTCCACTAGGGAACCTACTTCCCACAAGGCAGAGGGAAGGGCGACACAGACTTACAAACCCGTGACTATGACAGTGGCTGAACTGGAGCTCGGCTTTGCTGGAAAGGCTTCCGAGAAGCAGCCCTGGAAACTGTTAACCCCAGAGAAAACAAGACATGAGGCGTGCCTTCAGCCATTCTTCCCAGATGCTGTGCCTGGCTCAGGGACAAATGGCCTGGGCAAGTAGAACTAGACAGAAAAAAAACAAGCAAAAACTGTCTGCTGAGCTTCCCAGCAAGGTCACCATCTGTAATTCCTCACAACATTAGCTCAGATCTTGGGAAGGCAAAACCCTGGATGCTTCCAGACACCTAGAAAGAGCAGAGGAACACGTTCCCTCCATGCTGTGCATGGATAGCTGTAGGGTAGCAGAAGCAAACAAGCCCAACTTCAGTGTTTGGCAGAAATGTCACATTAGAACATGACCAATTTTGACTTATTGAGTTAAAGGACAAGGTCATGACTGATCTCGTGTTTCTCAGCAGCTGAGAAAGTCAACTCACATCCTCTCACATATCAGCAGAACAGAGTGATATTCCCAACACAACCATGCCTCAGTGCCGAAATATCCCCAGGCTGCCTTTGGTGTAGATTAAGTGAGCCTGAAATGGTTCTTACTTGGCTTTCTGAAATATTAATGCCTGTTAGTATATCATTATTCATCTAAGAAACAAACCCTCAAGGTCTGCTAATATCCTATTAAGGAGCACTTGTCTTTTCCATTAAGACTTAGGGTCTTTGGTGTTTCTTTTGGCTTTCTTTGTAAAGCTTCAGAATATATGTATACAAAAATCTGACTAGTACATTCAGCTTCTGTGAAACAATCTCTGCTACATCTCTATATCTCTGTTTTAACTTGCAGAAGCATCCAAGAGCTGTGTGCCTGCTCTCAGTGCAGAAAATACACCCCAGTCACACTCATTTCCGTGCAACCGTGACATATCTGCTGCATGCTTGTTCCCAAAGACATGGCACACTTGAAAAATTGTTCCTCAATACCTGCTTTATATTTATATTTCCAAATAAACGGTTTAATTCATACAGGACCTTGGTAGCTGTTGAAATAATTAGATGTTGACCATGGCTTTCATCTGAATTCCTCTTGGTCTTAAAGTAAGACCCTGTTGAATGAGATTAGCAACCTATAAAAATGCATGCACGGTAAAACTGCCCTCTAGTGGGAAAGCACCAATCACATCTACAGCCGCGTAGAGAGGAGGGTTTGAGGACCCATAGTACATCACTGAGCCTCAACGGCTGAATCAGACAGCAATCGCATCCTTTTAGACCGTCCCTGCATGTGTCTTGGCTGAGGTTGCAGCCGGGCAGCCTCTGAGGGGCTGCCTGCCACATTCCCAGCACAGCCACACGAATGTGACCAGAGGTAATGCTGTTTTGGCTTTTTCAGCCAGACCCTTCCCATACTGCCATTCACCAGGACCTGCAGAAGACATCCTCTGTCAGCTGGCACCACCTATGAGTTGGGGGGAAAAAAGACTTACTGGAAGAAAACTGAACAAAGACAGATCAATATCAGCTGGCAGACAACTTGGCATTATTCAAAAGCCTTGCATTCACACGATGCTGGTGTTTGGCCAGCACCAGGGCTGAATGCACATCAACAGTGAAAGCTAAAGCCCTAGAGACTAAGAACTCTTTCCAGGGCCCCATCTAGAGAGATGTCATCACGCTGTACCAAAGAACGCACAAGCTCCACTCTTCTACCACATGTACTAGACAGTCCAGAACCTTACAGATGTTCACAGTATTATCCCTTTTTGCAGCACAGTGGGCTAGGACTTGATCTAAGGATGGAGACATGTGTCCAGCAACAGCCCAACGCAGGCTTTACAGAGCAGCATCTCGTCTACTAGAGGAATGGTGTGACCAGCTAGGCTTCAGGAGGTCTATATAAAGGCGAAAACAAGGCTTCTTATCTAAAGAAAATGAAGTCCAGATAACCGTACATTTTGACAGTGAAAACTTATCTCAGAGAGACTGAAAACATAAAGAAATTATAGCACAGGAACTGTTTGTGCAATCATTACTGTGTCAGTCCCCTGCTTCCAAATGTACCTCAACCGTCTTTACTTTTCAAAGCAGAAGTTGAGTTTTGGGGTGATCACACTGTGTTTCCAAGGATATAATCTCTTTCTGCTCAGAAATGCTGCCTGGCAGGCCAGATTCATGACATATGCCCAAATCAGCTTCCCCCCACTTCCTGAAGGAACACACCCAGGCATTCCTACACTCCCCTACTGTATCCAGCTCATGCCTCCTACTTCTGCCTCAGACATGTGAGCCTGACATAGAGAAACATAGTGGTGCTGCGTAGTCCATGGAGGAGATACATTCAGTTTGTACTTGGCTTTTCATTAACAAAACCTCACACTCATGGCATTTGCCATGGTTTTCTCCTCTGGGAAACTCAGTCATTTTGTCCACTCTGCTCTCACTGCTGTGACATTCTCAGGCTCCCCAGCTATGGTCTGGGCCAAATGATTCCAGAGATTAACCAGCTGGTCCCTCTCCAACAGTCTCACCAGACTTTTCCATAGCCACAGGCAAAGCTGCCATAGAACTGCAAGCCCTTGTTTTCACTAGTCATACCATCTCCTCCTTGCAGGGCTCACTGTCTGTCTCCTTCAAAACAGTTATTTTTAGCACCAATTACTCAGTGTAGTCAGACCTGAAAATATTACTGAAATAAGGAAAGCAGTAATAGCTCACTCTGCCCTTTCTATCCTCTTTTGCTCTCTCTACCACAGGAGACAGTTCTCCTCTTGCACCCTCTATGCCACACATTTAAAGATTCAACAGATGGCTTCCTCAAAGTGCTGCCTATTCCCAGGGAGAAAGGCTCAGTCACTGCACCCTTACAGATGGTAAGCAGCAAGCTGTACTGTGCTCTCTTGGCCATGTTTCACAGCTGCACCTTGCAAACACTAGTACCTCCATATCCACTCTCTGTGCTTGCAGCACAACCACACTGACATACGAGCCTGTGGCAGGGGCCTCATGTAGAAAGATGGGGTACTTTCAGCCCTTGCAGCCAGGTATGTCAAACATGCCTTACACAAGGTCGTTCACAACCCTTCAGCAACCTCTGCTGTCCAACACCATTCAATAAACCCTATTCCAACAAGACCACATCCAGTCAACAGAGATGAAAAACATTAAACAGGTGCAGAGTCTAAAATTGGGTTTCCCTGGGAAAATGTGAGATTATAGCATCATTTCACCTGCACACCACACCTCTCCCCCTCCACAGGGATGCATGCAGAAATGAGAGTGTATTCTTGGGATCCTGAGTCAGCCTCAAAACTATTCCTGCTGTCATTAACCTCTGTATTTAAACTCTGATCTCACATTTAAATTAACCACTACAATACCACACCAGTCCCTCCGGTGCCATCTGCCCATAAAGCAAAGCGAGCAGCAAAGCTCAGACCACCACAGCCCCGTATGCCCTCATCCTTCAGGCATCCCCAGGGAAGCTCTGTCCCTGACCCAGGGCACCAACATGACAGTATTTGCCAATCCCTCACTACAGACAATGATCCCATCTTTGGCTCTACTTATTATTTCTACACTACAGGATCAGAGAGCTCTGGCCAAGACACCACACAGACTCATGGGCCATCTGACAGAATTTGAGTCCTGAGCAGGACCATCTCCTAATCATGGTTTGTTCACACAGCATTAGCCCAGGCAGATAAAGAGCCACCATGACTCTTTCCCATAAAAAAGCCATGGTTCTATCATCCTGAACAGCATTCTGCCCTTCCTGCAAGAAGCTGGGACGAGCACATATGATTGTGCTAAAATGCTTGCAGATAAGGCTCCCATCTTCAGCTAAAATAGCCACTGAATAGAAGTGCCTACAGAAAGACTGGTTTCATACTGACTGAACCTAGCAGTTGAATTTAGTATTCTGCAGGCTAATTCAAGGAACCTCCCCACCCACCCCCCCCTGCTTTTTTTTTTCTTCTCCAAATTAATATATATTTGCTGTCTTCTACTTTTAGAAACATATCTGCAGGTTGTGCTAGTAGTTCCTTATTCATGAAGATGGTAGGACACAGGATGTCAACACGAACTGTAGAACATAAAAAGGTTAACACTCTGTCTCGGACAATTTTTCAGGTTTTGACTCCAAAGCTTCAGCTCAATCATGTCAGTAGACCACTATATTAACAAACATGTACAAAGTGGCTCTTAGGTTTACTTTTCCAAGATGTGATCATTCTGCAAGGTGCATTCTGTGGTTTCCTTTGATCCTCATGACATAAGAGCCCTTTGGCGGCAATCTAGCACTGGCCACCAAGTAAATTCAAACCTGGATATGGCCAAACCACACATGGCAATTCAAGCATTCAGATCAAAAAGCTTTTTGCCTCAGGCCATTGACTACAGCTGTTAGATGTTAGAAATGGCCAGTCTCATAGGGTGATAATCTAAGGTTAACAGCCCTTTCCTATTTGAGCATTCATTTTTCCAATGGGTGTAAAGCAACTGTTCTTCAGGGACACCAGAGGAGAGCCCTAAGGTCTATGCAAGTACTTCCCTGTTTACCTTGTGCTCTTAAGAGTAGCTTTTGTCCTCCCATATTCAGGGCTATTAGCTTGCACCCAAAGATAGTATGCACAAGTTCCACAAAGAAAAAGGGCTTACATAAAGGAGGATGCGTAAACTAAAGCCTCCACTTTTTCCTCAGCTCAGACTTTAGACTTCTACCACCAACTTCAAAATTATATTGACAGCTAGGAAGGAAAAGCTGAAGCTAAAACCTTACCCAGACTTTGTCTCCGCATCTGTGTTTTTAGAATAAGGTTTGGATTAAGATATTTCTGTTTCTACTCCTACATACATTCAGAATTTTGTTGCAGAAACATTTGCCTAATCCACAGAGGAGCACTATACCTTGAAACATGAGGATTTCAGAAGAAAGAGGGTGTCCTTTCTCCAACAGTGAGGACAGACTGACCTGACATACTATTTCTTATTAGAAAGTTTTTCTTTGCCAAGGTGATAGCTGTTTGTCTCAAACCATGAGCTAGATGCATTCAATCCAATTAACACATCTGAACTGAAATGCATCCTTAGTTACTAAATAAACTGGACTAAACCTATTTACTGCATTGGCTTGAAGTGTTAGAAACAGTTCTTCACTCAGCAGATACCCTGGATGAGCTCCCACGCACCCCTCTAGCCCCAGTGTCCCCCTCCAACAGGTCTGCACAGGAGACAGAGGGGAGAGCAAGCACCAAGTGCCCACGAGGATTCACCAAAACCCTTCTGGACCCAACAGCAGCAGCCATGTTTCCCCTTTCCCCAAAGGCAGCATTTTCCAAGGGGTCTAGGGCAACGTAAACACCCAGGAGATGTAACCTAATGAGTGGTGGACTAAAAGAAAAGAGAAAGCACAGACTTCATTGCGACTCCAGTGCCAGCTCAGCTCTAAGCCATTTTGAAACTGCCCTATACCACAGTGGGAAACTCCTCAGGGCTGGCAGGGCAGCCGTGTCTAACTATTTGAGCAAGGCACTGTATTCTTTAGATATTAGTGTTCACTGGTTTGGAGATCACCACTGCACATCAAACTTTCCTTTATCGCTTAGCTTTCTCCCTGTGACATTTACATCTGGCAGAGCATAAATACCATGATAGGGAAGATTGTGTGTGAGGGACAGCCAGTAACAGAGACACTCGGATACACAAAAACAAACATTGCCATCTCTCTGGAAGCCGTACCTGAAAGGAGGGCAGGGAATACTGGAGGAGGGGCTGCCATGGGAACTGAAAATCCCATCAGGTGTTTGGTCGAGGTGGGAGACAGCACATACTGAAAACACACTGATAGGAAGAAGCCTGCTTTAAAAGGGAGAGTCCTTTGTCTTCCCTGGTATTTTAATGCCACTGTGGCTGCTGAGCAGAAAGGAGGACTTTACAAACCAACAAAATGTTGTTATAAACTCACTTTTATTCAGAACCTAATGAGTTGCAAGTCAGCCTCCCATTGCTGCTTTACCTGTTGCCACCTTTCAACATCCAGACCTAAGCAATGAGCTCCCTTCCCCAGCTCTCTGCCTACCTTGCCCTTGTAGCAGAGAAAGATGACAAATGAGGGCATCTCTTTCATCTTCCCTTTTAGCAAAAGGGCAGAAGCAATAAGTGCTGCCACCCGCAGTAAGGCACAGATTAGTCACTGATTCCATGTCACCAATGTCAATCAAGTTGATAGGAAGAGATAGCAGCAGGTCAAGCAGCAAGGTATCAGCACAAAACCAGCAAGCAACAAAGATACCAGTGCTTGGCCCAAAGATATTGCCACACAAATGACAGGAAATGCATCCACTGACCAAGCAAAGAGTGGGATAAGTAGGAGGATGCAATAACTCCGAGTCAGAAAAAGCAGAAATCAGGCTAACTATGTAGCTCAAAGAACTGCTGTGCAGGAGTAATTTGTGTCAAGCAAAAGGGAGGTTTTAGAGAGGGTATGTAAATTCTAAAACTGCAGGAATAAGGGAAAGGAAGAGACAGTATCATTTTGCTTTGCACATTAAGGGAGCGTTGCCTCTTGAAGAAGTCTGAAGGGCAACAAAACGAACATAATTTTTTCATGGTCTTGAGGTTGATTTCAAGAATAAGTATTTGCTCATTTAGAGTAGTTCTGCAGACCTCAGGCAGTATTGCAGTCTGACTAAGGGATGTGCAACTCTCAGGTGGATAGTTTCGTTAGTTCGCAGAATTAGGACAGCTCCTTGGTGGGAGAAAAGAGGTTCGGTAACGGGAGTTTCCAAAGTTAGGGGGATTTTTTTTTTTTTCTTTCTTCTTACTGAGAATCCATATAAGGAGGAAGAGCTGTGGTAAGGATGGGAGTACTGCCTCTCCTAAAACATACTGACCATGTGTGACAGCATGCAATTAATGCACAAACTTGTCCTTGGGCCACAATCCCTTCAGAGGCATACCTGCTGTGGCCTCAGACATAACCATGGCCACAGACACTTCAAGATATACCTGCTCTGGCATGGACTTATTCATGGCCACAGATGCTTCAGAGTGTCCTGCTCCCACATGGACACATCCACAAGTCACAATTGCTTTGACTTGAGTTCACACTGGAGTTCCAGCCTGTCCAGTACAGCAGCATGGAAACAGTAGTGATGCCCTGGCCATCTGCCAGCCCAGGCGCGTCACCACTGCTGGTGGTTATCAAAACATTCCTGGGCACAGCACAGGAAGATGATAAGCAGTACAGCAAGCAGCAAAAGTGAAAAGCAGCCACTAACAAGCACTAGACTCTAATATACAGTAAAGCAAGCACATAAACCTGCCTTTTAATAACCCAACCGCAACAACAGCTATAAATTCAATCTAGTATATTCAAATCAAATTTATCATTATCTCAAACCCTTTGAGTCCCATGTTGAGTGCCAAAAAAGGCCTGTCATGGTTTAACACCAGCCAGCGACTAAGCACCACACAGCCACTCACTCACTCACTCCACAGTGGGATGGGGTGGGGGAGAGAATTGGAAGAGTGACAGTGAAAACAAAGCCATGCATGCAAGCAAAGCAAAACAAGGAATTCATTCATCACTTTCCATCTGCAGGCAGGTTGTTCAGTCATCTCCAGGAAAGAAGGGATCCATCACACATAATGGTTACTTGGGAAGAAAAAGACCATAATGCCAAGTGTCCCCCTTCCTTCTTCCCCCAGATTATATACTCAGCATGATGTCCCATGGTATGGAATAGCCCTTTGGCTAGTTTGGGTCAGCTGTCCTGGCCGTGTCCCCTTCCACCCTCCCAGTTTCTTGTGCCCCACCATCCCTCTGGCTGGCAGGGCCTGAGAAACTGAAAAGTCCCTGACTTAGTAGAAACGTTACGAAGGAACAACTGAAAACATCAGTATGCTATCAACATTGCTCTTAAACCAAACCCAGAACACAGCACTGCACCAGCTACTGAGAAGAAAATTAACTCTATCCCAGCTGAAACCAGGACAAGACATCACAGTGTAACTGATTTCCTAAAGGTCCACCATTCAGCACCCTTTGGAAACAAGCTCCGTTTCAAGTGTGTCACTTGAGCACCCATCATTGCATATGTCTAAAAAGTCCTCCTTCTATCAATGTCAGAAAGATTAGGTAATAGCACAGACCCAGGGAAAACCAACCATGAGCAGCACAGCCCTAAACACTCACTGAATTCAAAGGGAACTTTTGCACATTTGCAGTTAAGCACAGACTTACATGTTTTGCTGAACTGGTACATTATGGCCAGTTCATATACATTATGGCCATATTACAATAAGGAATATGCCAAAAAATGATCATTATGTGTTAGTCTTTTATTCTGCTTAACACAACTGGAGAATTTTACCCAGTGTTTCCTGTATTACATCTTTCCCATGGGAATTCCTCCTCCTATTTGCTACTGATTGCCATCTGAATGTTAGTGCTACTGAGTGATACCAGCATTAAGAAGAGAAAATCTCTATCTCTATGTTCTTTTCATCCCCCTGCAGGACAAAAAGTACAGAGAAGAAATGAAATTCTATTGCTTAACAGTGAAAATACTTAAATGAAGATTCGCCATGCACTCCAAAGTTCCTGGTAACATCAGCAGGACTGCGTTAAGGCAGTAACAAGAACATCAGGCAGGTGCAGTGTCACAAGAAGGAATTAGGAACATGCTCTTCCCTTTCCACAATTCATGGATTAGACACATGCACATCACACACACCTGCAGTATCCTCAACATGTTCAGGCTGGAGCTCTCCCCTTTCCCAACCTGATGGCAGGAAAAGGAATGGCTCAGCATCGCCTGCATGAGCAATCACGGAGGAGTCAAAAAATAGCCATTGCACCTCTTTCAGAGATGTGCACACATGCCCCATGCCTCAATGAACTCTGAGCATCCCCTGAAGAGGAAAATGCTACACATTCCAAAGCAAAGGTGCAGCATAACCTGTTTGCCAGGCAAACTTGAAAGTATCAGAAGAAACCATAGCCCCTCAGTGTTGTCCCTCTGATCCAATTCCAGAGTAACTTCCTCTTGCCCTAGGTTCATCACCACCAAAGATTCCTCTGCTTCTGGGAAGGGGCACAGTGCCGTCAGTGACTACACTGTAAAGGTTAAGCATATGGCAAAATACTCATATTCATCTTACTGAGCTGCTTCTATGTTACCAACTGATTACTACCTATTGGTAGTTACCAGCAATGGAGAACTTAACAGAAAGATGTACTGCTCAGAGACCAAACTATCTTTCTAAAAATGCAGTGGATTTGAATTGCTCTCTCCCTGTCTTTTCTCCTACTACATTTTCTTTCTAGTCATTACCACCCCCTTTCCTGTTCCCTCTCTTTACAAACCATAGCCAAATTCTGACATTTGGACAGCACAGGTTTTGTAGCTCCCTTAATAAGATGGGACATGTAGCCTAAAACAAGTAAAGCAGTATTAAGCAGCAGTTTTCAGATCTGCACTGGGATCTGTGTTTTCCCCTCTGTGTTGGTCCTCCTTACTGCTCCCTTGTTTCACCTCACAAGTAACAGGCATGTCTATTTCTATAGTCCCTTCTCTGGCTCACCTCAACCACTCATACCCTAATCTCCTGGCTCCTGGAGGTGTGTCTTCCCTGCCTCTTCCCTACATCTTAACTGGAGAAAAAGAAAAGAAAAAAAAAGGAAGGGGGGTGCAAGCTGCAAATGAAAAAAATATTTTATATCACATGCCAGCTAAGCCACTCCTGCCTCTCTAGCCCCAGCATTTATGAGGTTCTCCCTGTTTTTTCCCTTGCAAACGCCCTGCTTCTACAACTCTGGTGCTTCTCTTACCCATCACCTCCTTCCAAGGCAAGCCTGGCCTTCCTCAGTTTAGGAAGTGCCAGGCTACACACCAAGATTAGGGATAACCTGCAACATTTCTACACAAAACCAACCCAAGCACATGGGAATGACAGGCTGGATCCCCAGCTAGTTTACATCAAACAGATACCACTAAATGGTATGAAACTTTGTTAATCTGTGCCAATGAAGTCTGCCTCACAATAAATCCAGCTGACAAGAAAAGCATAATGTTAAACATGAATGTACCACAGTCTTATCTGGGTCACAGGAAGCAGAGAACACACAGCAGTGTATACCATGAGAAATGCGTGCAGGGAAGGAAGGTCAAATTTCCTGATTCATGCTTTGCAAAAATGTCAACAGACGGTTGTCCCCAAGTGTCAACACTGCCACAGCTATCACTTTCTTTTTGGGTGTTTTCCTTACTTGCTTCAAGATGCTTGAAAGAACTGCTTAAAAGCTGCTGTTACTGCATCACCAGTGCAATCTGGGGAAGTTTCCTGTTACACGCTGGAGACAGGCATCCATGGCAGCCAAGATTGTACCAGCTTACATATGGCAAGTCCCAGGGAAGTTCCCTGTGACTGCACAGGCCATTCAGTAGGAAGCCCATAGTGAGCTGTTGAACATGTTAGTTACAAGGTTACCTTGCAAACACAAAATCTTATAAATCCTGCTTTTCAGACATCAGCTCCCCAGGGCACCCTTCTCAACCTGCCTTACAGACATCAAACAGCTCCCTGACCCAAAGTTTTTTTTTCTGCCTGACCAGGGTAGAAAGTGAGGCCTGGGAACACAGAGCAGCTCACAGCAGAACTGGTAACAGAGAGGAGGCAGCCTTATTAGCCTCGACCTGCATTGACTTCGTAGCACTCTTAAGTGATTCCTATGTTCCTGAAAATTTTATTTTAACTGGCAAGAGTCTGGCAAGGTAGGCTGATAACTATTTTGGACTTTAACCCATGACAAGACTACAGGAAAAATCATGCAAGAGTGCCACCACCAAACAGCCAGGTAAATTCTGATCCGTGCCCTGTTACAGGGACCTAACCTGGACAGCATCCCAGCAGGTCCAGAACAATCCATTTTGCATGGGTGTAAGTGGCAATAACAGATACAAGGCGCCAGAGAAGCAGGGTCCTGAGCAGGAGAGAGAGAGGTGAGTGGAAATCCAGGCAGTCGAGTTATCCATCTGGTAGCAAGGGTCTGCACATCTGTGGTTAATTCAGCAAACTGCTGAATCTTCCTAGTTCTTGGAGCTCTTTGATTCCATGTCAGCCTCTTCACAAAATCAAGATTACACACAACAAAGCTGTCATTTCAGCTTGATTGTCTAGTAAGGATAAAAAGCCCTCTCCTTTTGAGACTTGAGCTCAACTTTCAGTTCATTTATTTCCACTTAGGTCACTTAAGGGCTGTGCAGATGCCTCAGGAAATCCTCATTGTGGAACAGTGAGCCAGCCACAGCCTTCAAAAGACAACACAGCACTTCCCAGAGTCCCTGATGTTGACCACAGATTTCAGATACTCAGGGGTTTTTGTTCAGTTTGAGAGTTATTTTTGCCTTATTAACTGCACTCTAAGAAGTCCAGGTAAGACAGAGCAATACCTATAAAAGCACAAAGAGCCCTCTGCAAGGGAAGATTTCTAGCTAAACAGCAGCACTTAAACATAGATTCACAAGGCAAGACAAAGTCCCACAATACTCTTTCTAAGTCCACAGCTCCTGTCCTACTGCTGGGTTCCCCGTGGACACACTGCCACTGGCACCACAGAGGATGCAGTTTTGGCAGGGTGAAAAGAATGACGTAAAATTTACTGCAGAATGAAGATCTATATCAAGGTGGCTATACCAAGGATTTAAAACTGAAACTCTGCAAGAGATCTAGATTCCTCTTTTCCAAGATGAACATTAACTTCAGGCTGAAAACAAAAAGCAATCTCCCTGCAGAAAAACTCAACAGTTTCCCTAAGGTTTCTTTCACTTTTCTCTTAGGCAATTTGTAGTAGCCAATGAAGTTAATAACCTGGGTAGATGGAGCATGTGCTTCATTCAATCCAGATTCACTTATACTTGGATACATGTACAGATCTCTTCACCTGCTGCTTCTGCTCTCACAGTGAAACAATTGCCAAAATATTTTTCCATTGCCTTTGCATCTCCCAGCCAATAATCTAAAAATACATTACAAGATTTTAACACACACACACACACAATTATCCAGTAGAATAACAGATTTTAGCACCTCAGAAAATGAGAGAGGGGAAAAAATACTTGGACCAAACCCACTAGCAAAACTACAGCATAACGGGTAATAAGCACAGTTTTGCTCATTTTAAGTCCTGCAGCCCAAGATCATCAGAACAGGCAGCACACACGGCCTAATTCACAGCTGGTGGGTTTGACTTGATATTCTCCTGTAATGCACAGGCAGGTCCCTGCAGATCCCCTAGTGCTGGATGTCTGCACTGCACACACCCGGCTTGATCCCTGCAAGGTGTGAAGCCCAGTTCCCAAAGAGTTAGAGACATTTCCCTCAGGGACCAGACATTATTTGCTACAGGCTTGGGGAGGAGTGGCTGGGGAACTTTCTGAGAGAAAAGAACCTGGGGGTGCTGGTTGACAGCCAGCTAAACATGGCCCAGCAGTGGGCCTGGGTGACCAAGAAGGCCAGAAGCATCCTGGCTTGTATCCAAAACAGTGTGGTCAGCGGGACCAGGGCAGTGACAGTACCCCTGTACTTGGCACTGGTAAAAGCTGCATCTTGAATCCTTGGTTCAGTTTTGGCCCCTTGCTACAAGAGGGGCATTGCACTGCTGAAGCGTGTTCAGAGATGGGCAATGGGGCTGGGGCAGGGGCACAAGTCTGGTGGGGGGCAGCTGGGGGGGTTCAGCCTGCTGAGGACGGAGGTCAGGGGGGACCTGATCACTCCCTACAGCTGCCTGACAGGAGGCTGCAGGCAGGGAGGGTCAGTCTCTGCTCCCAGTTAACAAGTGTCAGGACAAAAGGAAACAGCCTCAAGTTACACCAGGGGAGGTTTAGATTGGATATTGGGAATTTTTTTTTCGCTGAAAGGGCAGTCAAGCACTGGGACAGGCTGCCCAGGGAGGTGGTGGAATCACCATCCCTGGAGGTGTTTAAAAAACAAATAGATGTGGTGCTTAGGGACATGATTTAGTGATGGACTTGGCAGTCCTGGATTAACAGTTGGACTTGATGATCTTAAAGGTGTTTTCCACCCTAAAGGATTCAATGATTCTATGGAATCAAAGTGGACAGGAGTTCAAGGACCAGGTACTGCAGGCTGCCATGCACAAGGCATCATGTAGTACGGGCATGCTTACCTGTAAATAAGTGGGTGGGCCTTATACCTCCTTATACTACAACAAAATGTGAATGGGAAAAAAGTAAAACATCTCCCTGACTCCAGCACTTTGAAAACCTTGTTGCTGTTTTTTTCACTGCTGAC
The DNA here is from genome assembly GCF_017639655.2 of Falco naumanni. NCBI lineage: Eukaryota > Metazoa > Chordata > Aves > Falconiformes > Falconidae > Falco > Falco naumanni. Next base: position 9,081,975 of record NC_054064.1, on the reverse strand, counting down.
ACGGCCAGGTGATATCACTCCACCAAAAGGCTGGTAAAACCAAGGTATTCTTTACATTGACAGACTTGCCATACTGGAGGGTTGATGCAGCTGCACTGATTTCCCTGATGAGTCATTGCATCCCACACCACAGCAGGAAGAATCCCTGCTATAGGAGCAGCATACGTGCCTCTCTATCACAGAGGCAGCTGAAGGGTGAGTGTTATCACTGGCTGCATAGAATGGGGATTTTACACAGCCACAAAGCAGAGAAGTTCGGTAAATGAACTATTAAATTAAAAGGAAAATCACCATGACAAAGGTCAAACATTACTACTTCACACATTTTTTTCCCCCCTCTTTTCCCACTCCCCCGTCCCATCTCCCTCCCACCCCACTTCCTTCCTCTCCTCCCCCATGTAACACCCCAGCTAACACGAATTTAGGTAACGGGCAGATTAAAAACCATATTTGTCGCTATCTGCATTAGTAAACAGCAGTAACAGATACTGCATCAAATTTGCAACTGCTAAAACTGAATGAAGCCCTAATCCAAGGTATAAGTACGGATACACATAGATATGACTAGGGTGTTCAAGTAATACGCAAAAATATAAGGAGGTGGTGGTTCAAGTTGAGGAGTTTGCAGTTTAGACAAGAGATCAGTACAGAAAAGATCTCTGACTGTGTCTGTTTCAATGCATTAGGATTGGCCAACTCGGACATGAGAAGTTCTCTCCTCACTCAGATCAAAGCAACCAAGTCAGCCTAGTGGCACAGGTCAACAGAGGCTCCCCACCACTTGTAGCTGCCACAGCTGCTGGCAGCTCAGCCACAGCAACCCGCTCTTACAATGTACCACGTATTCACTCCTGACTATGTGTGCAGTTCCCCACTGTGATGAGCCAATAAGCTAAGAGAAAGCTAAAGACAAAACCTGACTATGGAGACAAGGGAAGTGCCTGGTGAAGTGCTATAATGTGTGTGTGTATATATCACTTTAAAATTATCTCTTTCTTATGGCCACTTTAAAGACAAGTGCTGCAGCCACTACTGAAAACTGTAGAACTTCTGTTCATAGTTATGTTACTATTTCACTGGTTTTGGTAGGGTTTGCTGCGAAATCCCTGGGCTGATCTAAGGAACAAATAATACCATGGCAGAGGCAGGGAATTCTGAAATGTAAACACTGAGTACTCAGCCAGATCAGCCCCCACCAGATGTGTCTGTCCCATGTTGGGCTTGACAGACTACCCACACACCGCAGTAGGTGATCCATGAAACACCTGCATAGCCTTCAAATAGCTACAACTGTCCTATCTCCTAAACACCAATTGCTGAATCAGAAAGGACCCTCTCAATTTCTGAGTGCCTTGCTTTCTGTGGCTTTATCTTAAAAGTCACCCATAAGTCATTTCACCAAAACACAAGACAATATATAGTCTACTCATGGCAAATGACAGAAGAGCTACTCCATACTGAGCTTTAAACAAGAACGTGAAAATTTTCATCTTGCTTAATTTTCAGAATGACTGAAGATCATGTTCACAACATGGCTTGCCAGCATGGCCCTTGCCAAACGCCAACCACAGCACTTGAAGGCGTTGTGGTGAGGAATTCAAACAAGTAATAACAGCTCCAATACCACACTAAATGAATAGCATCTGAAACGTACACAAAAGGACAAGAAGCCAAAACATAGTCAGAGGGAATTCACAGATTACTATATATGATGCTACTAAACCCTTAAGTCTGGGAAATATGGTTGTGTGCATTATTAGATTTTTAAAAAAATTTACAGTCAGATGACTGAATTCAAAGACCTTAAATGACATTATCTCAATTTATGTTACATAACCACAGGCTGGCTAGTTCCTTTATTAAGCTTTAGTTTTACGGTTTAATCAGTGCTCTTCCTCTAGAAAATTATACACTGAAACATAGTCAGTGGGAACTCACAGGTTACCATACATAATGATACAAACCATTAAAGTTGGGAAATATGGTTGTATGTGTTATTAGATACATTTTTTAAAAAAATTACAGTCAGATAGCTGAATTCAAAGACCTTAAATGACATTCTTTCAATGTATGTTACATAACCACAGATTAATTCCTTCATTAAGCTCTAGTTTTATGGTTTAATCAATGTTCTTCCTCTAGAAAATATATGCTTTGGTTTAAAGTTTTAAAATGACAAAGTCAGCTCATTTCCATATTGTTTACCTCCATGACTAGCTGCTCTCTGATAAAACATAATGTCTCTTAGCTCCATACAAACCTTGACTAGTTTCTTCTTCAGACAAAGTATCTTTTTGTTAGATCTTTTGATCTTTAAGCTAGTAATTTTTTTTAAAATAATTTTTAAAAAAGAATGATAAATGTTAAAAACCTCCATCTGGGAAAGGCTGGAAAAACTACAAAAAGCTCATCCCACTGAGATCACATCCTCTGGAGCTTTGCTAAATAAACGCATTCTGGATATTTTCAATTTTTCTTTCTTTCCCTCCGTCTGCTGTAATTCTCTAAACTAGACATTAAAACCACATAAAGACATAAAGGAGAATAATATCTGAGGTCTCCTAAAATTTTTTGCACATCACCACTTCTCATCTGTCTTTCCTTCCACCCGGGTGAATGTGGAAGCTCACTGAGCTCATAACAAAGTGAATTCTCCTTAGAGCTAGTACTCCAAGTATGTGCTGAGAGTCAGTGCCCTAAATGTGAGAGAAACCTATTTCTACGAATTAATCATAGAAGAACTTACACCAAAAGTAGGTGAGTAAAAGGAAGTTTACCAGAATATGAAAAGATAAAAAAGCGTCAAAATACTGCACTGCAGTATTTAGCAATGAGCTATAAGATGAAAAATGATTAATAGCAATATGGGAAGCCACATCCCCAAAAGAGGCATGACACATTCTAACCCCCAGCACACGACCGAGCTAGCTCTTTCTCAACTATTTGCAAAGTTTCTGATAGGCAGGCCAGAAAAAAACAAAGAATAATTTTCTGTTTGCTGACCAAGGACCAACACGAAACCAAAAAATTAAGACTTCTTAAGATGTAGAAAGAGGCTCAGTTCCGTGGGCAACATTTCTTACTTCATCCAGAGTACTTAAGATATGTCTGCTTTCTTAAAACTTCCTCACCCCTGTAACCTTACCATAAGAAAACCATTCTGTATATATTTAGAATACAGCATATTTAGAAGATGATACTGCCAAAACTACGCAACATCAAAAACAATTGCAACATAGATCTGCAATAATTTCCACATACATAATGGCCAGAGTACTTTGGCTGGGTGATGGCAAGCAGCATTGCTCACAATTGACTCTAGGAAGCAACGATAGTTATCATAATTTCCAAATTTAAAAAATGCTCTTCGGTCCTGGATCAGAGGAAATTACACGGCCTTTGTGGGTGTCAGGGCTTCTGAACTTCACCCGTAAAGACTGTGGGTGGGCCTGATCTCAGTCTTAAAGCACAGCAGAGAATAGTTCCTCTGCTCCTTGCAATTATCTAGGCTAACTTGTAATTTCGAAATTCTTCACTTCAAGCACACAGAATGAGAGAAACTTTATTTTTGGAGTGACAGGACATTGCTATGCACTTCCCATGAATATACAGCCTTTGGACAGGGATTGCTGCTGTCTGAGTAAAAGACTGTAACTTAGGGGGAAGAACTGTAAAATGTATAGAAATACCAGAGCAGATTCTTCCCCTCACTGAGTTTATGTTGTATGTTGCCCTTGTGCACGGAGGATTTGCCTCCGGTGTGACAAGGCAGTGAAACTAAAGGCTATTCACAGCAGCACTAGATTTTTTGATGTGAATTCAGATGTAACTACATTTTCAGTTGAATGCCTTAGCAAATGGAGATGAGGACAGAAGCAGAGTGCCAGGAGACAGCAATAAAGGCAGTAAGAGGAGATTTGGCTGTAGCAGCTGTGAACTGTGCTCCAGGGAAGAACCAGCAATGGGCAAAATTACTTTAGGGAGGCTGATCTCACCTTAAAACTGCCCACAGCAACTGTGACTGCCTTTGCGGGAAGCACCAGGTCCTCCACAGAAGCGATCTGCAGTATTTAGACATCTAGGAACTAGTGCTCTGGACAGAGCTTACTCATGGGAGTATGAAATTGGTGGCTTGTCAGGGCTCAGGTGCCAGGTAGCACAATTGCAAATTGATAGCTCACCCAAAACAGCCAGGTCACTGTTAACAAATCAAGGCATCTTCTATCTATCCCTGTCACAAGGGGACCAAGATGTGTGGAACACCACATGTGGAGGCATGTGAACACCTCCCCTCTCCTGCAAGGGTTTGCTGAAGGTTTTGGTACAAACTTTTCTTCGACAATTGTGATTTTTTTTTGCATGTTGTACCAAAGAACTGAGCTAATCTACCGTAGGCATCATGGGAAAGCTGGACAAAGTGGCAGCCCCAGAATTATCCAGCCTCAGTAGGGAAATGAGATTGCTTGACATTGCTAAATTGGAAAGTGACAGCTTCCACAAAGAACACTCCTGTCATCATCACTTTAGTAAGTGGCAGCATTTTTCAGAGATTCAGGCAGCACAGGCTGAGCACTGGTCCAAGATATGTTCATCTTGGATGCTCCCCATCTCTCACTTGGGGGAATCCTGTACTGCTGGGTAGAGAGAAGCACAGAGGTGATGTGAAAATCTGAAAGTAGGAGTGGGAAGGTTGTTGGACACTGTGTCCAATGAAGCCAGCTCCTAAAACCATTTTTTTCTTTTGGGTTCAGACCAGGAAAAGCCTCATTCCAGAAACATGGCGTTTATTTAGAATATCCACTGCTTTTCTAATAAACTGGATAAAAAAGCACAAAGCAGAGGAAACTGTTCTTGCAGAAGAACATGTATCTCACCTTACAAGCTTATCTTTTTATTAAGATAAGAGACTATGGGAAAAATTGTTAGTTCCCTTTAAAAGAGTACAAAGAAGAAAAGTCATTATTAATGATACAAGGTTCTGGAAACATCTGAAATAAGTTTGTGTCTACAACTTCAGTCTGGTTTCCTTTCGCACACTCATGATATCCTTCAATTACCACTAAAAATAGAGTTTTCCCTTAAGCTTCATCATGTCATCATACACAAGTCATCCAAATGATTATTTGCCAAGTGTTAGTTCACATTTGTTTCCTCCCTATTGTTTAGCATACAGCCCTGGTCTTCTCAATGCACTTTATTTAAATCTTCCACCAAAAAGGGGTAATTACTCTGCAGAGAATTTTCTATAATTGTCACTATACAACAGCAGAGAACTTTATAAATCATTACAATCCTGTGACATGCAGACAAGCATAATACCAGGGAAATAACAAGACAGGGTGGAAGTAGACAGACCAGATGACACACCATTGATGCAGGTGGTTTGTCCAAAAAAAGCCAGAATACACTTTCCTGGGAACAGGTCTGATGAGCAGCACCAATAGGCACAAGAATTAGGCTGCAGGCAGCTCCCTCCCAAGAGTCCTCAGTGGAACGCGTGGGCCACACCAAACAGACTGAGCTGGTCTCAAGGTAGCACAATCCCAAACAATCCTGTTACAATGCAAGAGTTCAGGACCCCTCTGGTTGTGATCCCCTCCCACAGCTCTCCTTCTAGCCTTTGGACAGCTCTGCTTTGCACTTGATATCCACAAAATTCTGCTAGACCTGGACACCACTAGGTTGTTGGGTCCCAGTTTCCTCTGAAAATTCTGCTGCAGGACAACTTACAGTATTAAATTTCAGCTCAGATAGTTTAGGTGGATGAAGTTTTAAAAACCAGAAAATAGGGTTTTCCAGCTGAGGCCTCAGCTGTTTTTATTAATAAGAAAAGAAACCAACTGTACCTCTACCACTTTTCAAGAAGTCAAACCATTGGGGGGGAAAAAAAATACTCCTATTGGGTGAACTAGATGATCTTTAAGGTCCCGTCCCATCCAAACCATTCTATGATTCTATATTTACAAAGAATAAGAGGCCCAACAAGTTACAGTGGACACCCCTTAAACTTGGAGCAGTTCTTCTGCATAGTAGATAACCTTCTCCCTCATGCTGCCTTCAAAGAACCCAGCAAAGATGTATAGTTTAACCCTAGCTTGATATTTGATTCAGAATTTGCTGAGAATTTCTAAGATCCAATAATCTGCTGTCATAGAGAAAAGGTAATTTCTTCTTGTCCTCTAATTTGTAGCAACATTGTTTTCTCAGAAGCCATAGGATACTCAACTAACCAGGATGAACCCAGTATGGAAAGCAGATGTTAGAGATAATCATACTATTTATTCCCCATTGCTACTAACTTTAAAATACATTCCAAAGTCCTGATTACATCTTATAGTCTCCTTTGCCTTCAGACTGATGCACAGGCATCAGAGCATACACAAAAAAGAAATCAAGTTGTTCTGCTCACTCCAGTTAAGAAAATAGGAATGATAGCACTTTGCCCCAGTAGTCTGTATCTGAGCAAGCAGAGAACTTTGTTGCCCAGACAAGAGGATAGGTACAAAACTGCTACTACTGACTTAACACCTTTTCAGATCTGAGAGCACCAGCTGCCCGGTGACTAAGGGATTGACCACTGATAGGGTCTTGAGGGTCTACTTAGCTACTCCTTCACTGAACGTAAGCATCACCCAGGGTAGATTTCTTAGAATAAAGGCTGTTCTGTGATTTTAATTATCATCCCAAAGGCAGAAAATGTATGTCACTGATGACAAAAAAGTTAAACCACATTTATGCTGATTGAAAGCCACTGAAGCAAATGGAACTTTATAAAAAATAAATCTGACCCCAAACCGTAGTTTATGTGCAAAAAACCCCATCTTCTCATAGCAAACCAAGCTTCAGATCTGCAGAGAAGTCCTTTAATGATTTTGGCATGCTGAGTTCAGCCAGAATGTTTAGAGACAGAAATGGGTTTTGATCAAAAAGCTTGCTGAGAAGCCAATGAGCAGCAGTAAAAGTTACAAAACTCTAGTTGCAATCCTGTTGGACTCTGTTTTCCTGACTTGATTCCATTTGAGTGGAAAACTGTCTTATTAGCACTGTTACAGCTATGAACCTGCAAGGACAACTCTGCTGTCCCTGTGCCCTGAACTCCTGCCCACTCTGACTATTGCCCAGAGAGATGTAGGAGTAAGCACTGGGAGGCAGGATGACTTGGGAAGCACCAAGCTGAGAGAACACTATGCAACTTTTCAACTTCCTTTCAGGATGTGTTGTGTCCCTTTATCCTGTTGCTAAAGTATTCATCACCTTAGCTTAGTTTTCAAATGCCTGTATCCTAACAGCCCATGGTGTCACGATCCAACAACATTATTGCACATTTTCAATGTCCGCATGTAGTTCTTTTACAATGAAGGTATTGACAGAACGGCACCCTGTGCAGCTGAGTAAATTTGCACTTACGCTGCAGAGGACACAAGCAAATACATCCAGCAAATTTTTTGATCTATGTCACTCGCTTCATAGCCCAGTTGCATTCTGCACACCTGCAGCACCGGGGCTGTATTTGTGGGAAATGCCTGTGCTAGAATGAAGTGGGGTGGCTGTCTTGCTTTAACCCTGCCAGGGCTCCCTCACCCTCCAGGCGAAGTGCACAAGGGGAAACTCCAGTCTGCAGGTCCCATGGTAAGCTCAGACAAATACATGTAGTGAAGTCCCAGCCATGGTCCTTGATCCTAGAAACCCAAGTGGCCCTCTGCATATTACTCAGCAGCATATTACTCTGACGTTGTTTTCAGGTGCAGTTGATACAACCATGGAAATAATGCTGAGGTACACCACAGGGAGAGGGCATTTCTCTCTATCCCCATCTTCCCTCTCCCATACAACAACCTGACAAATGTTGGGTGTGTGAGCAGTGGGACAAGGTCTCTGACATGGCCTGAGGATGTCAGTGCTCCTCTGAAGAGGACAGAGTTACTTCCCAAAATGTCATTCCTTTCTTGCTACTGCCATGATATTGCTCAGTACATGGTTTCCTAGAAGGCACATACTTGCTGCTGTTCAGGATGAGATTAAGCAAGGTGTAAATTCTAAATGTTTCAACAATCTCACTCACATTGATTATCATCTAATGTAATACAAAACTGAACTTGTCTTGAACTGCTCAGCCAATGAATACCAGAGTGTTTTGAAGAGAAGAAAGACAGCACTCTAAAAAAAAATGCTGCTTTTTCAGCTGCTCAGATGAGTTATCCTGTATAGTTATCAGAGGACCTGCAAAACCTAAGACAATTTCCTGCAAGCTCAGAATTAGTTATAGAGGTCCTGAGCCCATTTATATTGGCGCAAGGGCAGGGACAGCAACATCAGGGCAGGATCCAGAGCCACTATAGAGAGTACTTTGCTGCATGCTCAGCTGCATTCTTTTGCGAGAATTTGTGGAGATAGCATGGTAAGATTCTTACTTTCTTAAATTATTCACTGGCAACAAAGGTCTACTGTATCAGTACAAGAAGTTGGACTGGCACAGAAAGAAGTAGAAAATGCATATAGTTCTCAGGTGTTACTGCAGCAGGGAAAGGGGTCTGCCATAAGCTGGACCTCTAGCTCCATGAATTCCTGGCTTGCAACAGAATCTAAATTATGAGTCACTAGAAAAATAAATAATTACCTTATCTTATCAATATGTTCCTAAGGACTGGTAGACACACCGTCTTCCTGCTCAGATAGGGTGACTCTGTAAAACTCTAGCTCTAACCACCCCAAGGCAACCTTCTAAAATTAGCCTGAGTGATGAGCTGTTCTGTCAATGCACCTGCAGACAGGGTGCCCTGGTCCTCCTGTTCATGCTATGAGTCTTCCCAAGCAGCAGATTCCTCCTTCCACCTGAAGGAGGCAAAGGTTTTGTGTTTCCCTACCATCTGTTAACCAGAGTGAGTGTGGACCATCCAGATGATGTAGAGATGGTCCATACAGAGGCTTTCAGCTACTCCAGAGGTTCTGCCAGGATCCAAGGGAAAGGGCAATAGTATTCTATGCAAACATCTCCCTCACAGGCTTTGTCTCCCATCTAATCTTGGTAATGCAGGCTTAAGCCTGGAAAATGTTCCCTTGGGGAACATTTTTCCCCCAAGAAAAATGTAAAATGCTCAGTTTTCCCTAGGAAAATTCAGAAATTCTTGCCTCATTTTTTTTCTTTCTAGAAAGCTGAAGTGCTGTGTCTCTGGTTAGGTTTTCCAAGGAAGAAAAACGGTAGTTTCTTGAAGCACTTTTATTCTGGGTCAATTTACTATTCAGATACACTAACTTGAAAGACCTTGATGAAACACCAGAGCTGTCATCCAAGTGCTTTACTTGTTCATTTTTATGAGCAGACCAATGCTCCTACAGTGCATCACAGCCCTCTCTCCAGTAGCACCAGCATGAGACTGTACATGAATTGCTCCCAAATGCAAACTCCTGTACACTGCATCCCTTGGAGCATGCTGAAGCAAATTAAGAGAGAGGTTTCCAGCTGGGAGGTCACAACATATTCACATTTTCCTTGAGGACAAGGCAAGTAGCAAGGCAGTTTTCAAGTAACTGTGGATAACTCTCATCCATAAATAGCTCTGAGACTGTTTATTCCCAGTGCAGGACAAAAATAGTATCTTTAAACATTCACATTTTCCATGGGAGGATATTAGAGTTTTGGTTTTTTTGGTTGGGTGGTTTTTTGGCAGTTTGGGGTTTTTTTTCCCTGGTGGTGGAGTTTTGAATGCAGCCTCTCAAATATCTTCCGTTGCCACAGCATGAATTGTACCCCTGTTCAGTGAAAGGCTGCATTCTCTGACAAGCAAAAGACACCAGCAGGGCCATCCTCTGGGAATGCAGAGTTTAGCACTCCAAGGCCTGTCCTCACAGCTACGTTTATCAAACTAAAGCATTGATTTACCTTGTATGAGGAAAACCACAGAAGTGATCTGTGCCTAAGAGACTGCAGTGTTTCCCCTGTGCAAGCTGTGCCTTGGATGGCACAATGGAAGGATGGCACATCAGAAAAGTGGAAACCAACCCTTTCTTTTCAACCTTATATTTAAATAAGAGGGTAGAAACATACAAGGTAGATTTCACATTCTACCACAGGACATTTTAGATGTTGTCACAACTGCTGCACAGTTAATAATAATTTCCCTGGAATATGAGTAACAGCATATTTCTAAGGAAGGACCAGAACAATCACAATGACAAGGCAGTGTCATACAGCAGTCAGATCACATGTCTGGAAGCAAAGGATACTTAGCTACGTGCACCACAGCAGACCAAAGCTTCAGACCTAAGGCCAAGCGAGGTCTGAATGGAAAGCCAAGAAATTAAATCAGTAACAGAATCAACATGTAATTGCCTGTTAGCATCAGGAGAAAAGAGGAGAAATGAAAGATTGGAATGACCTCCAAGGAACAACATCCTTCATGCCCACAAATAGATCTTTGTAAATATTTATGCTGGCAGCACTGATGAAAAGAACAAACAAGTGAAAAAAATTGACTGTAAGCTCCTTCCTCCAGTAAATAAGAAGCAATGCTTCTGAAATAGAAAACTGCAAAGATATAAAGCTAATGGTGAAGAATCAGGCCACAAGGTGACAACAGGCCACAAGGTTTGCCTGGCAGCTGTAGAATGACAATCTTGTAGGATAACTTGCTCTCAGACACATTACTCCTCTTTCCAAGATTAAAAAAACATTAGAGGAGCCTACTTCAGAGGTAGCTTTAATACTCTAGTAAGTACACTCTGAGGTAGGTGGAGCATATTGATCACACATCAACAAGGGCATAGCAAGTGTGTTTACTGCAGAAAAGCTTCAAGGTTGATCTGATCTAACTTTTCATATTTGAGATACTTCTCTCATAATAATGTTGTTTCATTGACTCCAGTGGGCATGTCTCTCACATCAAAGCAAAAAGGCTGAAGAGTCACGCTCACTAATGCCATCTGTTTGCTCCTGGTGTAGACTCTGCCAACTTGTACTTCCTGCTTCATGCCAGAGATGTTTACACATACTACTAAAAGACATTTTGAATGTGAATTTACACAATAGTCAGAAGAAAGAAGTGATAATGCTTGTATTTCTTGTCATAGTTTAACCCCAGCTGGCAATCAAGTGCCATGCAGCCTCTTGCTCACTCCCCCCATCCCAGAGGGGTAGGGAGGAGAATCAGAAAGGAATGTAAAACTCAAGGGTCAAGATAAGAACAATTAATGGATTGAAATAAAATCAAAACAAAAGAACAACTAAAATTAATAATGACAGTTATAATGAAGAGGAGGTCGAAGAGGAGAAGAATGAAATCCAAAGGGAAGGAAGAAAAGAAAACTGGCAATGCACAATACAACTGCTCACCTGCCCCTAACCAATGCCCAGCTAGTCCCCCAGCAACAATCAGCAACCCTGGCCACCACCCGCCCACCCCCCCAATTTATATACCAAGCATGGCATCCCATGGTATGGAATATCTGAATACCTCTTTGGTTAGTTCAGGTCAGCTGTCCTGGCTGTGTCCCCTCCCAATTTCTTGTTCCCCTCCAGACTTCTCACTGGCAAAGCCTGAAAAACTAGTAAGTTCTTGACTTAGCATAAACAGCAGGAGGGGGTGCAGGGGGTGGAAAGCCAAGCCCAACATCATCTTGTGTGTTTGACATCAGTGTGTTATCAACATTGCTCTCACACCAAACCCAAAACAGCACTGCATTAGGTAGTAAGAAGAAAATTAACTATCCCAGCTGAAATGAGGACATTTCTCTATAAGCCAGACTTAGCAGGATGAGAGACACTCCAGTCATTAAACAGTTGCACAAATAATGATCTGCTCATATGCAAGAGAAATGTCAAAAGACAATCACTGATCATCGAAAAAGCTGAGCTGGCAGTTGTATCCAAGTCACATAAATAAGCACTCACATGCATATGAGGTGGATGAACGTGATGCTCTCAGAAAGATGTAGCTAAGCGGTACAACCCAAGTCCTTCAGTTCAATAGTGGACAGAACAAAAGTTTCCCAACTCTTGATTCTTGAATTCACCCCTACAAACGCGAGAAATTTTTTTTTAAATTGTTATTTAAAAAAAATTTACTCAATTTTTTATTGAAAAAACACTTGAGTGTTTTCACAGTGGAAGTAGGAAGCAGAAGTCACAGAAGAGTGAGTCAGCTACATTCTACACCACAAGAGTAGGGGCAGACACTAACACTCAAGTACAGGGTCAAGTCATCAGAAACCCACTAATAAAAGGTCAGATTCTCTATAGAGAGTGAATCAGCACAGCTCTGTGACCTTCCAGAGCACCTTTATTATCACCAACTTTTTTACTTGTAGCTTGACAACTACAGGCATACTTGGTTAGGTGGAAATGCTAGGCAACAAACTGAAGAGCAAAGATGTTAAAATAGAAGCCTACTTTGTGTTTCACATTGCAAATGCAAGTTCATATTGCAAATGCAAACATCCCATGCAATTTTAATGTGTAGGGAAACTGTAAAAGACAGGAAACATGTCAGCTACCTGATTCCAGTAGATGGGCAAGATGAACAAGCCAGGACCTGATCCTGCACTTTTCAATATCACTGCAAAATTATGTCATGGTTTAACCCTGACTGGCAACTAAGCACCACACAGCTTCTTGATCACTCCCTGCACAGTGGAATGGAGGAGAGAATCAGAAGAGTAACAGTGAGAAACCTCATGGGCTGAGATAAAAGACAGTTTAATAAGCAAAGCAAAAGCCACACACACGAGCAAAGCAAAACAAAACAAGGAATTCATTCACCACTTTCCATCTGCAGGCATAACCGCTACTTGGGAAGACAAACACCATAATGCCAAATGTCCCGTCCCCCCGAGCCCTTCCTCCTTCTTCCTCCAGCTTATATACTCAGCATGATGTCCCATGGTATGGAATAACCCTTTGGCTAGTTTGGGTCAGCTGTCCTGGCCGTGTCCCCTTCCACCCTCCCAGTTTCTTGTGCCCCACCATCCCTCTGGCTGGCAGGGCCTGAGAAACTGAAAAGTCCCTGTCTTAGTAGAAACATTACGAAGGAACAACTGAAAACATCAGTATGCTATCAACATTGCTCTCAAACCAAACCCAAAACACAGCACTGCACCAGCTACTGAGAAGAAAATTAACTCTATCCCAGCTGAAACCAGACAAATCATTTGTATGACAACAAGTAGATATATGCAAACCACATCATTACTCACATTCAAAGTTCTTGTATACATCTAGGAGGCAACAGGTCCTGTGCTAGAAAAGTTGCACAATACTCTAGAGGGCATATAATGCTATACACCACCCTCTGCCCACTTTGGAAGTAGCGAACATTGATCATATGGCTAAAATCTAAACAGCTTTCCCTCGCAACTGTACTTTCTAGCCCCTGCAGTTCATAGATTTCATCCTGGCATATTTTTTTCATCTCCCATGTAACTTCCTTGACTCCCTTTGCTGCTCCATCTGGCTCTGTAAGAGCCGCAGACCCAGTAATTTGTGCGCAGCTTGCTGGCTAGAAGAACACACCAGCATCCTGCTTTCGCTTTGTGACATGAGTACACTTTGAGGGTGAAGAACTCCCAGAAGCCACCTTCAAAAAGGGTAGTGGAGGCAAACATCAAATGCATTGCCTTGACGTGCAGGACTGACTGAAGGACCCTGCATTGGCATGTAAAACCACAGCTGGGAATGGAGGTGTAAGTATGTCTCCCTGTGCACCTGCTTTACTATAGTGAAGGCCTGCACTGTTGTCCTGGCCATCACACTAGGTATAACACCACTCATCTTTCTGCATGACAACCTCCTAGTAGGAAGGAGAGATAAAGTGTATCTGCTGTTGACCACACTGTGTGTGCATATATATATATATGTATAAGAGCTGCACAAGACTAGACTGTAATGGGTAGTTGAGGTGAGAAGCCTGCCTCTAGCAGTAGGTAGCACTGAGTGCTTTAGAAGGAATGTCAGAAACAGGATACATTAGTGTCATCCTTCTGCCTATCTTCTGAGCTCAAAGAGCAAACCTGCTTAGGGTTTTCCTAACAGGAAGTTACATCAGGATCCATTAGGTTAAGAACTCCTCAACCTTCACGTGTCAGATCTATTTCTTAATATATTAATGCTCTACAGCATACTGAAGCAATGAAATCCTCAGTTTAATCACATATTCCTGATAAGAAAGGGTTGAAGATTTAGGAACGTCTCACAACAAAAAGACCACATTGTCCATAAGCCATAAACATATGAAAAGTCAACAGCACACTACCCCTATCTTCTTCCAAAAGCAGATGCAAAATCACAACACAGGCTAGAGAGGAAAGCTCCCAGGACCAAGGAATACCCACCCATCTCCTTCTGGGAAATCATTATCCCAGAGAGGAGGACAACATGCAAATAGGGGAAATCCGGTTTCTCTTGTGGGTGAAACCACAAAAACTTTGTGAGGCTTCCTTTTCCTTCCTTACTCTTCTCATTTTGCTCACTTACACCCTGTGCAATCCAAGCATGATGACCAAGAATGGAAAACAACTGAGAATTACAAGGGATTCTCTCAGAGAGAAATCTCTGCAAAACCTGAGACATTAAGAAAGTTGTAGGCTGATTAGCAGGTAATACCTGCAGGTAATCCCTATTAACAGGCCAGCAGCTGTTACAAAAGGTCTTGTGGTTTATTCTGAACAAGTGTTCAGCTCTACTTAGTTACTCTCCTCTGAGACCCTGGTGTTTCTGGATCTCAGTGTTCATGCTCCATGCTCAATGCAATGAAAGAGAAAGGGAAGGAAGTTGGGAGGCTTTCTCTTTTTCCCTGGAGGCCTCAGTCTGTTCATGCACATGCAAGACTGTTGTCTTGATTTTTCATCAACTTTTATAGATAAAGCTTGTGTAACCTTTGCTAGTATTTCCTGGGTCACTATACAAAGTAACTGCAGGGGGAAAGGCAATAGCAGTACATGGCGGCCAAACATCTACTCCCAAGAAACCAAGACTTCTCTTCAAAGCTGCCCACACAGTGCACTCTATTTCTACATAAACACTCACAGTGGTCTTCACCCAGGACAACTATTCTATCTAGCCCCAACATCCACTTTCTGAGAGTGGTAAAAAGTATATAAAAATATGTGTGCGTAGTACAGGACCCCACTTTATACCTCCCAGCAAGCAAAATGTGTGCGTAGTACAGGACCCCACTTTATACCTCCCAGCAAGCAAAATGGCCAACTTCCTGAGCCAAGGTCTTTAACAATCAGTCATGGACCTACTTTCTACAATCATATCTAACTCCTATGACCAGGTGTATTTCTGTCCTCTAAAATATCCTATAGAAATTAATTGCACTTGGACTGCGTGTTGTGAAAACACTACTTCCTTGGCTTACCTACTACTGAGTGATTTCACCACATGCCCCTGCACTTGTACGATGAGCAATTGGGAGTAAAACGTATTTCACTTCTCTGGTTGATAAATGCACATCTCCTCAGAATTGCCTCTTTCTAAACAAAAAAGCTTTCAATAGTCACCTTGTATATGAAAGCCCATCATCCTAGTTGCCCGCCTCTGCATTTCCTATAGCTCTACTCTAAGGTTTCTCAGATAAACTGTCTGGAACTGCCACCAGTATTGCAGATGTGGGTGCAGTATGGATTTATGCTTCACTTTGCTCTGAAGTCTGTTTGCCTTTTCTACTCCCTCTAAAAGCTGCAGTGAGGTTTTCAGCCAGCCATCTACAATGATTCCAACAGCCTTCTAGAGAGACGAGTTATTTGCAATGTCACCACACATCCCTAGAGCAAGCTCTTCCCACACACATTGCTTTGCAGTGATGGGTAACGAATTTCATTTGCCCTATTCTTGTCCAGTCACACAGATTCGTGCGATCCTCTGGCACCCTATCTGTTAATGGGCAGGCTGAGGCAATCATCTTTGTTTTGCAAATATTTGGGGATTTTTGTTACTCATTTCTAAGGGAAGTGATTTGCTAGGAAAAAACGCACATGTATGCTATGCTAACAGATAGCAACAGTAGCAGTAGAATGCTGAATAGTCCAAATCCTCATTAAATTATTTCATAACTACACTATGAACAAATTCCTTTTCCTTCATACTTTCAGAAAGCCTAAAGAGAAGTAGCAGCTATCAACAGCTAATGAATAAAACATATTGCACTCTGAACCAAAGCTAACTGAAAAACATTTCCATCTCTCCCTAAACTGCAAGGATGTACCTGGGAGATATGTTTACTGGAAAATGGTACCTGTGCTCCTTCTAGCCAAACTCCCAGGATTTTAAGCACCACCCTCTGAAGGTTACTCCATGTGAAAATATTAGCCACATGAGGACTGCAAAGTTTAATAACCAAGCTCAGGAATCCAAGGTCCTCATCAGCACCCAAAACCTGTGACAGGAAACAGCTGGCCCAAGATGTATGCCACCATCTCCCAACTACTCAATTACATATTTCAGTCTTCCGTCGCTAGTTATCTGGCAAGCAGGTATGGGGTTTCTTGAGCCACGTCGGGAAGGAGAGATTTCCACCCTAAGAATGGAAATAGTAGATACACTACTCTTTGCAATGTCTCTAGGAGAAACAAGGTCTAACCTTTTCTCAAGGAGATCCTTGTAGCACTCCAGCATCCTGCACTTTTCTAGTAACTCCCCTGTTGGTATTTGGGAACCTTTGCTACTAAAGAAGACAGGGAGCAGCATGCTAGGCAGTGAGTACATCCTCCTCTTTGTACTGTGGCACCAGCTGTGAGCATCCATTATCGGCTCCTGTGCAGCTGGTGATCCCTATTCCTGGAAAACCAGCTATTATATCTGGCTCACTTGAGATGCTTCCTGCTCCCAGCTAAGTCACACAAATAAGTACTGACTGTGTAGCCATCATCACAAGACTGACAGACTCACTTGCATGCTCCAAGTGAATTTGCAACTGACTTGTAGTGATCAAAGACTGCCAGCTTGGTGGTGTGGTGTGGGGAACAATACCAGTAGCATCCATCCCTCATTACACACGCTAGCAGCTAGGGATCTGACAAAGCTCACGATCCTGTTGTGGTCTGCTTCTTTGCATGGAAATTCTGGACCTCCTGCTCATCCTCCTAAGCTCTCTGCATTGTATGGGCTATAAATGAAGAGCAGCAGCCAGTAAGACCCAGGGGGTTCCCCACCCATGTAGGACAGCAGGTGAAAAATATTTCTGCACAGAGATGCCATGGAAGGAAAAGGA
Organism: Falco naumanni; assembly: GCF_017639655.2. Lineage (NCBI taxonomy): Eukaryota > Metazoa > Chordata > Aves > Falconiformes > Falconidae > Falco > Falco naumanni. Next base: position 9,064,771 of record NC_054064.1, on the reverse strand, counting down.
GTTCTCTTATGAGTTTCTAGGAAGAAATCCCAGCAGGTAAAACCAGCAAGGTGCAGAACTCTGTGATGTGCTGGAGTTCAGGCATATATTTCTCTATCACCAGCATTAGGAACACAGGTTAGCAGGTTTGACAAGTAGCAGAGTTCATGTACATTTAGGTTGGAGAACAGATGGCAAGTCCAAAGAGCTAGCAAGCAGCATAGCACTGCTGCAGTAGAACAGATCTGAAGGGTACTGGCAAATTAAACTGAACAACAAAACAACTCGGCTTGCCTAGGGAATTGCATACTGGAAGTGAGTGCAAGATGTGACCCCAAACATTCCCCTTCCTTCTGCTGTAGAGAGAAGCTGGGAAAAAATGCTTTCTGTTTCATTCATTCATGTTTTCTCTTCCACATATACAATCTCAGATGACATTACATTCCAATCGGTATTGTTTCAGGAATTAGTCAGAATCCTAAAGGAACAGAAATATAATTATTGTAGTTATTTTTGGTGTAAACAAGAATCAAGAAGATTGCAACTGTACAGAGGAAGCTGGATGTGTTGCAAAAGGAAGCCAAGTCATAAATAATTTAACAAAGGCAGAAACCAGAAGCCAGCCAGGAACTGTCCATTTCTAAAGTCACTTGGCTTATCTTGTCATAGATCAAAATCAGCAGCTGATTTGGGTTTAAAGGTGACCTGTGTGCTTATTTCAGCAAAGCCACGCTTGTGATTTCTTTGACTTTTCAAGGCATTGCTTTTGTCTCTGTTCCACTTGACTTGTATGCAGCCCCAAATCACCCTGGGGAATGGCAGTATAACTCAGCACAATCACAAAAGGAGCCCCAGCATCTCTGCTGGCTGCAACAGTACAGATCACTGCAGGAAATATTTGCTCTGGCTGCATAGGATATTGAGCTCTGACCACTTTAAGAGTCAAAGGCTGATATATCCTGAACCACAACACCATGGACATCGTGTGACTACCCTAACCACACACTGAGAGGGGAAGGGCCTGCCTACACAGAGAACACACTTGGGATGTGAGGATTGTCTCCAAGTGCTCTGCAATAACCAAGAGTTATGCACACAGAAAAATCAAACCCCTGGGAAAACTCCGAGCTGTGCTGGAAACTCTGCTAACAGTGCCAGAACTGTCACTGCAGCTTTAGCACCATTCTGTGCTCAGCAGTTTGCAGGAGGAACCAGAAGCAGGGCAGCAGTGGGAGGCAGCTGCAGCTGTGCTCTGTGGGATGGAAGATCTGCCCCAGAGCTCCCCAGCAACAGGTGGTTGGGACGCGCCCAGGCTGTGCCTAAGCCCAGCTTGAGAGGATGAGGAGGGATGAACCAGAGATGCAGCTCTCACTGGAGCTGCTCCAGCACCAGGCTGCCCTTCTGCCAGAGGCACAGAGAGGGCTGTGGGTCTGTGTCTAAAAAAGACAAGAGCAGCCTCTTAACCTTTACCAATAAATTAATACACATAAGTAAAGATATGTCTGTGTAGACAGAAGATAAATTTAAATGACAAAACTATAGTTAAAAATACAGATAAATTGAAATAGCAGCTAGACTTATTGGCCAGCTGGAGTCAGAGCTGCCAGGTCTCACATCCCTCAGAGGATCCATAGGCAGGTAGCACATCTGTCAGGACCAACCTTCAGAAAGCAAGTCTTCCTCACAAAATATCCCACAGCTTGGGAAACCAGAGTCAAGCTTTCCCTACCATGTGACCTGCACTTCATGGCCTTGCTAACCAATAATTGATAAATTACAGGAATTAACTAGCAGGGATTGAAAAATATTTATTTCTTGGGCAAGAAGTCAAACAAAGGCCTCCTACACACATGCAGAGAGACACTAGAACCTCTTTTCCTTGCACAACTGCCGCAGACTGTTTTCTGTTTGTCACTTTGCCACCATCAGTTTGAATGTCAATCCGCATATCTAACCTATTGCAAGCCCAGGTAGACTACAGCCCAGGCAAATCTCCAGAGTGATTTCTTCCTGGCACCAGCAGACACCTTCTTCCAGTGCTCTGCTCTCAGTGCCCCAAGGGAGCACGGACCCCATTGCCAGTGCTCCAGTGTCACCACTCAGAGAACTTTGAACCACACTGGAAGGAGAGGTGCCAGCAATGCTGTGAATGGGACCACAAAGAGCTGGGCAAGCTGGGTCTGTCAGCAGTTATTCCTGCAGCCAAAGGCACAGGGACAGATTAAATCTCTTAAAACCACCCACGGTTCTTGTGGGAGGAAAACAAATACCACTACACACTCTGGAATGACTAATCCAAAATAAGCATATGCAATCTCCACATCAGGCTGGGATGTGAGTTCAGGCTGTGTGCTACAGCTTGTCATTGATTTTGGATTTCCCAAGTACAGGTTTTGGTCTAATGGGAGACATGATGGAAGGAGAGGGGCATCTTGACTGCCAGACTAGTGAGTGTAGAGGAAGCCACTACCCAGGGCAGGCCTGGGCAGTATTGATGTCTTTCCTCAGGTAGAACCCCCCTTTTTAAGGGCAGCACCTCTCAGATGCTGGCAGCTCCGTGACTGTTACTGGTATCTTTGCATGGAGACCAAGTCTGACTCCCATGTGCAATAAGCTACGTTGCTCCAGCTAAGCACCTTTGTTCCAGGCACAGACATGTGGGAAGATGCCACCCGTCCATCCCTCACATGACCCATCCACTGTGGTGCCTTTTGCTGCTGGGAAACCAATGGCTGGTAAACCAAGAGGCTACACACTATACAGGGACCAAACTGTCCTTGCTCTGCCTCTGCAGACTGAGCAGTGATGGGAAAACCTGCCAGAGGTGAAGACCAAACGAGCTCCCTGTGCCCAGGGGCCACCACAGACACCCTGTCTGTGTCACCCTACCCTGTCACATCCAAGTCCTGCCTGACAGCATGGCACAGCCAGCCTTGGACTGGTGCAGAGGAAGAGGCAAGGAGTGTGGCAAGCAACCAGACTCTCCTGCCTTGTCTGCCCTTCTCGCACAGCCTTTTTCCTGGTGCAGTAACAGCCATGCCCCTGCAGTCCTTGCACCAAGATGCTTGGGGACAGTGCCAATTGAGAGAACAGCTTTTCTACTCCACTGGTCTGCCACCCGAGCATGTCCTTACTCAGCCTGTGCTAAGTGCCAGCCTTGCTAAAATGCCACAGCAAACTCCCCTCATTCCGGCTTGCATGCTGGCAAGGAAGGGGGTGATGGAGCCCCATCCTGTAGTTTCCTTCAGGAAAAATAGACAGCTGTATCTACCAGGGCTGTCAATTTGGGCAAAAAGTTTCCAAGCAGAAGGTGACACAAAACCCGTTCCAAAGCAGCAATGCATTGATTTGCATGAAGTGTCATATGTAGAACCTACAGACATTTCTTATTGATTATTTTTCTCCCAGTTCCCCTGACATAACTGTTAATAGGAAGGTGAGTTTTCCTGTCCCAGTCTCTTAGGAAATTGAGGCATGAATCGGGTATTAGATTTGTGTTGGATTTGCTAAGCTCCCAAGCCAGCTTTCTCCTGTGAGCATTACAGCCTCTTCGTACAATGCTGAAGATGAGCAGCCCCACAGAGTTCACCTGAGCACACGTAGCAAGCGTCAGCTTTTGCGCACACAATGAGACACTGGGACAGGTGAAGGAGTTGCTCTTCTCCCAGGAACAGACACAAAAAGGCACCCAAGGCTTAGGGCTATACTTCTCAGCAGAGGATATAGGTTAAAATTAATTCCAGTACCAGTTCAAGCTATGAGAGCTGTGAGAGGTTGTAGTGGCAACCCCAGAAAGTGCTGCAGTCAGTCAGACTCATCTGTCAAAACCCTCGAGTACTGCTGGCCTCCTTAATCAGAATCACCCAGCTGGAGTAGGAAGTTATCATTTCCAGATAAATACCCATCTACCCTCTACATACATAAATGAGTGCTGGTAGTCCAAGTAGTCTTTCTTTTTAGCAGAAAAGAAAACATAGAAGGTTTATGGTAAAAATAATGACTGTTTAATTATCTTCTGATAAAGTCTAAGTTTCAGTATGTTTCTTGGTTTAATATTAAAGTCTACCCACTTCAATTCTTTATCTCTAATAAGCTAGTCTACATTATTAATATCAAGTTACAAGGAATTTGTCAGCAATGTTGTTTGAACAGAGCCTTGGTTTCACACCATCATGAGCTTGTCACGTTGCATTACAAATTTATCTGTAATTTGTTGCTGTTTGACTGGCAGCAAGGAAAATATCCTCGGCTTTACTACATAAATTAAACCCTGAATGATGCATACTCTTTCACTAAAGGAAGTCTGACCTGTTTAGACTTTACTGTAGGAAAAAAACAACTTTTTCTGACCCAAAGATTTTCCTGTGCTCAATTTCCAGACAAACTTTAATAACATAGAAATTCTTACAATAAGAACTGACTTCCCAGCAAGTTAGGTGTCTGGATCATTTCCCTATCTGGATGGGGAAAACACAAGGTCTAACATTTACTTTGACTTATAAACATTCTCCTGAGAAAAAAAACCACACACACTATTGAGTCAACTAACTAGCTCACCCTTGAGTCTAAGTTCCTACGAAATTCAAACACACCACTCCATCAAAGGGGCTAGCCCAGCTCCTGTTGGCTCAAAACCGTATCAAGAAAGAAGAGTTTTAGTGATGTTCCCATAAAAAGAAAAGCAGTGTGAGTCAAAGTGAAATCCCAAACTTTCCAGTGTTTCTTTTAAAACCAGTGGGTTTAGGAGTAAGCTTGATATTTGGCAGCTGCTACACGCTCAGAGGTGCATTTAAAAATGCAAGAGCTCCTCCTGATTTTACTCACATTGAGGTGGGTTAGAATAACTCCAATGAGCTAAGCAAAGTTACATCTCAGAAAGAGGATGCAAGTAGGAATAGAATAAAGCCCTCAGAGTTTAACTTCTCCAAATGGGGATTTCTGTTTAAGATATTTCAGTGTGACCTATCCACCACTGAGCCGCTGACACATGCCTATATAGTTCCAGGCAAGAAATACCCCTGTTGCTAAAACACAAACCCAGCCCTCATTTCCTTCCAGTGATGTACAGAATAGCGGTTTCCAGCCTCTTCAAACATCAGCACCACTTTAACACAGCAAGAAGCCAGGTCTAGGCACCCACTGATTCGCACTTCGGTTAAAACCAAGGACACAGATAAGCTCATCCCAGCCTGCTCCAGCAGCTTCCCCCTATTTTTGCCTGGTTGTACATGAGTGCGGAAGGAAGCAAACCAAGGAAAAGCCCTGGGGAGCTGCTGGGAGCTCCCAGCTTTTCCAGCTGCCTTTTTCAGCCCAAACCACTCCCAGCAAACAGCAAGGTGGGCACTCAGGGACATAGTTTAGTGGTGGACTTGGCAGTGCCAGGTTAATGGTTGGACTCTATGATTTCAAGTGTTGTTTCCAACCTAAACGATGCCACGATTCTATGATCAGTCCTGCTTCATTGGGACCATCTGGCACTCAGATCCGAGAGCTGTTTCTAGAGAGTGACCACAGCGGAACCATGTAGGGCTGGAAAAGGCATCCATGGAAAATAAACTCAGCAGAAGGCAGCAATATGAGAACGAGCTGCTACCAGGGAGTTTGAAGCAATTATCAGAACAAGCAGGAAACACCGGGAAGGTTGACAAAAGAAGTGCTGGGATTGCTAAGGGACTGCCTGCTAGACATCAGCTAATACTCTGAAACAAGGACTTTGTGTTACAATCTCAATGTCCACAAGCAGGAGTGAACAGTGCTTCTTTCTGACTCCACATTACTAGAGATGTTTTTAATAGAAAATTCCCACCATTTCTAATTCCACACAAGCTGCAACAGGTTCGGCAACATCAGGAGCCTTAGTGGAGAAGACCTTAAGCCTTTGGTATCCATTTGTAGGATCAGGTGCCATGGATGTGCTCCTGGCAGAAGTCAGATACAGTGCTGATGGGAACCAGATACTCCTCTCTGAGGGCTCCTGATGTCGCTGCAGGAGGCAGCAGTGATCTAGCACTGCACTGCTTATGCTTAGTTTACTGGAAAAGCACTTTGTTGTCCTGATCCCCCCAACCATCAGGAGAAGTTTTAGGTGCTGCACAGAGGAAAGAAGCTCCTGGACCATCTCCTGAGCTCTAAAAAACCCCATTAACTAGAGCCACCCTCAGATCAGTACTATAGCAGGTACTGAGCAGGCAAGAAGAGATACTCCCTTAACAGGAACCTGCTTAGCTTGGTTGAAGCTGGGCCACTGTGGAATGTAACACAGGTTAAAAGCCTAAGGCAAAAGCTGCGAAGTGCTAGAAGTGCTAAGGGGAGTGGACGTCAGAGGGAGTTGCAGAGATCTACCACGTGCACACTCTGTTCTTACGGTCTGCCAGTCATCTGCTTGAGAACCCCCCCTTCTGTTCACCATTTAGGGAAACAGACCATCAAGGCACCCAGGCTTTTAGGTGGGAGCAAGCAAATCCCTGGATTTGATGTACAGGTGAGCAGACAGGTGCTCCGGCTGCAGGTGGATGAGCTGCACCTTCTTTGTCCTCCACAGTGCCCAGCTCAGCTCAGCCTGCTGGAGCATGGCAGTTGAGGAAGCAACATCCCCAGGTCCTGCGTGGCACCACAGCAGAACATGCAGCACATGGCAGTGGTGTTAAATTTAGTTTTTCTAGGGCTGCCTGCTGACTTTCTGTTCCTGCCAAGTTGGCCCAAACAAAAACATCTAAGTCCTTTTTGATGCTCAGGAAAAAAGGTTTTTTCCTCCAGCAGATATGACCCTTCCCATTTTAATTACACCAGTGTTAAAATACAGAAGTGAAACCTCTGTTGAAAGGGAGTTAGCAATACAAGAAAAAAGCATCTTAAGTCTGTACTGACAAATCAGCAGACATCCACTTTGTATAAGAGCAATTATGACGACAAGGACATAGCCTTTGCCTTGGAGCATAGCTGCAGGAACATCAGTTCAGGAAAGGCTGCAGCAGCTACGCAGCAGTCCAAGCATACATACATGGATGACCAAGCACCACCATTGCTTTCCAGATGCCTCTCCAGTTTTTAATTACCCTGCCTGGGCAAGAATTCTTTGAGCATTTCTCAATTCCTTCATCACAGCCCGTACCAACACAGGGAAATCAAAGTTCTGTCATCTAGTAACAGGCTTTCCAAATTTTTTAGATCAGTGTGAATATGTGCAGGGCCATTTTCCTGAAATCGGCATTCCCTTGATCTATCTTGGCTTATCTTGCCTCAGCAAACTCGGGGCTTGTGAACACACAGCTTGGAAAAACTTAGTTTAAATCTCTGCAAAATTCTTTAGTTAAACAAGTTATACATGCCTGCTTCCATACATTTTTAGCAAACTGGCTTCCACTGATTAATTTTGTGCTTAAAAAGTACCTGCAAAACTTAGTTAAACTGCTGCAACATCTTTTCTGGGAGCACTAAACTGGGTGAAGGTTTATGGACCATCAGAGACAATGCTGTGTTATTATGGGCCTGTCGTTTAGTTTCCTGTAGCATGTAATTTTAGGGAAAGGCTAGATTTCTTGACACTCCTGTTCCTAGGAGGAAGGTATTCTAGACCTTGATGGTCAGAAAACCTCCTAATTTGCAGTCAAGATATGTTAGTCATTATTTCTCATGGGCTTCTTCTGAGAGCACTATCCTTCAGTTTAGGCTCCTGTCCCTTCCAAATATTCAAACTTTTCATTTTGCTTAGCCTTCTTGTAAGCTTCCTTTTAAGACAGTACTGTTTAATAAATGTTCAGCATCCTTGGACATCTACATTGTCACTCTTCACAACTGCACCACACTGGGGATGAGGATCCATTACTACTCACCTAGTGGAGCCTCACACTAAATTCGCCTTTCTCACAAGATCATCATATTGATGGTTCATAGTCATCCTGTGATCAGCCAGTACACTGACATCTTTCTCCTTCTCAGTATTTTCTAACTGATGAGGCCCCTGCTTAAAAATAGTTTTTCATTATTAGTCACTGAGCACCCTTGCACACTATACTGCTGAGTTTCAGCCTATTTTCTACCACACTGGTCTCAGCATTCCTGGTATGATATTCTGGCCCTTCCCCTGCTGAAGCTGCTTCCTAACTTATAGCCAAAGCACATTTTGTTAACCAGCATCAGGTTTTCGATCCAGGGGAATTAATGAAAGTAGTAGATAAGGTTGATCCCTAAGGAGTACACCTCACCTTCAGCCATCCCGTTATCTCTAATTTTGGTATAGCTCATTGCCTTCCAGTAGAGCAACTACTAATGCACCTTTTCTAACAAGGAATCATTTCCTAGGACTTATATATTGAATGATGTCCAGCTGGGTGAAGGGCCAGAGCAAGTCATGCTGGCGAGATTCAAGCTGTGAACTTCAACTGCTTAAGCTGGATAGATGCAAATGCTCTAGACACTCATTCTCATTTAAGGAATTGCTTGTTTCCAGTCACCTCTAACTGATTCCCAGCGGGCTGAAACAAACTCATAGTAGACTCAAAGAGTTACTGCCTGACAACCACACTTCTGTCAATATTTGTGAATCATCAGAGGCACAAGCATGTTTATACATCACTGGAGAGAATGCATGACCAGCCTTGCACTCAGTTGCAGTTCACCCATGATCAAGGAGGGCCAGACACACAAACATTTCCTGCTGCAGCTCATGCAGCCACTTCACCTAAAAGCACCTTAAACCAAGTGCGTACCCAAATCCTGAAGGTTCCTCTGCAGGTTCTATCCCAGTTTGACAGGCAAAGCTTTTAATCACAGCTTTAATTAAATCCAGGCAACTTTCTTCTTCATTTACATACACATGGTCCCTGTTTCAACTCACAGAAATTACACCACCTTATCTGATCAGCTAGTCAAGTCACTGAAAGGACTAGTGTATCCTTACAGTAAGAACACGCTCTGAGAATGACTTCTTTGCCTTGACAGCTGGGAAAGACATGACATAGACAGTATGGAGCTAGGGAAACCTCTGAATAAAACATTCCAGATAGCCAGGACTGAGGCCCCACCAATCTTCAAAATTACGTAGGAGCCCAGCTGCTCTTCCTGTAACTGCAAATGTGACTGAAGGCACACCTTTAAAGATACTTCTTTGATTTACTTGGGGATTTAGGCTGTACTTTCTTTACAGGCTTCTGAAAATACTACCAGAGGCTCCCAAATTCACATTTTCATCAAGATCAGCCTTCTTCTCCCAGCTTCTGATCTGGTTTCAAAGCTACAGAAAACAAAGATGGATATTCACATGCATTTAGACTTGATCCACCCAATCACACCATGCATGCACATTGATTAGGCTACACTCAAACTGGTGATGCTGGGACCACCCCTCAGGGATTTTGCATCTCTGTGAGGGTGAAGTGGCCCACATGCCTTAGATGAGCTCCCTTCCTTTTACATCATTATGGTGAGGCACGTAACTTTCACACTTTTCTTATTGGAAGGAGACAAAGGCAGGGTCTGCCTAGAGAAAGGGGAAGGGTTATAGCACAGAAAGACCACTCAGGCTTGGAGCCCTAATAGTGTTTCCGAGCTCTAGGCTACCACTGTAGTCAAAAAGCAAGCAAGCCCCACAGGAACAAGCCTCCTGGGCTAGGATAGCTGTACCTGGGGAACTCGCTCACCTTCAGTCATCACCAGCCCTCAAAACACTAACATGAGAGCCTGTCAATCACTTTGGAGCAAGAAATAAGACCACGGATCTCTGCAACCAGCACATAAATTCACTTTTATTAAAAAAAAAAAAAAAAATTAAAAAAAATCACACTGTCTGGGCAGAACCAGAGCCCTCTACCATTGCTCACCCTGCAGCACTGGGATATCTTTTCTCAAACAGCCAGGGCACTTCATGCTGAGAAAGCTGCTTACTTCATAACAAACTTACTCATGTATGGCTCAGGTATAGATGGAATTTCTCAAGAGGAAAGCAGATGTATTAGGAAAACAATCCAGCTACACAGATCATTCCTTCCTATCTGCAGCACAGTGTCACTGGGGCTCCACTGTGCTCCCCAACCTCTCTCTTGAGATGGCAATGGCAATGCAAGAGCACTGGTTTCAGTGGTGTCTGTGGGAACCACCAACCCACATAGAGGCCATCAGCTGCCACAGGCAATAGCTGCTGGTTTCAAAGCAAGACATTGGCTATTAATAGCATCCTAAAGTCACTTGAGACCGTGACCTCTTACCTCAAATATCACTCCTCCCCAAAAATATCTAGGGCATCATGCCTTCACATTGCTCTCTGCCCTACACTGGCACATTTTTGATACCTCATCAGATATCGAGCATCCATTTTACCTAGCTTGTTACACAGAGAAAAGAGAAATTGTGCTACAAGAAAAGGATGCAGGAGTCACACTAATAGCATGTCTGCCTGCCACTGTAGCTGGATGCCAGAGATGCCAGCAAAATCCTCTAAACTCAGGCCAGGCTGATGAATGCCCTTGGGCACTACCACTCATACATAAGCAACAGCTCTTTTTTATCTTCTAGAATAAAAAAGGATTGATCAGTGGTGGGCAAGAAAACTTCAGCCTGACAGCCAAATCACAGAAGAGTTTCCCCCACCACCACTCTGCATAGGTGGAGGGAAGGATTCTGGATACAACCTCCAGAGCACACACATGGTTTAGCACAGCCTGAGGCAGCTGAGGCAGGCAGGAATATTACCAGGCTGCCAGAGTCAGATGCTGGATTGAAGCATTACCCATCACTGCCAGCTGTAAGCCTCCCACTCAGTGGCATTGGCAACAGCATAGGCTGGCAAGGGGAGCCACTGGTGATGGGATTGCCATGGGAAATTTTAATCCATCCTGCAACACCCAGCACAGGATGCTGACTTTGTCTGTATTAAGTCCTTCCCCATGTGCCTGTAAAAATAAAGTCTCTTGTGACTGAGTAAAGGATAAAGGTCACAGCAAAACCAGCGAGTTTCACAAAAAACAGATAATTCTAAAAGAAAAAGAGGAGAGTTTTGTTCGTTTCAGTGAACCTGAGTCAACTTTTCATCTATGTTTTTTGTGAAACTCCTCTGGCTTTCGGTGACCTTTCTCAGACAGCTGCACAGCACCAGCAGTCTTTGACAATGGAAGTTAAATGCATCATTGCACAACATGATGAAAGGAAATGGCCCAGGCCCTGAAAGGTAGATCTGAGCATTGCTCAAGATCTGTGTCCCAGAAGACTCAGACCCAAGATGTCATCTATAGGCATGCAAAGCCTCTGCACTTCCAAATCAAATCTGTCAGTAAAAGTGTAGGACATCTATGTCAAGAATACAAACACAATCTTGAAATTTCTATTTCTAAGGGCCTCACAAGTTCTTGACTTGCCAAAATGAGTGGCATAAGAAAACACTGCAGAAAAACCTCAGCCAGCTGAGTAGCACCTATCTGGAGACCATCTTGGATATGCTACAAAGATTTGGGTGATTTGCTTAGTATAGCTTCCCACACCCCCACACCCCCTCCCTTTCTTCTTTAAAGGAGACAGTAGAGGATGATGAATTCAGAGGCAGGAGGAGAACACCATAGGAAAATGTCACTTACTCTGCAGAACCGCTATTGAACTACAGATTCTTTGTAACAATGCTTGCAGTATCCTCTGGTTTGTTTTGCATCTGTCTGGGTAGGATTAAAAGCTGGGTTTCATTGCTAGCATTACCTCCTCTCGAAGGGACAGTATTGTCTCACATCGTTTGGGACAGGAGCAGCACCAAGGAATTAAGAGACAAAACCTCAAGGCAAGAGGTTTTATGGGAAATCTCTCAGTATCTTTAAATATAGTAACAGTAAATGTTACTATATTTAAAACAAATTAAATACAGTAAAATATTCACCTTTCTAGCAACAGTTTTAATTGCATTCCTGTTTTCATAAGAAAGCTTTTCTCGGGCTGAGTTTCAGTTCTGGATGACTTCAACAACCACTTCCTATTTCTCACCTCCAGCTGCGCAATTCCTTCTGTTTGTGCCTCTCACTGAGCAGTTTTTGTTTCCATTTTGGAGCAGAGCTGCTGTCACCTTCTCATCTAGGGCATCTTCCTTCCTATCACCTTCTCACTACCACTCAAACACCCTGCACATCTACTACCATTACCAATACAATGTGCTATATCGCTGGTTATGAAACAGTTCAGCAAAGGCGGGGGGGAACTTTGCTTTGCTAATTAATAGGGTCAGGCCCTGCTGAAGACTCTTCTTTGTGGTTTAGCTGGCTTGCCAACCTACTGCCGTAAACCCAGCAGCATTCAAGCAGGTGAAGATGCAGTTAAGGTGGCAGGTGTACACCAGAGAGATTCAGACAACCTGCAAGTTACTGTAAGTGTGCTAGGAGGACCCTGTTGTGCACCAGTTCCTGTGCTTAGGTATCTTCCCTAAATGTGGCTGTGCCACATTTTTCATTACAATCCTGCTAAGCCAAGAGAGATGACACTCCTTGGCATGTGAGATTCATGATACTTCTCTACAGATGAACCGAATTCAGCTCCTTTGGACCAGCAACAGTGTGGTAGCTCCAGACTCCACTAGCAGCCACCAGACCCAGGCTCTGGCACAGACCTGGGTCTGCCTGACTTGCAATTTAGAGAAACCAGTGCTCCTGCAAAGTTTACTTTCTGTCTTTTGCTTTGCCATCTTTTAACAGAAAATTTACTGACTCAGCACCATGTTCTAATGGCAGCATCGTGCCTAGCCTCTGCCATCAACATGTCATGGCTGGTTTGGCAGCTTGTGACACTGGTGTCTGCCTTTTATTTGCTTAAGACACACAGCATATGCACCAGTAGAGCAAATATCTTCAAAGCCCCAACACTGTGGCAGGTCAACACCAGGTCCCTTAGAATCTTTCAAGATTCAAGCATTGCATCAAATTGTCAATGGAGAGGTGACCATTGGCAAGTGAGGAATGAGACTTGAGCCCCCTAATAACTTCTCACTACAGAGTGGATACCATCTAATCTTGGGGAATTTCATCCCCAGGGTGGATTGCTGGAGTTCACAGCAGCTCAGCATAGGGACTGTGCCTGGTGGGGTATCTCCTGGGGCTGCACAGTAGCACTGGGGTCCACAGTGCCTGCTGCAGAGCACCTAGAGATTGCACACCCACACCTCCAGTAGGCACAGGGACCCTGCAGGTCAGGTTGGAAGAAGCTAACCTTCTCAGTGCCTCTTCCATGGCATTTACACACATCTCCTGAGTAAAGCTCACACATGCTTGTGAAAGTACACTCACTGGTGATTCAGAAAATCAAAAGCACAGAAGGGCCACATGAGCAGTGTTACATGTAACCACAAACCACATCAGAGCCAGCAACCAGCTCGTATGATGGGAGAAGCTATAGCTCTCAGTTTGCTTGAAAAAAGGATGCTAAGAGGAATCCTGCAATCAGAGGAATTAAAGCATTCTTAGGCACTGAAAGAACTGTCTGAAGAGCAGAAGAATCGATCAGACTGGCAAAGTAATGGCTACAAGGTCTGGCTCACAGCAAATTTCAGCTAGTTCTCCCTTAGAGCAAGACTTTTCTGGGATGAGGAATAAGTTCCCAAGCTTGTCAATAGCTGTCAGCCAAATAAGCATCTGCCTTCAGACAGGAGCACATACTAACTTGCTCCGTATCATGTTTCAGAAATGGGAGAGCCGCTCAGTGCAGGACACTAGGTGATGGAGGTTTTAACTCACCTTACCAGTGTTGTTAAGGTTTTCACACCCATGGCTGGTTCCAGCCCCATGATTTCACAGTGGTGTGAAACAAGCCTTGTCAGGGCTAGCCATTGCCACAAGCTTAGAGGCTAGTTACACAACTTCTGTTAACATAGTTGGGAAGGCCTCACAAGGTCAGAAAGTGGATGCAAATTCTCCTGCCTCCAGGTCTGGATCTCATCTTAAGCCTCCAGGTAGTGTTTTCCCATATCATCTTTTCCACATGGAGGTCACCTCACTCGCATTTGGCAGAACAAGACTGGGCTTACAGCAAGTTATTGTGAGTCTGGGTGGTGTTCTCAAGTCCTCACCCAACACCTCTAACAAGACTGCCACTGTGGCAGTGATTAGGTCTGGCCATAGAAACATCAATTTCCCCCCAGCTGTGGCATGCATGCTGCCAAGAATTTGCTTGTTGGGGAGAAACAGAACAGAGGAAACTGCACAGCAGCCCACTACAGAGGCAGCAGCCAAAAGATTAGAAAAAATGTCACAAAATAGGGTGTGTGTTCAGATGGAACCCCCAATCCAAAGGCAGATAGTCAGTCACAAATGAGAAACCAAGTTGAGCAGTAATTGTCAATACCAATCAATGATAGCAACCACAGACCCTGTTGCTGTCAAATGTGTCCCTGATGACTATGGCATCAGCTTTCTCTTTCAGTAGTTACTGAAAAAAATCTCCTCAGCTGGGAATAAAAAAATACATCTCTGGCAGGACACTGCATACTTATTCCCTCCTTGGCTCTTTGCTGTGCTCTCAGCTTCCCTTATTTCCTCTCCATGTTCTGTCTTCTTCTGCTGGCTTTGTCTTCTTCACAAGCTAGAATTGCATCCAGCTGAGTCATGGGCAACAATGCAGAGACTAGTGTCATGCTGGACACAGACCTTCCTACAAAGAAGAAAGCTCAAAAGGAAGCACAGATGCAAATCTGAAAAAGGAAGGGTCAGATGCTTTTGAACTCCTTCGACGTTATGTCAGAGTTGTGCTCTGCAAGAAACAAATCCCGGCCTGCCCATCACTCAGCTTGTGTGCAGTGGAGCAACCACCGCTTTCAGTGATGGAAGGGGCACCCTGTCCCAGAGCATCTATGAAACTGAAGCAGTTTTCCATCCCTGCTGTTTGAGGAGGCCTCGGACTGGCAGCTCCCAGAGAAGGCAGCTGTATTGCAGACTCTCAGTGCTTTTGTGATACTCTGCCAGCAGTGTGCTGTGCGGAGATTCAGAGCTGAGCGAGCCTCAGTTCATGCCTTTCCAAAGGCTGCACCAAGCACTGGCTGGAAGCTTCCACTCCTCTAAGAGGCAGCTTCTCCCATCTCCTGTTGACATGCTTACTCTGCATAAAGCTGCAACCCACTCCTGCCTGGCTCTAGCCAGTTAGGAGGCTGTAGCAGAAGGTGCCATTTTTCTTGCTTTTAGTTTTGGCTACAGAAGGCAGTCTTGTACTTCCAGACAGCTCAAACAGTGTTAACGTTACATCTGTTTGGCTTCGGAATAAACCCAGGGTTTAAAGATTTAAAAGCCTGATTAACTACTGTTCAGCTCGGAATACATCAATCCTTAGAGCTATGAAGTTATTAAAAAAACTTCATGTGACCAAGCTGACAGAGGATACATGTATCCACAGCATCGGCACAGCATGCAAGCCCTGGTTTGACACAGTGCAGCCGCAAGGTAAGCACCTGAGCCTTAGCCCTGCCTTCACAGGGCTCCATGCTGTTCCCAGCTGTGTCAGAAATGCAGGTGCTCATATTTTCTTTCCTAGGACAGAAATACAGTTCCCTTCCCTTCCCATTCCCTACACAAGCTGGTGAATGTGTGCTGAATTCAAAAATAGGTGCAACAGTGAAGAGCACACAAGAGCAAGCAGTGGTGTCCTCTGTTAAGCGTGGATTCTTGGGCTTCCTCAAAGGGTACATCAGAGCTTGTCTAGTACCATGATTTAAACAATCATTTTAGTGACTATCTGTTTAAAAAAATTTCAATAGATTACCTTGCTAACTGGAATTAAAGGGGGGTGGGGGGAAGAGAGGATCCTCAAGAGACACATGGTCTGCTCTGTACTTCAGAAATGCTGGCCCTGGAATAAACACCATTGAGCAACAGCCTAACAGGGCACAGACATCTGTAGGCAGGATCCAAGCTTCCTTCAAGAAAAGCCAGAGACAAATGTTGTTTTAAAGGTAAGGGCAGGAGACAGGAACAGTTTTGCCCCATTACCCCCTTTCCTAATTTACAACCCGTGCTACGGCTGTCATGGTTTAACCCCCAGCTGGCAACCAAGCACCACGCAGCCTCTGGCTCGTTCCCCCCAATGCAGAGGTGTGGGGAGAAGAACTGGAAAGGAATGTAAAACTCGAGGGTTGAAATAAGAACAATTTAATAACTGAAACAGAATAAGAATAAAAATAAAAGAACAATAGTAATAATAACAACAACAGTTATAATGAAAAGGCAGAGGGAAAGGATAAAATCCAATGGGAAAGGGAGAAAGGAAAACAAAAGACATACAATGCAACTGGTCACCACCGCTGACCAATGCCCAGCCAGTCCCTGAGCAACAATCCACAGGGCCGGGCTAACACACACACACACACACACAGTTTCTATACCAAGTATGACATCCCATGGTATGGAATACCTCTTTGGCTGGTTCAGGTCAGCTGTCCTGGCTGGGTCCCGTCCCCTCCATCCCTCTGGCTGGCAGGGCCCGAGAAACTGAAAAGTCCTTGATTTAAGATAAACATTACCCAGCAACAACTGAAAACATCAGTGCTTTATCCACATTGCTCTCACACCAAACCCAGAACTCAGCACTGCACCAGCTGCTAAGAAGAAAATTAACTCCATCCCAGGTGAAACTCAGACAATGGCTCTGATGCTCACACACAGCATGCCAGCTTCCTTTGACTCATCTTCCAGCTGCAGCCCCCCTCTGCTTCTGGCTGCTTTAACCTGGGCTCTGCTAGCTGGTGCAGTGAGGAACAGAGCGTGGGTCTGATGAGCATCTTCTGAGAGCACATCTTCATTCCTGAGAATTGGGAAAACACCCACA
This sequence comes from Falco naumanni, assembly GCF_017639655.2. NCBI lineage: Eukaryota > Metazoa > Chordata > Aves > Falconiformes > Falconidae > Falco > Falco naumanni. The sequence goes on along the minus strand of NC_054064.1, from coordinate 9,048,022 downwards.
GTTTTGACCAGGTCACCTTCCAGCCAGAGAGCACCTCCAGATACTCCTGATGAAGTTCCTCAACTCAGGAACTTCACACATGTATGGCATGACACAGCACAAAGAGAACAACATGCAGTAGCTGTCTTCCCCTTAGCCCTGTCATGCTCCCAGAGCTCCAGTGTCACACACACAGCTCAGGCACGCCTGCAGGTAGTTCACAGGCCAGTTCCCCCTGGCCACTGGTGCCCCTTACGTTGGGCTAAACCATGGTCTGTTGTAAGAAGACACAGCCCCTTTGCACATTGACACTTCCTGTCACTTCTCCACACAGCCAGTATGAGAAGGATGTGCTACTCCTCCATTACCACACTAAAGTAATTTCTGACTTGCACTATCCTCATGCATTTTGTGGTTCGGGGCTTGCACTCAAGCTCAGCCACTAAGCCCTTCGATTCCCCACGTCTGAGACATCAAACACCAGATGTACCATGCAGGGAGACTGCTTGTCCCTTGGAGCGGTCTCCCAAATCTCTACTGCAGGGCTGAGCATCCCAGGCAGGCTAAGGCATGCTCTAGCCTGGACTGGTGGCTCTGGAATAAGGGACAAAGCAGGGTAGAACAGAGTAGGAAGAGTTTGTGTAGATGAGGGGGAAGGGAATGGGATTTGAGGAACAGGGCTCCAGGACCTTTTCAGGAAAGAGAGAGCAGGATCCTTCCTCAGGTGCAGGCTTTGACCCCAGGCTCTTTCCAGCAAGCCGTGAGGCCACCCTGCCCTTTCACAGACCTTCCCTGCCCTCTAGTGGCTCTGTGCGAGAGGACACGCACTGGGAGAACCCCTCCTCCTCAGCCTCCCCAGCAGACAGGTGGGCAGCTGCCCTCTGGTACTGGCAGCACCCTGTCTTGCAAGGAGGTAAAGCAAAGCAAGCTGCTTTGGCAGGGAAATGCAGGTCTCTGGGGTGGGACACAGGTTCAACCAACACCTGAGGATCTGGGGAGCAGAGACACACATTGCTCTGCCAGCAGTGAGCGAGGGGGAGCAGGGCTCCTTCTCACCATCCTGACCTCTCTTTGCAAAGAGACCTGCGAGCCCTTGCTGAAAGCAGTCACTGTGCTCAGAGACGCAGCTGCCAAGATGGTGTGGAAAGAGCCACCTGAACCTGGAGCTTTAAAGAGTTTGTATTTCCCTCTGTGACCCAGCATACATAAATTCCTTGATACACAGCCTGATGTCCATCTCATAGGGAAACCGCAAGCTGATAAAGCATCTTCTTCTCAGTGGAAGTACAACTATACCAACCTCTTACACAGCAGAGACCAAACCATGCCACAGAGGTAGAGTCAAGTCAGCAGCTGGAGGGACTCGCTGCAGGCAAAGAGCAAAAACCTCTCTTCTGCCATGAAACAAAAGAAGCTTTCTTGGCAAGGGACAGATTTCACTGGGTTGTGCGGGCTCCTTGCGGGGAGCCCTGACCACAATAACAGAACTTGTCCCACCAGGGTGCTGCCTGCGAGTTGGTAGCGTTAACCTGGCCTCAAGCCACCTCCTGGTCATGCGCCATCCTGTGCTATAAGATTCACATCTGCCTCCCCTCCTTTGCCACTACCCTTCTGTTCTCACTGCATGAGATGGCAGTTTATGAATCTGTGCTCCATCTCTGCTGTTTATAGGCCAATAAACTCATAAACCACAGCTGAGACCACTGCTTGTCAAACCCCGGTTTATACAGGTATCTATAAGTCTGTGCTGAAACCCTACCAGTGCCACCATGCAGCAGCACCATGATTTATTCACATTGTCAAAGTAAAACCAAGGAGTCCCCATGCTGGACACTGTGCACACACGTAACAATTCAGCATGTCCCACAGAACTGCTAATTAAATACATGCTTTAGAGAGCCCACACCACAAACCGAATACTTCCAGATCAATCCAGTGCTCTGGCAATTTTCAAGAGGTCAGTCCTTATGGCAAGAGAAGAGAGCACACAATCCATATGATTCACATCTGATAAAACATCTGTGCATCTCTCCATATGAGGAAAGACAGCAAAGGCAGATGTCATGAAGCAGTATCTTGCCAACACAAATCTTCCCACATCCAAAATAAAAAGCACTGAGGGATAACAGGAAAGCCAGTGCTTGGGTGATTTCAGCAAGCACAACCCCACAGTGTGGCACAATCGAAGGCATTGCCCACCAATCCAGTGCAGGGCCCTTGCCTTGGCTCTCCCATGGGCAGCTGTGTCCTGCAGGCATTTTCTCAGTGGACCAGAACACGGACCTGGAGCCTGACAGCTTTAAAGCATTTGTATTTCCCTCTGTGGCCCAGCACACTTTAAAGGTCCCCAGTCTTATAGGGAAACCACTAGCTGAGAAAGCTATGTCCTGCAGGGCATGCCCCAGGCATCAACGTGTTCAACCTTGTCCTCCTCCACCACCAGTGTGACTTCTGGCAGTCATCCCCTTGTGGGATTGAGAGGTGGTGCTGAACTTGCATGGAGGTAGGTGTCTTTGAACAAACCGAAGGCTGAATACTGACAGATCTTGCTTAAAAGTAGTATGCACATCACCCTGACAGATACTTTGGTACTCAAAACAGGCAGCTTCAGCCTTGATTTATCTGTGTTTCTACCCCTTCACTTTGAAATGAGCATAGCCTGTCCATCCCCAGCATACCCAGAAGATGGTAAACTTAGTCTTACTGCAGTCACTCACACAGGAGGCGCCGGGGAGCAGATGGGAGCAACTGAGGGTTCACACAGTTTACAATCAGGCAGCCACACATCACCATCTAGGTATCCAGGAGAGACAAGAGAAATCCTGAACACCCACTGTTTTGCCAAACAGAGCAGAAATCTCAAAGGAAAAAAAGTGAGAGTCACAATGTATCAGGACTGACCTGGCAGCAGTGTGTATACTAGACTCTGGGCCCACAAACTCTCTTTGTTTTCTGAAGTTCTTATTTAAAGCCAATGTAATCCCAACACAGGGTGATACACCCTTCTCATTGCTCCTGCAGGCCCTGCTCCTCCCACCCTAGCCTGCACTCCCCTGTCAGGCTTTCACCTAGGGCATCCTTGCCTTGTTTTGCCCAGAAACATCAGCGCTCCATCCCACGTGTGCCAGAGCACTACACAGAGCTACCACAGAGGAAAGGGTTGGAGTACAAGACAGAGCAGGGCAGAAAGCAGGCAACCTCAAAGGGCAGCCTAGTGCAAAGCAGGAAAGAGAAATGCCACCCCCGGGAGTCCCCATCTGCTCTGTGTAAAGGTGACCCAGTCCCAGGTTGCAGCTGAGGAGCCTCAGCTCTTTGATCTCCAGAGCACATTTGAATTTGAGGAGGTGGGGTTGCCCCTGGAGCTGCTACAGGCAGCCGCGTCCAACCACCTGTGAAGCTAAGGAGGAGTTGTCGTTATCAGCCATAGTGAGATTATCTCTTGGTTTCCTGGAGGGGTGACAGGGTGAGTCACTCAGCAGTGGGATGGTGGTTTCTTCATGTGCTTATTGGAGCAGCCAAAATGTGTAGGCAGGGTAAAAACAATGCAGATGCAAGTGATTATGGGGGCAGGCAGAATCATCAGGAAGATAGTATTTTTCCTACTTATTTGGGTACGTATAACATTCATGACACCAATGTACAGAACTGTGTGCACCTCTGCCCTCCCCTGTGCCATGGCTGATAAGCACTGTGCTTACACCCCAGAATTCAGAGCTCTTTGGTCTGCTCCAGTGCCATGCTGCCCTGCCATTAGCATTTCTGCTCTGCTTCCATACATATTTATTGCCCTTCCTCTCTGCCTACCACCCAGGAAGCCCTCTCTGTACGCTCCTCTAGGGACTTCACCCAATACCAGACTTGACCTCTCGGCAGCCTTCAGCCCAGGGCAGGATAAACTGGGGAGGTTTCTTACGCCAGGTGCCACTTTGGGCAGCGAGGGCACAGGAGGCTCTGGGCAGGCAGGCGATGCCACCCAGATGAGCTGCCTGCCTGCTAGGAGGGCAATATTCATTTCCCCCATGCTCTTGACAGCAACTCTCTCTCAGCCAGCAGAACCAATAGCAGAGGGACTGGCCTCACCTGATACATGCCCCTTTGGAAGGCAGGATGAGACAGAGCCACAGGGACTGACTCATGCCTTACTGGTACAACTTTTCTCTGTATCCTTGCCCTCCCAGGGCACAGCTTTTCTCACTGCTGGGCTGCTCCCAGGCCTAAGATACAGTTCCCACACAAGAGGAGAAAAGGGCTGTACCTCCTTTCAGGCACAGCTCTCCCATTTGCTCCTCCACACACCCACAGACAAGGGCCTCCTCACTCTGCGGATGCTGGAGACTAACCATTCAGGAAGAGCAAAAAACCCTTCCCAGGACAGCTCTGTAGCACAAACCTCTACACTACCCAATACCAACGCACCTTTCATCCCACCCAGGACAAAGCCATAAGCACAGTAATAAAGCCCAAGGCACGCAAGAGTTAACAAGGGCTAACTTTCCTCACCACTCCATACCTGCTGCCCAGGCTGGGTGGCAGCATTTTCACAAGGAGCAATGCTCACAGAATTAACCATTCTACAAATAAACATACTAAAGTCAGAAACATGGTGTAAAACCTTGGAAGAAAAGGCATCATGAGAATATTCTTGTCCTAACGACAGAGTTCCAGCTAGCACAAAGGTCTTGTACCTTTGGGGATGATTTTGCAAGGGATTTGAAAAATCAACTTCCTTTACCAGCCAATATGGGGAAGTAAGCCACCAACATGGTTTTCAAACAAATACTTGAATGAACAGAAGACTGCTAGCTGGGAAATAAGAAACATCTTGTTGTCTCAGACCTGGTGACAAACATGCATCCCTCAGCAGAAGGCCAAATGAATAAGCCTGGGCAGTTGCAATGCTTTTGCCTAATCAGGGAATTTAGAGCAGGACAAAAGGGCTTTGAAAAGAGGAACAGTATTTCTCCCACTTATTTAGAAGCAGCTCATTTCATACATAAAAAGTAACAACTCTGAGACAAAAGTCTCTGCTTGCCCATACTGCATCACTACTGCATGGATGACAACATGAGGCATTACAGGATGGAGAGGCACCGCAGGGAATGAAACCTCGTCACTCAAAACCTTTCAAAAACCTTCCCGGACTTAGGAAAGGAGAAATCCTGCCTTCCAGCCTCACCCAACAGCTCCAGACAAGCCAATTTTACATAGGTGCTACAGCAGGAGGGTCTCACTCTGGGCACAGCTTTGAGGTCCCTGGCAGGAAGATGCTCAGCCTTTGCCATTCAAACAAACCGGAGGGAAGTATGTGATAGTTACAAACAAAATTAAAATAAGCAATAAAGAGGGGTTTGTATTTCAATCCCTCAACACAGTTAATCAATATACACACACAGTTTCTTTTTTTTTGGCCATTTTCCGGCCCCACTGCACAGAGGAGAAGGCTAGAAACACACTCAGCTGAGGCACAACAGGGCAAGAAGACAAGGCGCAGAGGGAGTTAAAAGACCCCTTTATACACAGGCTGCTGCCAGCTAACTCTGGAGCACCAGTACACACCCATTTGTTCTGAACCCTGCTGCTGCTGCTGCTCTCTTTTCTGTGCAGGCTCCCAGAGTGCAGAGAAGTCCTGGGTTAGAGCGAATGGCCTCTTTGCGGCTAGACCCTGGGTCAGCACTGGTCTTCAGAGGAGGCAGGAGGGCTGAGTGGGTAGAGCTGCTCTCCCTCCACCCAGACATGGAACCAGTGTGGTGGTGGAAAAGGGGTTATTTTCTTTTAAGTCTAATGGAAATACCTACTGATAGTACCTTATCTCACCAGATCAGCTTTCAGAGGGGAAGCATTTGTACTTGCTTCAGATCAAACAGTGCCTGAGAGAGTGTGAAATAAACTGCATAGAGATGTCCCCCAGCACTGCTCTTGGACTCAAACCCACCCCAGGCAAGGCATCCATCGCCACCTTGGAGCAGGACCCCTTCCACATCATAAGGCTGCAAAGTTCCTTTTCCCCCTTACCTTGCACAGCAGCGTCCACAGCCAGCTCCTTCCAGTGATGGCAGTTGTTCTGCTCCAATCCAGTGCGTTCCAGTCTGCACCAGTGGGTTTATGGTAGGAGAGCTGGGAACACTCAGATTGAGGTGCCAGATGCTGAGGGGCAGCCTCACACATGCCTCTTTAGTCACTTTGGCTCTTACATGTCAGGCAACAACCTGAGGGAGAGCTGGTGCTCAGAACTGCATGAAGGGAGCACAGATCCAGTCAGGTAAAATCATCAAGACTGATTTCACAGGTGGTTTCCTTTCTTGTAAACACTTTTGATCCCTGCGCGACTGCTGGTTAGCGGGGTCTCACTCTCTTTCCTTTGACTGCATTTTCCTGTGTGAAAAACACACACAGGATTTAAGGTTCATATTTTGGTGTATGACCACAGAAGAATATTTTTCATGACTGAAGACCCACAGGTTTCAAAGGCCTGCTAGTAGGGTCATATGGAGCTGCACATGAGCCAAGGTCACAGTGGCACAGCTTTCACAGCTAGGCAGCATAGATGAGACTTGAGATTTTAAGAGCCAAGGTGCACAAATACCTCTACAGTGCAGGTATCAGTGACACAGGAGGGAACCAGAGCAATCCACGTTGAAGAGGGTTTTGCTGCCCTCAGCGTTTCTCCAGCCCCTGTACTACCAGTTGTCCCAAAGGATCACCAGAAACATGGTCCCAAGCAGTTATACCAAGGATGCAATAACTATACAGCACTGCACCACCTGCTGGGTCAAACCGAAGGCCCCCCAGCCTCTGTCCACTCTCTGGCACTACCAAATAATGGTTATTTGGTGGATTATTAAGAACCCAAGCTTCTCCTTTTGAAGTACTTTCTCAGCTACCAGAGATTAATTAGTGCCAAGCTGCTTTCAAACACATACAGCAAAACCCAAGTCAGTGGTAATACCCTAAGCCTATGCAGCTACATCAAGCTGCAAGAGTTTAAAGCATGAAGGTAGAAGAGCACACAGCCTCTACCTCCCAGGCATCACAACACAACTAAATTAGGCCCCACCCACCTTTACCATGCTTGAAGTAATTTGCCCAATTCAGCCAATTAACCTTTGGCTGAACCTTGTTCTTCACACAGGTGTGAGAATGCTTCAAATCAGAATTCCTCAGGTTAATCATGCATCCCTGTGCAAACTATGTGTTTAAATTTTCACCCAGAATAGGCTATTTTTCACTAGTGGATTTCAAGCCTTTCTCCACTAAGGGAAAAAGCTTACTGTATTTTTTTCCCCAGGAATGGTAGTTATGAGTCAGAATTTAATTTCTTCTCAGCGATTCATTAAGTCCTATGGTTAAGGTTGCAATCTCATTACAAGGTAGGTGCTAAAAAATGGGCTAAGAGGTAGGAGGGATGAAAATCAGTCACTGCTGCCTTTGGTCTCTGCTCCTCTGTCAGCTGAAAGACTTTTCTGTTACCTGCCACAGGTGAGCCACAAGGAGTTACTTAGAGCACAGGCTTCTCTCTCCATAGATCCAGAGGTCCTGCCAGGAGCCTGCTCCAGTATGGGCTTCCCACAGGGTCACAGCCTGCTCTGGTGTGGAGTCCTCCACAGGCTGCAGGTGGATATCTGCTCCACTGTGGATCTTGACAGGCTGCAGGGGGACAGCCTGCCTCACCATGGGCTTTACCACAAGCTGCATGGGAATCTCTGCTCCAGCACCTGGAGCACCTCCTGCCCTCCTTCTTCACTGATCCTGGAGTCTGCAGAGTTGTTGCTCTCACATATTTTCACTCCTCTCTTCTCCAGCTGCAGTGTGTGTTTTTTTCTCCCTTTTCTTAAGTATGTTGTCACAGAGGCACTACCACCATTGCTGATGGACTCAGCCTTGGCCAGCAGCGGGTCTCTGTCTTGGAGCCAGCTGGCATTGCTTCCATCAGACATAGGGGAAGCTTCTAGCAGCTTCGTACAGAAGCCACATATGTAACCACCCCCTCTCACACACACCCCAACCTTGCTACACAAACCAAATACACTCTTCTTTCTCACTTCTTTCTACTTCTCCCAGTAAATTCTTCTTATCCAAATGATACAGTCTTTTCCAAGCCTATGACAGTTTTGTTATAAATGCTTGACTCTTCAGGACATTTTTTTGCATGTTTAGCAATGAAGACAGTAGTAATCCATCTCTTGGTAAGGATGTCTCAGTCAGCTTATCAAGGGTGGAGGAAGAACAATGGAAGGCTGCAAACTATATCCAGTGAAGAGGTATCATAGGATGCCCCTTCCACGCACTCAAGCCCTTTGCTTTCACATCAATACTGAGCACTTTGCTGATGAGCCAATCTAAAACTTTCAATTTGATATGCTTCATATCACAGTCAGCCCACACTGGTCCCAAGAGACCTATGTGACAAATCTTCAGAAGAATTGGGAAAGCTCCAGTCCCAAAGAACTTAAATACTACCTTGTTTACCTAAAGCTCTTCAGAGATCCAGCTGGAAGTAACATCATTATGTCTAGCTGGTGAATAGTCTTGATAGTACAATCCTGTCAATAGCCACCTCTAACTTCCTTGGACTCCGTCAGCTGCCTAGAGCAGATTAAGATCTAAATAAGCAGTTGACGGAGTCCAAAAAGCAAAAGGACTTTGCTTTTAAGATTGCTCTGAACTCAGCTTCCCATTTAACATTCTCAAAGCAATCCAGGTGTGTTTTAGCCAAAACTCGCTTTGACACAGTCACGTTTGGTACCTGCATCCGAAGTCTGCATATTGGCAAGTCTGCAGATCTGCATGTGTAAAGCAGAGTATTCATTTAAATTGTGCCCTTTAAGCCTCCCTGCCCCAGTCTTCAAGGCCTCCATATATATTTAATCACAGCAGTTCATAACCTGTCCTGACTTCAGCTCCTTCCCTGAGGAGCGTTTCCTGAGAGTGCTCATCCAACCATGGCTGGGAGGCACAGGACACACAGCAAAGTAGATTCTCTCTCAGGCTACAGGTGCAACATCCCTGCTCTCCCTCACTAAAGTCCTTTGAGGTTCCTAAGATCCCATCAGGAAATTAAGATAGGGACAATTTTTTGGAGCAGCTGTGGATCAAGATCACTGCCAGAAGCATGCAAAACTCCCGCTGGCTGCCCTGTCCCTGGCCTCAGTAACCTCTGCTTCCTGCCCAAGGTAGCTCAATTTCCTGTAGCTGTGTTTACACAAAATAAAGAAGCATTTTTCTGTTTGTATCTGCTGTTCTAATAAGCCCCAAGCTGTTTATCACAATTGCTGCTGTTACGCTCCCTTCCAGGTGCCATAGAGATGTCAGAGGGGACAGCCAACTCTGAGAGCACCTACGGGTGGAACAAGCCTGTCACCCTAAAGGTGTCTGGAATGTGGAGGAGCTGTTCAGCCCCTCCTGCACATCCTCTCCTCCTCCCTGGCTGCTGGAGGAGGGTTTCCCTGCGTGGGAGTATCACCCCAAGTGCAGACAGAAGAAGGACAATTCTAGGTCAGGGCTGAGCTGGGGCCTGGCATCAAGCCATAGGATAAGAAGGTGCAATGGGCTCTCTGGAGAGCCACCATCCAGCCTCATGCACCAGGCAGGGCTAACAAGTAGGGCAGGGTGCTGGTATGTGTCAGCCCACCCTACAGTTCCCAGTCCCAAATTCCTGGCCCACATGGAGCCAGAATGTCTTCCTAAGGGGTGTCCTCCCAAGCTCAGAGCTTTTCAAGGGAAGCTGAAAGTTCTGCAGAGAACACACCTCATTCTGTAGCCACAAGCCATGCCATCAGCTTTATATTCCAGCCACAAGGCAAGCCTCGTTTCTGGGATTGAGATAAACCCATGGCAAGCCTGCCAGCCAGCCAGCCACTAGTTAACGCTGCTCAGGCCCCCAGGGACCCACAACCCATCCAATGCTAAAACCAGCAATCTCAGGGAAGAAGATGTCCTCACAGCTTAGATCATCAGCGCTTCCTGCCCCCCCCCCCCCCCAAGCATCATGGAAATGTCTGAGCATCACCTCCCACCTGGCAGAGAGGGCAGCACGGGCAGTCACCATGTCTCTGTAGGAGACACAGGACTTATCCAGAGCGAGCAATACACCAGCCTCCAGCAGCGTGGGGGGAGCCACCGTCAGAGGTGCCAGGTGGCACTGCTGCACACCCTGAGCACCATCCCAAGCATTCATCTGGTCACGGGGAATGGGCACTGCTGCAGGATTTGGCTGGCACCTTGCTTAACAGTGGGGAGGAAGGACTTACCAAAATGTCCTCAGCTCAGCCCAGGCCATGGTGCCAGAGCTGTCCACTGGCCTTCGTGGAAAGAAGGGCCTTACCTCCTCACCAAGCCCTCACTACCACCAGATGTGATTCACCCGTCCCAGTAGAAGAGTCACTTGCAGAATGCAAATATTTATGAATCACCTGTGGGCCTTGCTGTCTCCAGGCTGTTTTGGAAGTATCACACCACTCTCTCACAATGCCACGCTGCCCTGGCAGGTGAGGGTGCGAACGTCACAGACCACAAGCCCTCCTGGCAGCACTGCATGGCAAAGCCGAGGAGCACACGAAGGACACAGGGATACTGGCTTAGCTGAGTGTTAGTGGTGCACGTGCCAGGGAGCTGGACCTGCCCTGCTTACAGCTGCAACCTGTTGTTCAGCTTTCCTTGTGCTACCAAAGAACTTTTTCACGTTGTTGGAAGACCTGTGGCTTCATTCAGTATGCCAATGTCCAACCAAATCCTGATCCCCCAAGCCACCAGCCACACCTTTCCTCTTCGCTGCTCCCCTTCAGCTGAAAATGTCTCTGTAACCATGCCCTTACTCACAAACTGCATACTGAGAATACTGAGTCAATTCAGACCAGTGGCCCCAAGATACCAGGCTCTGAGACAACAGAGATTATATCTGTGAATCTAATGTCCTTATGAAGCTAAAGGATGGACTCTGCTCATCTGAGCGGAATTTGAGGGGCCCAAATATATTTCCACCCACCTGTGTTGTCAGCCCCTATACCTACCCTTACCCAGCTCCTGTCTTCAGACAAGGAGTTCAGGGCATTTCCCACTCCCCAGCACTCGCCGTGGCAGCCACGTGCCCTAACCTCCCTCCCAAACACATCTCCTGGCTGCTCACCCAAGTCACTTCCCTGCCAGGTCCTGAAATCTTACAGACACAGCCACTGTGCTGTTCATCTTCCTCAGCTGTCCTGGTCCCACCTCATGCCAGCGAAGCAAAGTTCTGCAGCAAAAGAGAAAGAGGCTATAAACTTGCTTACAAGGTATCTTAAGTATTTTTACAGACCAGCTCTTCCCCCCACACCCCACCCCAGCACCAAAGCATAGTCATATCTGGGTGGGACAAATGATACAAGATTAGCCACTCTGCCTCGAATTTTCTTCATCAGCAGTGCTTCTTTTGGTGCATTTGTAACTATTTGCTCATGCTTTCTGTCCCAGAGCAAGGAGGCCTGGAGTGCACTAGCAGGAGATCCTCCCAAATGCAAGCAGCTGTTTCCTGCTGCTGCTTGCAGCCTGTCCTGCACTCTTCAGCTTCACCAGCCACTGCCCCAGCCCTTCAGAGAAAACCACAGCTCCTCACTCCATCATGTTTCGCCCCCTGCATCATCAGTCGTGTACCCTCCTCTGCCTGGGCACAGAGCCACATGCTGTGCAAACTGTGTGGAGAGAAGCTGCCTTTAGAGGTAAAGTATCTGCTTTAGGCACAGAGGTACATGGCTGAAAGAGCGGAGATTTAGATTAGATATAAGGAAGAAATTCTTTACAGCGAGGGTGGTGAGACACCGGCACAGGTTTCCTAGAGAAGCTGTGGATGTCCCATCCCTGGAAATGTTCAAGGCCAGGTTGGACGGGGCTTAGAGCAACCTGGTCTGGTGGAAGGTGTCCCTGCCCAGGGCAGGGGGCTGGAACTAGATGACCTTCAAGGCCCTTTCCAACCCAAACCATTCTATGATTCACCCACATGCATACACACACAATTGGCTGCCACCTGACAGTGGTCTGAATTCAAGCTATTTTTTGCTTACCACAGGCACTGCCATCTCCAATCAAACTCACACTCCCCTCATCTTTAGCATCGCCAGCTACTTATTCCAATGTCTTAATATTAAAGTGAGTATCTCCCTTGGAGGGAACTTTAAAATAGAGTACATCCTAGACTTGAGTTCATGAAAACATTAACAATGGTGAAGGAAAAACAAAAAAAATGATAACATGAAAAATGTGAGTCATCACAGATTGCTGAAAGGACCTCAGTAACACTTGTAGATGTGCACATACATACCCCATGATGTCACCATACATCAAAGTGCACTAAATGCTGACAAGAAACATATAAATCATCAAAACAGATAACAATAAGAATCATAAGTCACTTAGAAAGGCATCAAATAAATGCAACCAGACATAAAGAGCAAAGAACAACACAATGCAGAGTGCAAACCACAGCTACAGATTTCAGCCTCCAGCAAAGACTGCGTGGGAAAGTACTGCCTGGGGATCAAACATACGTTACTCTGAGTGACAAAGGAGTAACTGTTCCCAACTCCAAAGTTTTCTGCTTTGAAAGGGGAAACTGGCTGTGATGAAGAAGGCCCAGCAGTAAGTAAAGCACAAGTGAACTGTCTTGTCATGTCCCTGATGCGAAAAGCTTAGTCTGAGGATAAGTCTTCCTGGGACATCAAGATACAAAAAGGGGCAACAATACCCTATGCAACAGCTGGGAAATGTACTTTCTAGCAGGGATCCATGAGGCAGTGTGCCACTTGGCTATGGCCATCTTCCCATTCTGCAGAATATGACAGCCATCAGACCACTGGCCCATGCTCAACACCTGCACCCAGACCTGGTTCAGTCCAGCAAAACAAACAGGGGTCCTCCACACAAAGCCCTCCAGGCCTCCTGGCTTTAAGCTTGATAGTAGTGAACTAGCTAACACCGGAAATAAAAGTATTACGTCATGGTTATGATATGATTATATTCCATTTCCTTCCAAATGGAAACCCAAAATGCTTCGCGTGAAATTGTCAGCAAGGCAGGACATCTGCTCCGTGGCTGGCTGCAATTTGTGTGACGTTTGGGTTTGCTCTGTTGAAGGGGTGGGGGAATCTTTCCATAGACACAGATAGTACTTACTAATTAATAATTACTGTCTTCCCACACAGACTGCAGCCATTAGTCATTTCTAACACCCCGGCCACAGCCATCTCCTCACGAGTCCGTCGCTGTACCTGCGCTACCATGTCTCCCGCCCTCCGCAGCCATCCCCAGGTCCTGCGCGCTGCCCACCCTGCCATGGCTGATACAGGCCGCTGCTCAGAGAAAAGCCCCCAGCTCCAGCACGTGAACACATTAACACCTTTCTTCTTCTTAACACCTTTCCCGAGCCATGCCGCTGCTTTCCCAGCCTTCCAAGCACCAGCCGCAGCAGGACACGGGCAGCCATGCGCAGGCGCCGGCGGCGGGTGTCTGTGAGGTGAGCCGCGGGCCCGCAGCCGGATGCAGCCGGTTCCAGCCCCTCACAGCCGCAGCCGGGCTCCCGCCGAGGCTGGCCGTGCCTCTGGGAGAACGTGCTCAAGAAAGGGGAAAAACCACTGCCCGGCGGTGAGGAGTGAGGGGGAAAAGTGTGCGAAACAGCCCTGCGACGGCGAGGACAGAGGAGGAGCAGCGGGGAGGTGCTCCAGACGCCGGAGCAGGGATCTCCTGCGGCCCTGTGGGGACAAGGCAGGAGCGGGTAGGACTGCAGCCCGTGAAAGGACCCATGCCATGGCAGAGGAAAACTGTGGGAGGAACTGTTATGGAGTGGCCACAGCCACCATTCTCCATCCCCCTGTGCTGCCTGGGGCCAGGAGGGGACCGCCGGAGGAGTTGGGAATGAAGGTGTGAAGCTGGGGAGAGGGGGGGCGGGATGAAGGAGTGAGTGGAAGGTGTTGCTTTATCTTTGTTTCTCACTATCCAAACCACTTCCAAATGGCAATAAATTAGTTTCCCTAGATTTAGCATATTTTGGCAGTGAGGGTAACTAGTAAGTGTCTTACCTGTGTTTATTTTGACTTTCCATCCCGTTTTCTCCCTCTGCCCTGTCGAGGAAGGGGGGTGACAGCTGCTGGGCAGCCATCGGGGAGCTGGTCAGGGTCAACCCACCACAAGGACCAAGCATTATTTAAATTTCAAGCATTCAGAGGTGCGTGGAGTATTCACCTAGCATGTTCTATAGCATATTCCAGGTGAGAGTCCAAGTACTTCACGCATGGCTCAGCTCCACTGGCCCCAGAGAGGTAAGTCGCTGGCCCTGTTCAGCACACAGGGACACCGAGAGGGCAGAAAAAGCATTTCCAGCTGCATCTCCAGCAGAGACACATTTGCAGTGCTGACAGAGCCTTTGGAGACCACAACCCCACACAGTGGCATGAGGAAGGAGGGACTCCCAACTGCCCTGCTGACTGGGCAGCCCCGTGCAAGGCTGGGGGTTTACTGGAAGTCAGTCTGGGGCTTTGCCACCTACCTGCTCCCTTTTACACTCAGCAAGAGAGCACAAAGGTACTTCAGGTTCACATTTCTGTGGTCTTCGAGACCACAGGAAATGACACTTTTTAAAACTAGGGCTACGGGGGGCAGCATCTTTCTTCTTTTTTTTTTCCTCTTTAGTTCACAGAGGAAATTAGAGGTAAAGAATGAGAGGAGCAAGTGTTAAAGAGACTGAATTTCCAAACTGGTTACGTGAAGCATACTGCTAACAAGCAATTCAATGGTTCTGCAAGAGGTTTTCACACTCTGGAAGCAAAAGCAAAGTGGTCAGCAGTGGTACCAGGTACAAATCACTAGAAAACAGACACAAGAAAAAAGTCCCAGGAGAGCAATTTGGTCACAAGAGGTCAAACTTCCCAAAAAGGCTGTACAAAGAAGCAACGCTTGTCTAAGTGAGGTTCTTGGAGAGTCAGTGATTTAAGATAATAAAGGTTAGTTTCTTTTCTTTAAGCCATGTCCCTTGTTCGTATAACCCTATTGTCTCTCTGGAGGGCTCAGTGTGCTGTTTCGACTGGGCTGTGGTCTGGTGGAGGGGAGAAGTTCACCACTGTCACCATTTCCTTAAGCGCTTTTGACACTGATCATAACCCCAATATGAGCACTGCGGAGAAATTAGCAAGCTTTTCTTCTCAGTGTCCTGTAAAGTTAGGTGCTAAGCATGGTTTACAGGCAATGAGCTGAAACGCAGAGAAATGAAAGCGCTACTACCAAGTGCCAATTTTAGGATTTGTTTTTCAAAGAATTCAGTGGTTGTACAGCTTTTGGTTTGCTCTGCATTCAGCCCCAACAGTCCCAAACAGCAGTCTTGAGCACGGCAGCCTTTACGCCTGCCACAGTGTCCCCATGTCCTCTTACTTCACCCCCTTGGTGTATCCTCCAGCTCTCTCCAAGTAACAGGACTGGATTTTTGTTTACTTTGTCTGCATAAAGACAAAGGATAGTGGTGGGGAGAACAACTCTGGATGGAATGCTTGTCAGACCTTTCAGGCCAGGGTCCTGCAGGAAAGACCAATCAGTGGGTGGAGGAAGAAGCTCTTAGTGCTCGGTGCCACTTGTGGCCACCACCAGCCCTCAGCGAAGAGCCTGGTGCCAGCAGGGACGGGTGCTGTTGGTGTTCTGTTCACTGCCAGGACAAGGCTTGCCCCTGCCCCTCAGTGCAAAAGGCCAAGCCCATTTTCAGGTTCTCCCATGCTCTCTGTTTCTCTCCTCAGCCTGTCTGATGAGCTAACAAAGTAGAAATCACAAAATCCACAGCAATTACAAGACCTACAGGATGGCTTCTGCTACACCTGCAACCAGAAGCCTTTCTAATTACATTTTCTAGCACAAGGGGAAGTGAGGAGGAGTTCTGTGGCATGGTTTTCCTTGGCACCCTAAGCAGATGATGTCACTAGCCTTCATTGCACTGATACATGCTGGGAGAGGCATCGAGGACAGGCTTCCCCGGGTTTTTATCCCAGACTGGGGAACCATCTCTGTATCTTTTCCATCCTGTGTGCACTCTTGGAGCAGGGATCACTCTGAGCAGCAAGTTACATTGGCATCTAAATGCAAGTTACACATCTGAAGGCCCAGTGCACAGCACTGGTGCTCCTCTTGTAGCATGGCATAGATAATCCTGCCAGGTCTGAAACATGCTTAATCTGTGATTGGGAGGACACTAGGTATAATGCCTACGCGGAAGCATAGACTGACAGATGGATCACACTATGTCTTACCACTTAACTCCTCTCTGTGCAGAATAAAATGCATGTGAAGACAAAATAAATGCTTCAGGGGCAGGGAGATGGTACCTAAGGGTGGTTCGAGCTGAATCAAGAAGTTACCATCCTCTTCTTTCTAATAGCCTTGCCTGAGTCACATCCTCCAGCACAGCAAGCAGGGTCTCTCTAGGATGCAAGTGGGGAGTTTCAAGCAAACCTTCAAAAAGGTAATTCCCTACCCTTGCAGCAAACTCACACAGCAGGGCGGTAGAGGAGCCCTCCCAAAGCTCTTCGCTCAAGTCCTTGGCAGCACAGAAAAACAAGAAAGTGCAGCTGCAAGCAGGAGGCAGAAACGCCCCTCCACCCCCAAACTTCAACAGCCCTGACAGCAATACCATGTTTGCTAGGGCCACAGCTCTGCTAACAGACATAGCTGGCTACGCCACAATAACTCCCTGCCACATCCAAGCCTTACATTAGCTCTTAGTGGCAAAGCAGCACATGCACAACAGCCGCACACAACCTGGCAGGACCACTCAATAGTTAGTGGTCTAATTGTGCCAATTTCAGAGCACAACAGCAAGGAACGTTGCAAAGGCTGCAACAGCACACATCTGCTGCTTATTTAAAAGCTAGCCAGCTAGCCTGCCCTCATTCAAACCAAGTGCAGCAATGGGATTTATCTACTGAATATGCTGAATTTCTCCTGGTCCTTCCCAATTGAAACCAAGCAGGGAATTAGAGCAAATTACACCCTCTTTTGTTGCTGGAGCATTTCTGATCTGTGATTTGGATTTCTCTTTCAGGACTTCAAGGAAAGCCAGATCTTGGATACCTGTTCTCCACACAGAAACCTCAGCAGGGAGCACAGATAAAGAGAACGGCAGTGAGCCGCTCTGTCAGCACGTCCTTCAGAGCCTGTGCTGAAATGAGGCAGCTTGTACCATTTTTTTGGTTGACCCCGTGACAGCTGAGAATTGCACTAGCCATGAACAGATTGCACCCTGCTTAGGGAATTTCATGTTCATCACACCTCCAGCATAGGTGGCTGGCCTATAGACTGTTTCAATTAGGAGAGAAAAATCTCCCTCTCTGATGCCTTTTTCTGAAATCTTTTGCCTCTGAGTTGACATGAACCTCACTAGCAATGGCAGGAGAACTGCACGTCCCCAGCACAGGGCTCAGGAGAACACACAGTTCAGTTTTGACAGTCATTCAGGTGGCTCAAAAGGTAGCTACTCCCTGGCCAGTGCAGGTTTCCAAGCTGCACATCTCAGTAGTAGCGGACCAGCAGGCTTTCACTCCCCAAGAATGACCTGACAAAGGGGAACTGGAGGAATTCCCAATGACAAAAGGAAACTGGCCAAGGAGGCTTTTTCAGCTGCTGTTGAAGGAAACTGGTTGTGGAATATGGGAAAGAGAGAGGGATGTAAAATCTCTACGATGGGTTGTAAGTAGGGGAGAGAAGCTGGTTGTCTGTACAGAGGGCTGAGTCATGCAGAGTACGCTGAGGAATGGTGAGACAGCTGAGGCAGAGAAAAGCATCTTGGAGTTTGTTACTCCACCTAGAGCTTTTTGTCTTTTTGCTACCCAGAGGAAAGTGCAGCTTATTTTAAAAAAAAACATGAGTCCTCACAACAGAAAGCCTATATGTGCCTCTTCACATGACTGCCGATGTCCTGGCCGGATCAGTGCCTACTGGTAGGATCCTAAAGCAGCATTGCTGGTCATACCACAGGTGGGAGCTGGGGAACTTGGCATCTCTTCACCCCTCTGCCTGGCAGAAGACACTGTTGCACTGCCAGTGGTCTCCTGCACCACAGCCTGCAGCCCCATGTCTCCTGTGTCAGGGCTGTGTCATGTACAGGGAATGGAACATTTGACTCTCTGTGTTACCTGGAGAGATGAATCAGCAACAAGCTGTCAAGCTTTTCTTCTCCTTTTTTTTTTAAAACTAAAATCAACCAGAAATTCACATGCAGCTTGCCTCATCCTGCATCAAAACTCTTCCTCTCTAATCACCTCATCCACTCTTTTGCATTAAACCTCAGCCACTTAGTCATTCTTAAAATTACACGTTTGTAACCATGATGTAATACGACCACACACCGGAGTACTAGAAAAATAATACTAATATTTAAGTTCACCTCCCTTCCCTTTTTCTCCCCTCTCTAATCACTAGACGATGCTTCTTCCCAACCTGGTAAAAATTTGACAGAGTATTTACAGTTCCGTGGGCTGGAAGAAGTAACCCCAGAAGATATCATAACAGAAACTTAGAAAGCCCAAGGCTGGCTTCAGGTA
Organism: Falco naumanni; assembly: GCF_017639655.2. Taxonomy (NCBI): domain Eukaryota; kingdom Metazoa; phylum Chordata; class Aves; order Falconiformes; family Falconidae; genus Falco; species Falco naumanni. The sequence continues at coordinate 9,029,504 of NC_054064.1, read as the reverse complement.
AATGAATAAGCAAAACAAAACAAACAAACAAAAAAATCAACCCCCAAAAAACCAACCAGAGCAACAATGAAACTTGTCAGATCAAATAGGTCATTGCCTGAACTCACAGGATTTGAATGGCTTCAGACCTATCAGCTCTTCCATTCTTACTCATGCTCACCCTACAGCAACAGTCATATATAACACATCTCAACAGTGACAGTTCCATCTAACTACAGCTGAGCTGTGAGGTTTCTGAGCCAAGATGTGTATCTGAGCAAGCCTGTCAAGCGCTCGTCCATGCTGTAGCTCCATTTCTTGTCTCTGACACCCTGATGCCTCAGCCCATGCTGGGGATCAGCTGGAGACCAGCTCCTTTTGCTCTTGCATTACAGGTGCCCTCCAGGGCTTTGCTGTGCACCACTCACCTCCCTCCCCGTCAGGAGTGACTGCGGATAGGTAAAGAGCCAGGATGCAGTAGGCAGTATTGATGGAGGGGATGCTGTCCATACCTGTCCAGGGGATGTTTCTCCCCCTGACCTGGGTTTCTTTGCCAGGGAAGGAGCTGCAGCAGGCACTGGCAGGACTGTTTGCCAGCACAGTACTTCTCACGTCCACAGATTTGTGAGAAACAGCACCCATCGCACATCAGCCCTGCTCATTGCTCATCCTGCCTCATTCTCTGTTTATACTGTGTCTGTCAGAGCTCAGCGGGTGTCCCTTTGCTTCCATTGTGCTTTTGCTGTAGAATAAGCAATGACCATATCCATACTGTCCTTTCTATAATGCAACCCCTTCTTCCAGCTTGGTTACTGTACATACTGAGCCAACCCAAGATTTTTAAGACACTAGCATGCTGCCTTCCCCTTTCCGTAAGTAAACGGGGCGCAGCCTCTGATACACATCAACCACAAAAGAGGCCCTATGTCTATCAAGCAGCTCGCTGCACTTGGTAGCAGTCTGCTTGATAGCAGCACAAATGTTTGTATGTCATGCAGAGCCTTGATTTGGCCAGCTACACACCCAAGCACACAGGTACCTCCTGGAAAGGGTTCAGCTGACCGTGAGAGCTGTCTGTGTGTCTGCGGCATGCCCACTGGCTCAGCGCTGGGCAGGTCCCTCAACTGGATCATGTAGCAAAGCATGCCTGTGCCTAGGAAAAAGTGATGTGAATCCCAGAAGAGCCCCAGGCAGAGGGAAAAGACCAGAAACCTCTTATCAGCAGATGATCTGGGCTTGGCACTTCTTTCCAGCCATGTTCTCCACAGAGAGGAGTCTCTCTGAAGCCCTGTTACATGATGCCCAGACCCTAGGGTACCTCCACACATGGCCCAGGCTGCTCCATCAGGAGAGAGGAGGTCAGTTCAGACCACCACAGCCCAGAAACAGGACCTGCAGGGAAGAGTCACTTACTTTTCTTGAGACAGAAAAAAAAATCACAATGGCCAGCCCTGCCGATGGACTTAAGAAATCCTTTCTAGTGCAGACACCCTTCCCTTGTTGAGAAGGGAATAAAATACTTGATCAGTTCAAAATAAATGTCGATCGGAGTATTTTTGTTAAATAACTTTATATATAGTCCAAGACCTATTAATAACCTCAGTGTTAAATATTAGGTATTTAATGGTAACAATAAGCAAGTATTTACCTAAATGAAGAGCTTATTAGCAAGATAAACAGATTACTTTAATAAAGCCTTTGTGGCATAAGCAGTCTATGAATTGACTCTATGCAATTTGAAATTGTCTAATCCTGTCATGACCTTACTTTGAATCTTTAGTCAGAGCCCACAAGCCAAGCAGTGGATTCGCCCTGGGAAGTTCAGAGCGATGTTTGAGGAAGGGATCACAAAGCAGAAACACACCTACAGGCAGCTGGGCCGCTGACTCAACACAGACACGGGCGCTCTGATTCAGGAGGAAGCCTAGCAGCACCCAGCGTTATCCTGCAAGGATAAGCCAGCTCTGTCTGCCTCAGGAGATGCCAGTGCTTTTTTTATAACATGACTGTCCACCCCACTGTGCCACTGTCTCTGAAATGTGCAGGTCTGCATTGCCTTTAGCATTTCAGATAAAAAGGCTAACAGATCCCTGCCATCCCCCCCGCAATGTGCAGGAACAGCAATTACTGCACCCTGCCCCCAGAGCAGGCTGCATTGACAACTGAGATGACTTACTGGGTGTTGACTTACAGAAACCCTTGGGAGTTTTCCAACCCTTCACCAATACAGTACTAGCGGAGAGCATAACCTCAGTGCTCATTTCATCTGGGCACCGAGTGCCCTGTCTCTCTCCAAGCTGCCTGTCCGTAAAGAAAGGAAGCATGCAATGTGCTCTGCTAGTTGTGCTACAGAAATAGCTGCAAGCCTGAAGGCACGTGTAATACAGATGCCCGCTCCCCACATGCAGCACAGCAATCAGAAGATGTTATAGCAACTTCCAGCTTCCCTGGCAGGGTCTGGATCCAGTACCTCCATTGCCACGCTGTGTGGTTTGCCTCTCTGATATACAGGGAGGGAGTGAGGACAGTGAGAAAGCACCGATCCAGCCAAATGGTCCCTAAACTCTGACCTTTTGAGGCATTTTCCATCCTGAGAAATTCACTGGAAATAGCTGAGTGCAGCAACAGTTGTTTGAGCAGACATCTGCAGGTTCACTTCATGCTGGCTGGACCAGTAGCCAGTCCACTTGCAAGTTTCAAAGAAATAGGTTTCCCTGAAGCAATCGAGACCAAACCACAGGCCACATGCTACCGAGCCGAGAGCAAAACCATGGAAAAGGAAATAAATGCTGCAGGTTGCTGAAGAGGTGCTGGTTCACCATGACCAACAGGAGAGCTGCAGGAAGGATGGATGACAGGCAAGGATGCATGCTGACACACCACAGCCGCAGCCTTTGTGTGCAGTGTGGCAGAAAGCCTCGGGGTTAATGTGTGCAAGAAAAATGCTCCATGGACCAGACAGAGTGAGCAAATAATGTCTTTTTTTTTTTAACACCAAAGCTTCCTTTTCAGCTGCCACGTGGGAAGTGCTGCTGGGGCCAGAGGGCACTAGGAAGAGCACAGTGCCTTCAGGGATGGCAGTGCTTCTGCTTGGCAACAAGTGTCTGGCTCTTCCCCTCAAGCTCCAGCCCGTGTTTTGAGATCAGTCTGCATCCTGATGGCCAAACTGGGCTTGGGATGTCTGATCTGCATTGCCCACATCACACCTCCCTGGTCCCCAAATCCCCTGATGTTTAGATGCTGGACCCCCAGGACTCTGTGGCTGACAGCCTGTGCCCTGCCAAGCGGGCAGTGAAGTGGGGTCAGGCTTCCGGGTTTCTGCCACGCTGCTGGAGAAGGAGCAGGGTGCTGGTGCCTGATCGCAGGGGCCTTCAGGGCTTTGACCATTGCAGAAGCCTGCTGTGCCAAATGAGGAGAGGACAGTGCTGCTTACTATAAAAATATATCTTTATTTACCATCTGTGTTTTGCTCAGAAGAGAATATCCTGTGACAAGGGGGGCAGCCGAAGCCATGCCATTGATGGTGGCCAGCACACCTCTACCTGCACCATAAAGGGGGTGGCAAGACCAAGTCTCCGTGGGGAATCCATGGGGAACAAAAGGACTGGAAGGGAGTTGAAGTTGCTGCTTTCATCTCTGGTCCCACCGCCCTCCACTTCTCTGTGTCGTTCAGGTCCCATCAGCAGAGAACATGGCCTCCCCCCACAGCCGCACCACCACAGTGCAGTAGGGGTTTCTCTCCAGGGTTGGGACACCCTTCATGGCACCCCTGCTTCTGGCACATCCCTTGCAAGGCAGTCAAGATGAGTTAAATAAAGGGGTTTGGGGACATTTTCTGGGACAGGAACAGTTGATAACTTAACACAAAATGAACATATCACACATAACACGCCAGCTAGCAGGTGGGCGCCTGTTGTACAGCAGTCAGTGCCAGATGCCTGGCCAGGGTGGCCAGCCATGGCTCGGGGCAGGCAGCTGAGAACTCCGGACTACTCATTTCCACACCACTGCCTGCAGTGTGGCATGGCACGGCCCAGGTACCAGCAGCCCTGCCTCAGGGGGTCTCCTCAATACCCACTGGCTGGCCCAAGTCCACCAGGGCCATGACACCCTGTGGGTCTGCTGCCACCAGCATCTTCTCAGGTAGCAAGTAGTGAGTTTCAACAGGGTCTTCAACACACTACATTTTCAGTTTGTTGGTTTTTTTCAGAGGGGGAAAATACGCAATTCTCTTCAGGTTCGTGCAGTACAGCCCTGGTGCTTCCCAGAGAACTGCTTTCAAGCATTCACCAGGTGCTTAAGCCCTCTTCCACTGAAGGCTAAGACGTGGCTTCTTGGTGGGCTTCATGGTGCAAGACCCTAGCTTGGCCACTGCCTTCAGTCAGCACTCAACCCCTCATGCATCCTAGTATGGGGTCCAACAGCCCCATTCAAAGCTTAAATAAGCCGAAGAATGTCTTAGATTCCTCAAAATTAACCAGAGCTATTTTAGAAACATTGACGTGCAAACTGTCCATCTTCCTGAGCTTGAATAAAGCCCCTAGGTAGCTTTTCCGGGCCCATGTTTTCTGGCCCGTACAGTAGTTGATGCCTTTGTCCTCCATCAGCACGTGGCTGCCTGGCAAGGTTGGGTTTTTCTTGTAGACAATGTGGGTCAACATCTGGCTGCTGCAGATGCTGCCTCGGAAGAGCACGTTGGAATACACGAAGTACAGGCCGGTCTCATTGACGACGAGACCCTGCTCATGGTACTGAATGCCGTCGGTGAAGGCATGCCCGGAGATGGGTTCCCACTCCAGAGGGAGGTCCCGCTGGCTTGGATTCCCTGGAAGCCAAATCAAGAGGAAAAAGCGTGGTAAGTACAAGCAGTTGCATGGGGGTTTCTTACCCCTCAAGTCACACCTTGTGTCACAACAAGACAACTCTTCTCCAGGCCCTGGTCTGCAGCATGGGAAGTGTGCCCCAACCTCGTGCTGGTGGGAGCTCTCACCTTCACCTCGCCCAACGCCAGCAACTCATGACAGCCACCTGCCTCACGCACAAACCCAAAACAGAGCCCTCACTGAAAAGCCTAAACCAGGGGAAGATTTTAGCTGTGGCATAACTTCCCGCTGTCAGAGCACACGTGTTACCAAAGGAAAATAGGAAAGCCTGTGTGAGGTGGGCTCCTCACAGCTACGACCATGCCACCCCTCAGTCCAGCCACATCTGCTCTATCCCCGGCCCCCAGTCCCGCTCGCCTCCCAGCACATACCTGTTAGGTGTGCTGCCTTCCTTGCTTCCTTTTCCATTGACTGCTCCTTCTGCCCTGCACAAAAAGGGGGAAGACGTTAGCCATGTGCTCCATGGGGAAGCCAGCCCAGAGAGCAGAGGGAGCCAACCAGGGGTTGAAATGGGGCAGATTCAGAGCAGCACAGGGCACACAAGCATGTGGCTTAGAGCAGCGAGGCAGAGCAGTGTTTGGGCAAACACTGCAGGGCAAGAGGAGGAGATAAAAAGGAAGAGTTGCAGCAAAGGATCCAACTGTGATGAAGAGCAAGGGGAAAGAGCAAGGAGAGCTTTCATCTTACAATGGCGCGATTGGTGAGTTTGAGCAGAGGCCTCTCACTCAGGGTGTAGGAGAGGGACAAACCTGCCTCTTTACCCAGCATCTCAGGTCCATGCCAAGTCTCATGTCCCGTCATAGATAAGCCTGCTCTATTGCCCCCAGAGGTACCCATGGCAGCGGGCTTCTGTCAGCTGAGTACCAACCCTCCTTACAACCAGATCACACTTGAGAAAACCTGCAAACCATCCTGCTGGCCAGGCAGAGCTTGTCCTCAGAGAGGGCAAAGCACAGCTGGGAAAATTCTGCCCTCCCTGGGGGGTTCTGTTCCCCCTGGAGAGATGGGCCAGTTACGGTGACTTGGCATTTGGATCCTATCGCACTCCATCCTTCCCTTCTTCTCAGCATCTATTTCCAGGCATCACATTCTCAAATTTTAGAAACAGCCTTTTCTTTTTTCAAGTCAACTGAATTTTCTCCTCCTCTCCCCTTTCTCCTTTACACTGTTTCCCTGGCTTCGTTTAATTCTCCAACCCACTCAAGAAGTTCAGAGTTATTATTTATGAATTATGCTCAGCTACTGCTAAAGTAGCCTGTGATCAGGGCACTGAGCAGCCAGTTAAAATGGCAGCTCCCCTTCCCCTAGGCAACAGATGACAAAATGCATTGATATGGGAGTTTATGGGAACCAGGACTGTCCTTTCCAGAGAATTTTGCGATTTCCAAATTTGCTTTCACTCAATAGGAGAACAAATGTGAAAAGAGATCAACTTTCCTACTAACTAAAATCCTCAAGGGAATAAAAATAAAAATAAAAATCTTCAGATCTAGCAAAAATTGTTAAGGAATCTGAAAATTGCTTTCAGACTTGGTTGTCTTTAAATACTGGCTGATAATACTAACATAGACTGTAAAAGTAAAATAATAGTTCAGAAGCTCAAAGTATTATTTTTAAATTGTTCCATTCTAATTTAAACTCTCTGGGTTTTGCTAAACGAAATTTAGAAAATTCAACAGGTTCTTGTGGAAAGTTTCGATTTCACCGAAAGGACTTTTCTCAAGAAAGATACCCCACATATCATCAAGACTCTTCTCAACTAGTTTTGGCCACAGTGAGACTTGTAACAAAAGATTTTAGAAAAAAGTTGCGCTCTCAAGGGTGGGCATGAATCCCCCACCCCTAAAGACCACAGAACCCTCCACAAGCTCCCAGAAGTCTTAGAAGAGTAAGGAGAGAACGCAGCGACACGTACAGAGCCCATCTCCAATCTCCTCCATATTGCTGCTGCATGTTAGGACATCCAGAAACTCACTCTTACAGCAGAGCCCCCCGGTACCGCTGCCCCACAGCCTGGGAGGTCCCAAGGGAGAGGCACCTTGTCCCAGGAACCTGTGGCTGCCACCTCAGCAGGCAGGGTGCAGGACCCCATCCCCACACCCCAGAGATAAAGCTCTTTTTCCAGGGAAACCAGTGAAATCAGCACCTCAGAGCATCAAGCTGCGACTCTGTCTTTGCCCCCGGGATTAGGAGAGGGAAGAGTTTGACAGGAGCATCCCTGCAAGCTGACACAGAGGAGTTCCTCCTCTACGTATATCAACTCACCTATGAGTTTCTCCAGAGCTGGAGGGATGTGCTCAGTGCTGGCAGACTGTCAAAAAAGAAGAGTGACAAGATATCTTAGCAGAGTGAGAGCCTTAAGGGCATATGTAAAGCAGCCAAGGACTATCTTTGACAGTGGCTGATTCTGTGTGCTCATGGGGACCTCCAGAGTGCTAGGAGATACACAGGGAGAGAGCCCCCGCAGCACTCGGCAACATGAAGACATCCAGATCTATCAGCCGCCAGTAGAGCAGTCCCGCACAGTAACGAGCAGCCGCACTTACACTGGTGTGACAGACATTTAGGTGCCACCAGCCTGCCCCTTGGGGAGTTTTGCACCCCCCAAGCATCTCAAACCCAGTTTTAAGTTTTCCTTTTCATCCTGTTTCCCCAGAGCATCTTGTGACCGGCCAAGCAGATCTCACCTCTCTGAGTTCAGCCAGTTCCTTCTCCAGGTGGAAGATCTGAAACATGCTCAGCCCCACTCCAGTGAGGGCTAGCAGGATCAGCATGAAGATCACCAGGAAGCCAACGCTCCTCCTTTCCCTGTTGTGCCCTGGCTTTGTCCTTCGGTCAGGTACCGGTGGTGGGAAAGGAGTGACAGGGGGTGCCGAGGGGCTGGAAGCACTTGCACTGGTGCAGCCGTCCACCCAAAAGACCTGGGGGTACACGTAGTTCAAGTTCTGCTGCATGGCCGGGAGCGGGATGGGCTTGGTGTGATCTTCCATACGGCAGCCAAAGCCTGCCGGGGCTGCCCCCGACTGAGCCCTGGGGGAAGACCCAGCTCTGCCTTTATACACCTGCATCGCTCCGGCAGCGAAGCCCCAGCTCAGATGCTGCAGCTCAATGAAAGCATCAACAGCAAACCTCAAAATGCTTCCGCCCTCGGCGGCAAGCTGGGGGTAGCCACCTGCTCCTCCCCCGCTGAGGCAGGACGCACGCACGGCGGGCCCAGCCCAGCAGTGGCCTGCTCGCACAGAACTGCACTGGGGAAGCGGCTGCGCTCAGCAGCCATGCACCCGTGGGGCACCCAAGGGCTGCGCAGCCAGGCAGGGGCTGAGTAACCAGCCCAGCGCACACCCACCGGCCAGCCACCCTTTCCAGCAGCCCACGCGGGCAGAGGCGGCTGCTTTTCCACTGCGGCGTACGGGGCCACAAACAGAGCAAGAGGAATGACAACACCTCCGGCATCCTGCGCGAGAGGGGAGAGGCAGAGCCGAGGACTCCTCCCCTCCACAGAAGGATGAGGACTGGACCCCAAGCACAGCTCTGGCTGCTGGAGAATTGCTTCGTTTCACATGGGACAGATCACTGACCGCTGGCCATTGCTCATCCCACCTTTTCCTTGGCTGCTCTATAGGCCATGGATCCTGAGTTACAGAACTCCGGTCACAGACACTGTTCCGCTGTGATAAAACCCCAGCCCAGCCCAGCCGAGAAGAGCAAGACTCTGCCAGTGCTGCAGGCTCAGCAGAGCTGCCTCAGCGTTAGCAGCCCAGGCAGGCACAGCTCGGTGGGCGCGCAGCTCGGTGGGCTGCCTCCACCCACACAACGTCACGGCGGGGCACCACTAAGGCTGAACTGGCAGCACGCTGTAACGTGGGAAACACACTGTGCCGTGGGGCACAAGCAGGCTCTTCTGGTGGCTGCTGCTGCCCCTCTTACCTTTGCAAACACTGTCTCCAGTAATCCTAACCTAAGAAGCCTTAGAGAGGGAAGAGCTCTTTCATCATCTCTCCAGATCAATGCTGAGCACCGCAGCAGGACCTGACGTGGCTGAGTAACGTGATTAAAGCCTGGAGTAGACACTGTGTTACTCATCTTGGTACAATTTTTCTTGCCTTCCAAGAAAGGATCCAGAATTTGGGCCATGCTGAAAAAACCAACATTTTTAAGAGCTTGTTACAAAATCATAATGAGGAGACACAGGGACATTTCCATTCCTCAACGGCCAATTTCTCAATTTCCATTCCTCATTGAATGCAGATTTCTAAGCAGTGGCGATGAGATTTCCTCCACAGATTTACAGGTGCACACAAGCGATTATAAACAGTAGTTTGCTCTTCTACTTTACAGGCCTATGTTGAAGCATGTATTTATATGGGATAGTGTTTAAAAAAAAGGAAACACCAAATGCTTAATGCAAGAACAGACTGGAGATTCATCTCCTCTGTAGCTGAAGGAAGCGACCCTGACACGCAGGTTTTGATCTTGAACATCAAAACTGGGGTCTGAGAACAGCATGCTGTAGCAACACACACACACTTGTTTCTCCAAAGCAACGGCTCAGCTTTGCCTCCAACCACACCAATAAGTCAGATGTGTCCTCAAAGCCTTGCCTGCACCACCAGCCACCCCGCTGCTTTTTGAAGATGTTCACCACAGCCAGTTGCTGCAGCAGTGATCCACAGCATGAGAGCTTTCAGCAACCCACCTGGCTCTTCCTCGTCCTTCTAGGTTTCTGACATAAAAGACAAAAGCAACACAAATCCAGGTCCAGCAGTTCAAGCCTGGCGATGCCTACCCTCACTCAGCCCCACTCTCTGCATCCCAGCATGCGTTCCCCAGGCAGTCCAGGACAGGTCCCCATCCACTCCTACGATCGTTAGAAGAGATACAAGATACAAAAGATCATTACAAGATCATTACACACTTCATGACACACGGTGAACTCCAGCCAGCCAGCGCTGGGCGGGGACAGATGCCTCCAAGGCACAGGGAGCCAGGAGAGGCAGCAGGGAGGTTGGGCAAGCATCTCCTGCCAGCACACTGCCCACCGCGCAGCCTGTGCACCCCAGCCCTGCTGCCACCACGGGCTCCAGAGCCACACACGATGATACTTGGCACCTGCTTGCACCCCTCGCCCAGCAGCCGGTGCCCGCACTGCCTCGCCCTTGGGGCAGTCAGCACAGTGCACCCATGGCACTTCACAACACAGACAGGGGTGCTGGGGAGCTCCCATTTCTTTAACGCCCTCTGCAACCCGTACAACTGCTGTGGAATGTGGCAGCTCAGGGAGCAGCACCTGAAGTCCCGGAGTTCCTCAAAGTTGGAGGCATTGCCAACAAGCATGTCAAAAGTCATCGAGCACGCAGCTTTCCCCAGAGAGGACCCACTCTCAAGTTTTTTCTGACACCGACTGTGTTTTATGCAGACAGCTTGTCTTGGTGGGGTTGCGGGCACAGTAGCAGCCTCCCTTAAATGTCAGAAGCGCACTTATTTCTCACCCACTGCTTCCTATTTTCACAAAGATGCTTTTTTATGGGTGGGTGAGAAGGAGAGACGACAAATCCAATGAAAGCCATTTCAGCCACATCTGCTGCATCTTCTCTTTCAGGTGCTCAGCTCAAGAGCCTGCTGATAGGCCACACTGCAGCAAGTCAGAGACTGGGGCTATTTTACCATCAAAGGATCATTTTTGGTGCACAGCCTACCGAACTGGTCCTGCTGTCACACTCCTCCTTTCCCTTGTCACCACCTTCAGGGCTCACCAAGAGGATACGTGCTGGAAGGCAGTGGCAGGCAGGGCTGTGCCGTGGAGCACATCGTGGTGCCTGCAGGCTCCGCGTTCTGCTGGCCTCCTGCTGCTCAAGCACCAGATATTAACAGGGCTTTTGAAATAACAGCGGGACAGTTTGCTGGAGGTAGGCACTTAAGTCATGTGAATCTATTTCGTTAAAAGGCCTGGGAACAGAATTTGGACAAGGTTGAGGTCTCCTAAAGCATGGGGCAAGGACAGCTGGGAAGGAAAGGAAGGCATAAGGGGGACAGGAGCGGTGTCAGATTTGTCTCTCTGCCTCCCTGTCTCCCTCTGCCAGATCCATGCTCTGTTTTCAGCAGCTTCATTACGTCATTGGAACAGGATGGAATAGCTTCAAATGGAAACACCTTCTACACCCTTTATCAGAGAATCGATCCCCTTCACCAACACCAACAAAAACCAAGCCACATTTAGACAGATTTACTCCAAAGAACCCCCTCCACCCCGCCTCCAGGGGAGAGGGGAGAGTTCTCATTAATAATACACACTATACACTAAAGTTTATGTTGACAGCAAAGAGAATCAGCTAGCAGCTACAAGTTTTGTCAGCAGATTTAAGGACAAAAGGATGACCTGCTTGAGGTACATCAATCAAAGCAGGGGTTGAACTATGATCTAGACCTAGTACTTGACAGAAAATAAAATTTTAAAAAAGCTGTAAGTGTGAACCACTGTGTAGGAGAAGCTCTCATCAGGTTCTGGACGGAGTCAGATAGGTGGCTGAAAGTAATTAACAAATATTTCCTATTACACCAGTGGCAAGTGGAAATGCTAAAAAGCAAGTATTGAAAGCCCACAGGGCTGCATATATTACACCCGACAACTGAAGGAGCTGAGAGTCATTTTGCATTCGAAAAACAAGATCCAAAACATCACCCCGAGATACTGACAGCCTCGGCAGCCTTTCAGGGTCCTGGGTCAAACCATGCCGTCAGGGCCAGGAGAGGCGACGGCTGCAAACCCAGTGAGGGTCGGCCACAGCTGGCAGAGAAGGCACCCGTTAATGCTCGCTGCTGGGGGCGGTGGGCAGAGTAACAGAGAGCACCGTGTCCAGGACAAGGCTTCAGGTTTTCCATCAGGATCATCCTCAACGCAGTGCTATCTCAACCCCTATACCACAGATCTGGAGAAAACCAAGCCAAAATATTACACCAGTCATTTTGCAGATGAAAATAACTGGTAAGAGATCCTAAGCAACCACGAGGACAGAGAACTGAATCAGAAGAACGCAAGTGTGGAAACAAGAACTGCAGATCAAACTCTTTAAATAGAAAATAACATCCTAGAAAGAAAGCACAGTCCTGACGCTGACAGAGAGGCTTCCCAGCCAGACAGGAGCCTCCAGCAGGGAATGCCCAGGGGCTCCCGCAGGCGTGAGCTCACGTGCAGCACTAGGCAGCCACAGGCAGTCCCAGACCCCACGCTGCAAGCTGACGTTCAACTTCAGAGGGGCTCAGGGAGAAGTTTCAATAACTGCAGGAAAGCAAAGAACGTGCGTTCAGCTTGGCCCATCCAAGAGCAAATGGGCAGGGGGGGGGGGACGGGGGGACAGCGTGTGAAAAACCTGTATAAAGAGGAATGATTTCTGGCAGCACAAGGTCTCTTGAATCTCACAGAAAAATCCTTCTCAGGGAGCCACAGCTAAAGGAGTTTGCACAAAAGACACAGATTTTTGACTGAACACTGGGAAGGATGCTTGTGAGAGCTGCCCCCAAAGGCAGCAGGAGCTCCATCCACTGCAGCCTGCGAGGGACACTGCAGACACCACGACCCACCCAGCCTTTGCAGCAAGTGCTGACATCTTACTGTCATTTCTTTATTACATTTTTTTTCTAACAGTTCAGTTTCCCAGACAAGGGTGACGCTATTCATTTCCTCAACAACTGCTGTCTTTGCTAGAAACATTTGCAGCACATGTAGAGCCGTGTCTTGGTGCCAACAGCTCGTGAGGGAGACATTCACATATCCATACTCAAGAGCAGGTTGCAAAATCCATTTCTAACAGCTCTAGCCTGGCGTTGCAGTGCGTAACGTGGGCCTCTTCCAGTCAGCAGGGTGCCCGCTGCTCTTTTTCACCATGATGCCAATGAACCAGCAGCAGCCGGGGGTTCAGGAGAAGAGATAGAGGGCTCTGACCTGAGGCAGGAGAGCATCCAAGCAGGGAAGGAACCAAAGCAGCTGAGAAAAAGAAGAATTGAAAGAAAAGTGAGATTTTATTTCTTTTGTGTCTGTAATAGGAGTAAGGAAACGAGGTACAGTGGTTGTGAGGTAATGGGATCTATTGTTCAAACATCTGAGGAAGAGAGAAGCAGGTCATTTTGTGCCATACCACAGCTCAGCCACATGAGAATATGGAACAAGGCGCCGTGGCTGCTCAGGGGTTGCAAGGAAGACCACAGTGAATGTGCAGATGCTGAGTTTCCGTCCGCCCCAGTGACAGCCAAAAACTGCCAGCGCCACCAGCCTTGGCCCCGCAAGATGCCAGCTGCCCCTGCTGGCCAGCATGACCTAGTCAGTATCTGACAATTTTATTCCTTCTTGGGAGAAGCCATTCTTAGCTCATTAAAAAAAAACAACCGAAAATGAACAAACAGAAAGTGCCTAATCACACACACGCTCCCAAGATCTACTTTGAGATCCTTACCAAGTCTCACCAGGATCACAGCTCAGCTCTGTGTCACTGAACAAACCCAGACCCTATGGCATCAGTTTGGCATCTAGAGACCCCCACACCAGGCATGCCCATCGCATCACACGAGCCCCATGACACAGAGACCCACACCAGCTGACTTCCCAAAATCCCAAGGGACCTTCAGCTGGGATTTACCTTTGAGCTACAGGTGGTTTCGCGGGCAACAAACACAACCTTGACATTCCAGCAGTAACCACATCAAATTACAACTAATAGAAGATATTCATTAGCTGCTTAGAGCTATTTTTTCGGGGGGGGGAAGTCACAAAGATTCTTGTTTGCTGCCAGTTCAGAGGGCGCAGCAGCTGGCTGCAGGCTCACTGCCACATCTAACAAAGGGAAAACACAAACCTCGAGATGGAAAACATTTTCTTTCCATTTCTAGGTCCACGAAGCGCAGCATTAACTTCATTCCCTACCAAAAGACATTACCTCTGATTTGTGACTTCATGAGTGAGTCTAACAAAAAGCAGCACGGGCAAGGACATCTGCAGCTCCTGGGCCGTGTACCCCACAGGAACCAGCACACTAAGGCAGCAGAAAGCTCCTTGGCAGCTTCTTTTAAAATTACTATTCTTAAATTAGAGAAGGGATATGCAAGTAATATTCATGAGTTTCGCTTTCCTAAAGCTAACGTATTTTATCTAGACGAGCTCTGGGAACACTAATTCTTCTCGAGCTGTTACAAACCCCAGTAACATCCCCAGCAGCACCTGATGCTGTTTGACACTCAGGGTTTCCAGATGAGACACCCCCCACTCCACCCCCCGCACTTTGTGGTCAGGGCTCTACACTTTAATTGTTCCAAACGAAGCAGAACATGCCTGTGCTGAAGCAAAGCTGCTAAGCTGTTCCGTCTTGGTTCATCTCACACTAACTCGGCAAAAGCAGAAGCCACACAAAGACACTTCACACCGAGCTCTCCAACTTGCCAAGTACTGCACGGCTGCTGGAGTACATGTATTTTAAAAATACCTGGTTTCTACTCTGATGCTTAATGGATATAACCTAAATACCTTATTTTGGCAAACACAGCTAGTGATTCCCTTACATAATGCCTATGTTTGCGACTATCCTCCCATAGAAACCTTCACGTTAAATGGTTTTTGACCTGAGGACCTGCCCAAGGGCTGCCGGGACGCCAGCTCACTGCTGCATGCGCATCCTGGCTTCCTGGCATTTTACACCCAGAACTGTCCAACCTTATTTATGCAAGGTCACAAGATGGATGAGGCCCTCCCTTTAAACATCCACATCACTGCAGGAATCTGTCAAAATTTATGAGTTCAAACTTAAACTATTCTCTCTGGAAAAAGACGATGACCGATTGGAGAGAGACTTGATTTCACCAAAGAGTCAAGTTATGAAAGCTAGAGTCAGTGTGACATCAATAAAACTGGAAGTAAAAAAATGACTCAAGAGCCCACATGAAAGAACAATATTAAGCAATAAGAACTTGATATTAAGAGACTTTTTTTTTTTTAAAGAAGTGGTTACAAATAATTAAAAGCAGTGAGGCAGCAGCAGGCAGAAGCTGCAGTTTGGTCTCCAGTTTATTGCCAGAACACTCTCAGCTTTGCAAGAGCTCCGTAGGTTCCTCCTTCAGATGCCAGCTTTCCCAGCAGCTGAAGCATCACCTGTGCTTCGACTGGAAAGTTGAAATGGTTTGGTAACGTACTTGGCGGACTCCAAGAGTCACTCCTTGGCCAACGTGCACCAGCGGTGACTGCGATAGATGTGTTTTATTTGCAGGAGCCATTGCTGCGAACAGACAACTCCGCTGACCAGGCACAAAACAACTGGGCTGACATTTTTTACCACATGGCCAAAGTTTCTGTTAGCAAGATACTTAAAATACTAGAGAAGTCTGCACTGCCTGCAATGCCTTTGCTCCCCACCACACCAGCTGAATTCACACCAGCCCCTGTTGACTCAGAGCCCAGAGGCAGCATTTCTTAGGAACAGTAAGCAGCTTTCCAGAAAGTGAGCCTACACAGCCCATGACATCATTTATCCTTTACATCGATTTTTGGGGGTCACTTTCAGAAGTGGGACTGCTCTGCGGCATTCTCAAGACAGTCTTGAAACACGGGAGCCTGAGTAAGAAGAGCTTCTGGCCGCCCCGCGTTATCTACTGCCTGCGGCATCTGCCACATCTCCGGCATGAACTGGAAGCCGCATGGCCTCAAGCCATGGCCTCACCAGAGAGCCCTGCTCTGTCCGTTTAGGATATGCATTATCCCCACGGCATGTTTCCTAGGTGTTCAGTACAAGACAAGCTTTATCATTTCTATTTTTCTACAGAATGCAGCAGCTCCTTAGATCCAAGTCATGCCCCGTGTTTAAAATATATTTAGAGAGTATGGTATTAGAGGACTGTTTTAGAAGGCATTTAGTTTCACACCTGAAGTTTGAACGCATGCTTAGATCTAAACATGCACAACCTACTCGGACTTAAAAATCCGTTTTATACATTAGATGTTGGTATCAGGAGCAGCAAAAAGGTGTTTCAGTCCGTGGCTAAGTATCACCTTCCTAAGAGAGCAGGAATGTATACGTGAACGCTTCTAAACACACACAATACATACTCCTTGCAAGAGGAAGCACCGAGGAGCGCTGCTAACTCCTCGACTGTAATTTCCAAGTGATCTTCAAGGACTGCTCACCAATGCTGTGGGGTAATCCCATTTAGGAAGCAAGTGTATGTGGGACAAAGTACAAAGCTGCCCATTATAGCAAAACAGAAAAGGATGAAGAAGAATGTTTCTGGCCATCCACAGAACTGCTGCTCCCAGGAAAGGCAACCTTCTACACCCCAGAGCTGTATGCTCACACTGTGCCTTTGATAAATACTTATCACCACCACTATCTTCAGTTTAACTTCGTTAACTTTAGCTTCACAACTAGATTTGCTTTCATCCGATGCTTACAGGCCAGACAGAACCAAGCAAAACTAACCTCCCCCTGTGAGAGACATTTATTGCGTGCCTATTGCATCAGATGCATTTGGCCTCGTTCTACATCTAACAGCATATTACAGCTCTGCCAGTCTTTAGTTTATAACCAAACAGTGAAGATGGGCTGTTTCAAGAATTCGGTCACATCCAGCTTCAGCTGACTGTTACTGACAAGAACAGCTCAGCGATCGCCAGGGCAGCAAAGAAAAGCCTGCTCCCTACGAGCGACATATCAAAAGGCAGGCCAGTAAATAAAAAAGCCCACAAGCACACACCCCACACACCCACAGCAAACCCCACACATCCAGTTGTTTTTAAATCATAGCAGTATGAAGTGGAGAGTCTTGAGACGTTCAAGCAAGAAGTTAGTGCCAGAGAGGTCTCATTTGAGAAGAGAAATAAATGCTGGACAGCTGGTGAGGTTGGTGTGTGGCTGCACACGGCACTGCTGTGCTTGCTAGAAATAAGTTCAGAGGAAGGGACCAGTCAGGGGGAAACTTCAAACTGAAAACTGTGGTTTGGAATGATAAATGACTATCTAACATTTTCTTTTAACGGCCTTTTATATCCCTCACAAACCCTAGCTCCAAGTACCAAGCGGTAATTTCACACAGTCATTCTCACAGAAAGCTACCGCCTCTTAAGGATGCTCCTGATGAAGTGAACTGACACCACTGGAAACTTTTCTAGCAGCTTTACATGGCCACGATTTCTGAACTTTCAGACAAAGCACCACTCAGCCTTCAGCCTCCCTTCCCCCACCCCATCCCCCCTTTTCTTTTTTTTAACTAGACAAACCCATCTAGCCTGACAAATGAGTTTATGAACTCCTTACTATGGTGCCAAGGACCCCAGTTCTAGCCCTGGACTGAAATTTAAAGCCTAGTCCTTCTCAAAGAGTTCAAGCCACAAGTTTCATTTTCAAAAGGAAAAATGCCAGCAAATTAAAGACAAAGTGTTCAGATTTATTTGGAAATTCACAGTTTCTAATGGCACTACAGCTCTGTAGTTACATACTCTTGTTCCACAACATCGTATGCTGCACTCAGGTGGTATTTTCCTCATCCAGGTTTAAAATTTGTCCAAATCCACGATCAACACGTCTGGTTCATGTGCTCTGACTGGCTAATTGTGCAGATCAACTCCAAAAGTACATAATCTTAAAATATTCATAAACTAACAAGAAAGCAGCAAAAAAACCAAAGGCTTTAAATAAGTCACATTACATACAATACCCAGGAAAGGCATTAGATCTGTTAAAAAGGGTACCACTAAAAGTGCTCAATAAGTTAACTTATTTTTTACAACATGAACCTGTAACACCTGTCAAAAGGAATAACCTTTTGTTCCACTCACTCAGATACACACTCAACGTTTGAGCAATCACACATCCTATAGTATCCAAATACACGATCACAGTCAAAATAAAAAAATCACTTGGATATGAAAAACACCAGCCATACGAACACTGCACATTTGTTAGCCAATACAAAAGCAAACATTATTGAAATACCCACTGTGAACCAGCCTGACTCGTCAGACTTCAAGGCTTTGCAAACTCAACACATCCAGAGCTGGCCTGGAGAAGGGCCCAGCTACACCAGTTTGCCCCCACGTTCTTCAGCTGAGCTTTTTCCCCAGCCTCTCAGCAAAGGAACAGTGAGCCTTCTCCACTCGCTTCCTTCAGAGAACTACAGCAGGCAATTTAGGTAACAAATGCACTCATCACCCTAAGATCCCCTCGCACACAGGGAATCCCAAAGAGCCACTGTAACTCATTTAGTACATCAGACCACAGCTCCGATATGTAACTGAACGTGGAAATAAAACGATTACCATCCCCAGAGAGGTTATCTTCCTCAAATGAGTTTGCAAAACTAGAAGTCTTGTCAGGCAAGCCCACCTGATTAGTATTTTTACAGTATCCAGTCCACATTACTGAGTCCAGCTGAAGGCCAACACGTCCCTTTACAGCACTGTAGTGTTGCATCTTCAAAAAAAGCTAGAGAAATTACAAAATAAATCAAATGACAAACAATTGTATCTCCCCTCTTCCAGTGGCATTATAAATAGACAAAAGGCACATAAATATGGGAAGGTGCAAGAAATAGGAACAAAGCTAAAGGAAGAGGATTAGGCTTTTATCCCTATTCCACCCAACAAACTGGGTTTCAAAAAATCTCTGCCCCAGGAACTGTGAAAAAAAACCTTTATAAAATGAACCCCGCCCTCCCTCCCCCCAAGCTGTTCTCATAGGAAATTATCAGCCTTGTAAAGCTGCAGCTTATAGCCAAGATTGACACAATCCCATCTATTTAAAAAGACAGAAACCAAATTTCTGAATACTTTCCAATTAGTTGAGCTCTTCGTCTCCCACTATCCTCCCACAAAATACCACAGACTGTTCTCAAACGAACAAACACCCTCCTGTTTGAGAAGTTCAGCTAGTTTTATATGTGTCCAGAAACTGCCGTGACACCAAGTGTTCCCACTGTTATATCTTTGTTTCCTTTGATTATGTCATGCAGGCTTGGCATTGACCCTGACTTAGTCTGTATCAGAGTTTTTATGAGCTTCCCTTGGTCTGAAACCTTAGACCGTCTTCGTTTTATAGCCCTCTTCTCAGTTTTTGTCTTTTGGGTCTGTCCATTGCACAGACTTGTACATGCTGAAATGCCACAAAAATAGGATTCCTCAGACTGTGATGACGTTTCGGAGCTTCCTTCAGATGGAGGACCCTTGTACGAAGAGTGATAAACTTCCCCAATGTTAGAGAAGTCCCTCTGGTTTGTAAACGGCTTCCTTCCTTTAATTTCCCCGTTGGCTACTGGAGGCAGGGGCTCTGTTGCTGGCTTAATAGTCTCTACTTTTTCGCTTTTGTATTTACAACGCTTTTTCTGAAACCACAAGTAAAAAGAGAAACAGTTAGGTTCTGAAAGACAAGCAAAGCGTAAAAACCAAGCCCAGGAACCGGCGGAGGGGAGAGCAGCCAAGACATGCGTCACCTGCCGGCAGAAACACGCTCAGCCCAGCCTGCCCTCCCTGCAGCCACCGTACCTTCTTCTCTGGGGAAAACTTCAGGGGTTCTACAATGTACAGGTCTTCTGGATCCACTGCGAGAGAAGGAACACAAACTTAGCAGTCTGACACTGCCATCTGGAAAGCGACACAATTCTAAAAAAGCATGACAAAGTATTCCACTGGTCACACAGGTTTTGCTCCTGTTACAAGTTAGGGGAGGCGCAACCCATGAACAGTGCAAGTGGAGTCAACACACAGAGGAGTTCCCCTGTGCTGTCATGGCAGCTGTCAGCGATAAATGCTTGAAAACACTTGACCTCCTGACAGAGTAGGCCACAGAAGAGGTGCAGAGAACATCCTTCAGGGAAAAGGAATAGTCAGCAAAAGTTAGTTTCTACGAAAATGAACTGTCACCAACGTAAGAGTGTTTAGCGTGCAGCCTGCCCCTGACAGGACAGACCCTAGAAACACGTGTACCTATCGAGGACAGATGTTCTGACACAAGACCAGTCTGGCATTCTCCAACAATGCTTTGTAAATCATTCATCCAAGCTGAAGCAGGGGAGAATTTGGAAAAAGTGTGGTTTTGCAAAACAACAGCCTACGCCTTAGCTAGTCTCTACTGCAACACGTTCCCAATTCAACTCATGAGTTTTCACGCAGTTTTATTCACAGCACAAAAACCCATGATGCAAGTTTGCTGCACCAAAAAAAGCAGTGTCAGCTGCATACTTGGTAGTTGTTATAATCTGCAACACTTAGTTTTGCATGATGATGATGGCCTACGAAATCAAAATTCAATTGTCCCAAGTGTAACATGCACACTGAAAAGACCAGATCATTCCTCATACCCAAGGCAAGATAAATAGCCTAAATTTTCTTATTGCAGTTGATAAAATTGGATCCTAAATATCTGCCAAGTTTCAAAGACAGGCTATGATGACTTCTCAGAAGTCGGGCTTTCAGATTTCCCACATCCAGCATTAAAAAAAAAAGCAGCCACTTTCTGCAAGCTTCATAGCTTTGTAGACCTGAATGCCTGCATGGATTGCTTACCCCAAGAAAACACCTGTAGAGCATAAGTGATAGCGAAGACTACATTTAGTGTTTTAGCATAGTTTAGCGCGCAGTTCCGTGAGAGTCTGGTAACTTGCTCGTGAACCACCCTGTCCTACAGGACATACATGCGAACTACCACAATCCAGCAGCGTTTACCTGCAATTCCATTTTCATATGTTTATAGTAACACACACATTGTACAGCACTAAAAGTAACTCTAGAGACTAGATGTACATTATGTGAAGAATACCTTCTTTACCAGCTAGCTGAAAAGACTGTGATCTGACCAGTGGAAGAGAAGTTCTTCTTTTCAAATTCATATCATCATAGGAGGAAAAACACCTAGGGAACAAAATCCACAAAGCTTTTTTAAACACCTTTTTCCTAGCACTTTGTCATACACATTGTTCGTTAAGAAACATCTTTGGCAGAAGGACCGATTTATTTGCCGAGGTGCCCAAGAGAGGCTGGCAAACAGACACAGTACTGTATTTGCAACAAGCTATCAGGGCATGTTAAGTGTAGTAGCCCCAGAATGCTCCTAGGAGAGCACTACTACAGAGCAGTAGTTCCTTTCTATCGGTTTTGAGCACGCAGAAAGGTGACTCAGAATTTAAGTGGGTGTGCCAGTCTCAGTAGATTCAGGAAACATCAATAAAAGCTGCAAGAAAAATTTTGTTTCAAATATAATTACCTTTTGGGACTAGGGTAGTGATTACTTTTGGGAATTTTTGAGAGGTAATCTTCACAGAACTGAGAAGTGCTTCTGCACCGCTGCACACAAAGCACCAAGCCCAGGATGACACACAGAACCAGAGAAATCACAAGGTAAGTCTGCCGATCAGAAACCTGAAAGGATTTAATATAGTACTTAAAGACAAAGAATAATTTCATGATACTATTATTTTTAAACATTGAAATATTTAAAAGAACAAAACTGACATTCTCATATCACTTTTCTCCAATTTCACTAAACTTTTGTTCCAATTTGAGTATTTTTTCAGAGGTTTGACAGCCTATTGGCTACACAGTACTGGAGGAGTGAATGCTGAAAACCACCAGCTGGTAACACAGGACAAGATTTCACCAACTACAGTGCTACCATGACTTAAAGCAGCAGCCACCCCTTCCAAAGAGCTTTCAAACCTACCTGAAAGTAACATAGTTTCTTAGTATGCTTTCTTACAGGAAGTAACTACTCTGTTTTACAGTTGACATGGATGTTTAACACTGTCTCAGTTTTATGTGATTTTCCTCAGCTGATATTGCAGTACTTCACAGAATGAATACCATTATATTTACTTGATTCAATGGGTTTCATCTTTCTGACTACTGTTTCATTTCACAATCTAGCAGAAGGATTTTTTCAAGTATGTTAATTTCTGAAGACTGACAGATGAAGTTTACTAGAATTACATGGAAGCTGAAAACCACAGGTATTTTGCACATAATGTTTAAAAAATGAATTGCACAGTTCTCTTCCTATTAAAAAAAAGTAGTATCTTCCACGCACTAAGAAATCTTTGAAGTCAGAGACTTCAGAAGAGACAAGGAAAATTACTTTTTTGTAACAGGCAAAAAAGTCAGACTAACAGACTCTTGGCGACCAGAGCCATATGTTCAAATTCCAGGGTACTCATCTAACATACCCTGATGATCACCACTGTCAACACCCAGTTAAAACCACAGCACTCACGAACACGAGCTCTGCCAGCCAGGCATTAAAGAAAGAGTTTCATTAAGTGTTAGAAAACAGGTCATGAGATGTCTTTGGCAACATACACCAAAAAAAGGTCACGTTTACATTACTACTTGAAATCCCAGGCTGGAGAAGGTAAACATGAGAGATTATGTTCCCAATACTGCTGCCAAGATTCCTCTAATCTCAAAAGATCACAATAGCCAGACAGGAAAGGAGAAGGGCGCCTTAGCTGTACGAGCCTCCCATTCAGTAGCTAAGAGCACAGCCCTCCACATACTCGTCCGTTATTACAGCCCAGTTCCAACAGCAGCCAGTACGCTCTTGCACACCGAGATTCCTGTGGCAAGAGTCTGTTAATACTCAAGTGGACAATGTGAAGTGCTGGACACTGCAAAGCATCCCATTTTACTGAAGCTGTGTAACAAAACCATGCAATACAATTGGTTCTGTAACACAGCAAGTGCCAGAAAAGTTCCTGAAGCATGAACTTTATCATTCCCTCTGAAACTTCAAACATTCTGTATGTATAACCATTATTAAAGTACCATTATTGCCATTTCAAAGTCAGTGGTTAACCTAATTTCATTAAGAATCATTTCACAAAACAGTATAAATTCCAACGCACTTCAGGAAGGCTGAGATATTACATTATTATAACTGAGTTTTATATTTCTCATTAGCTCAGACTACAATCATGGGGCTGGCAGGGCTGTTAACAGAAATTGTTACCATTGTTGCTGTGCACAAGACAACTCAAGCTACAAAAACCTTCCTCCCCTTCCTTAGCCAGCTGCTAAAGAAGGCTGAAACCAACAATGCAGACAACATCTCGAATGAGAAGTTTCATTTAAAGACTCCAGACCTCTTCAAATTCAGGTACGTTTACGCATTCGTTTCCTTTGAGTTCTGATGACATATTGCTGAATTATAATTACCTCATGTTTTAATTCTGCCACAGTTCTTGACAGATTAGAAACCAGCTGCGTCATGTTGGTGAGCTGTGCTTGTAACAACTGGATTGCTTCTGTTTGCCGCTGATCCTGTACAGAAGAGAGTCATGGCCATGCTATTTAGTTGTCAGGTTCCCACTACCATATACTCTCACGTGTGCCCAGTTAGCACTGTCTGACACAGGCAGGCATTTTGTAGCCACACGACCTGTTCAGCATTGTTTCCAACAACATTCGTGTCACATTTGAAACAGCAACGTTTTTAACCTATCAAATAACGTTGTGTAACATTACATGCCAAGTGCATTTCATTACAGTGACTTCTGCTATCTTTATTAAAGGCAGGCTCAATAGCCAGCTCCACGCAATGACTACCAGGAAGCTGAGTACCATCATGTCACAAAATCCACGTGCAGATGACCAGGCAGAGCTGAAATCTAAGGGATGACACAGCTTCTGGTTTGGGATCAGGCAGCCAGCCTCTTAACGACAGGAGGCTGAGACAGCCAGGAACAAGTCCTTTGCAGCTATCATCTCCTTCCCAGCAAGAGCCCCAACAGGATTAAGAAAGGTGAGCAGACCATCAGGGAGGTTAACCAAGAGGCACACCTCAGACTGACCAGCATTTGATAGTATTTAAAAAAAAAAAAGGGCAGAAAAGAGCACGCACATGAGCTCAGGGTAGTTGCAATTTTCTTCACTGTTGATGGATAAGCAAGCTACAGGCCTGGGACTACACTTCAGAAATTTCCAGTTTGGGGTTAAGTCTGCTATGCCACATGAACCGTTGCTTTAGTGATTTTTCAGCACTGCAGTTAGTGCTATATTTCACAGCTGCTCAGTGAAGCCAGGGTGGCAGAGCAGGGAAAACCTTCAGCTCCCACCTCCTTAAATCACATTTTAAAGAATGAACTAACTACACTGTCAAATGCAAATTTGGCATAAGCCACTACTGTACCCCTCTCCCTTTCTAAAGGCTAGGTCTCTTCAGCAGCATCAGCGCAATCATCAATCTGTACTTTAAATCAGAGATGGAAAACAAACCAAGTTTATAAAACAGAAAAACCAGAAGGTTTCGAGAGCAGCTACAACCAAGAAACAAGGGCTGGAAGTAACCTCGGTAACTTTTTTATTGACAAAGACATTTAAGGGTTTTAGTCATGACCAGCTGACAACGGGGTGGGTTTTTTTTTTCCTTCAAATAACAAGGAAATTTTCTTAAAAAAAAATAAATCAGGAAACAGCTGGAAATGCCTTTACTCTAAAACAATTGGGAACATCTACAAATTTTATTACAGAGAAAAAAAATTGGGAAGCACAGAATGTATGCTTTTAAAAGGCAGATAGGCAGCTAACAAAAATCTTCAATTGAAAGCAGATTTCTGCACCTCCTTGCAACTCTTCCTTAAAACTAAACTTTCCTAATTAGGAAAACAGTTAAGTACTCCAACAAACCGTACCTGCTCTTCTGCTATTCTTGAAGTGTTCTGAAGTTTTATTATTGTTTTATTGAAAGCCTTCTGCATTTCTTCCATTTGCTTTCGGTACCTAAAACAAAAAGCATAAGGGTCCGAAATGCTGGTTCATAAAAATTCCTCAGCATTAGACATATCTTCAGAAAATATGACTACATCAGCCAAAATCTTCTTTGCCCAAGTAAGTTTTATTTAAATATCAAGTGGTATTTCCTTTTAAATTTCACACAAACTACAGATGCACCTCCTTCCAGGTTTTTTTGTGGTTTTTTTTTCCCAAAGTTAAAGTCACATCTATTTCAACAACTCCGAGCTTAGCACCAATTTACTGGAATTCACTATGGAGAGAGAATTCTCTGCAAACACTGACTGCCAAGACAGACACATCAGTAAAGACAACAAAGAGCTCGTTCCTTGGAACTAATTCTGAAATGTGCGTATTTCCTGATTTTCCTGTGGCTAAGGAGCACCACAGATATATACATACATCCCTCACAGAAAGTTCTTTGTTCCCGCTCCATGCTCCCTTCTTCAGCAAGGGTTATTGCAGATAACACGGCAGTTTAAGTGGAAACAATCAATGCAGCAAAGTCATTGTGGGTCTGTGTCACTCAGTTTAACAGCAACAGCAGAACATCCCTTTTTGTTGAAAGGCAGCATTAGTGCTTACATCCTGGCAACACTTTTTCCTTTTAAAAAACCCCACAGCAATACTTCTCAAAACAAAATAAAATGTGATTGTAAATGAAATAAAGAAAGGGAACCCCCACCACCCACAGACACCAAGGGTTAGGTACTGTTCTCAGTTTTCCATAAAGCTTTATGCTGTGATTTATGTTATACTCTTCTTCAGCTGTACTACTCTCCATACCTGTTATATTCTTTCGCATAGCTGGCTAAAATCATGTTTACTTATGGCAGACTTACCAGCCTTCCTCAGACTTACCTCTGACTAAGTTCTTCTAAATAACGGCTGCTGAGAGACATGTTTACTTCTAGGGCTTTTATGCGATTATTAAGGCGCATGAAGACAGACTCCTTTTGATTAGATCCGTGAACAAGATTCCCATTAGCATAGCCTAGATCTGTTGAATTCTGCAATTCAGCATAGAAGTCTGTAGCTGTCCTCTGCGGTCCCCCAGAGACCGGAATTGCCATTAAAGCTTCTTCAGTTGCCTGATCATCCTCCTTTGTTTCGGCAGACACAGAAGACTCAACAGGAGGCAAGACAGGTTTCTGCACATCTGGAGTGCTTTCCCTTCCTTCCCCAGCATCGCTGGCTAAGATGTCTGCTGTATATTCAGGCAGCAGAACAGTCTCTGTAGGCTTTGAAATCACTGGTGTAGCAACAGTCTCTCTTGTGCTCGTCTCCTTTAGCTCAGTGGCCTCACTGGTCTCAGAAGCTGCAGGGCTTTCTTCTGCCACAGAGCTCTCAGCCTTTTCTGTTTCTGGTCTGATCTCTGCTGTATCCACCTGCGAAGTTACCCGCGGTGCTGTGTGGCCTGGATCATCTTTTGCAGGCTCCATCACCACGTCTGTTGTTGGCAATGGCTTAACTTCGGAAGTAACTTCTAAGAGGATTGACTGAGAGACAGTTTGAGGATGGCTTGGCTCCAGTTCTATTGCATCTGTGGTCTCGTTACTGATCTCCTCATGGACCATACTGCTGAAGTCAACTGCAACAGTAGATCCAGGTGGTCTTTCAACTTTGCTGTCCAACTGCTCAGGCAGAGGCTCATCTATTGAGGTATGTATGGATTCAGTCAGAACCAGCTGTGGCTGCTGAACATCAGCTGAGTAACCTTCCCCTTGCTGACCTTCAGTTTTACTACGCTGCCGATGCATGGCTACTGCAACTGAACACCATTTAAACAGATATTCGGAAAAGGTGGAAATACAACACACTGTTGCCATGTCACTGCAGTACTGTTCTGTCTCAAGTTCAGACCATGCCGATGCTTCTTCTTCCTGTTCATCACTGGACAGCAAGGTTACTGTTGACCTGCTTGTATCTTCTTCATACTCTTGCACTAGCTGAACAATAGGACTTTCTTTTGTCAAATCCACAATTATTTGCTCTTTATCGATCTGTGGAATCTCTGTAGTAACAAGTCTACAATAAAGGAGTTAGAGATAGGATGTTACTTCAACAGTTTTACATGCCTGCTCTGGCGGACTGCAAAAGTAGAATCTCTTAGAAAATTAGCAAAGCTTATTCCAGTGACCAAATGCTGGTTTGGATATGCTCAGAAATTCTGTAAGTTAGTATTTTCTCTGGTGGTTTTCAACTCCGATTTCAATGTATTTCAACCCTTGCTTCTGAAACAGCAAGCCTTCTCAATCAGATATTGCCCCCTTCCCTCACCTCTGAAAAAAAGTCACCAGTTCAGATATCACTCGGTTCTTACATAGCAAGCATCTTACTCTTCTGCTGCAGTCAAATGCAAGATTTACAACCCTCCCACTGACCTTCCTCGGTCTCTCAACAAATCAGAGCACTAGGAAACCATAAAACCACTACATTCAGCACAAGTCACATCTTAACATTTAAGAGCTAGCCACAACTCTAAGTAGTCAAATCTGAACAGTTGAAATTAACTGAACACCCCCACCCCCCGATTATCTAAATACAACTCTTCCTCCCAACTTAATTCCCTATCTTTGCATACAAATTTTCCATCAAGAAAAGCCTAGCAAAAAATAAGCTTCTAAAGCAGAACTTTTGCACGTACAATTTAACTGAAGTTTCAGCGATAGAGCTTATGTTCCTAACTAGGCTCCTTTGCAGGAGACAACCTGCAAAACCTGGAAGAATATTAAGTCAGTTTCCATCTAAGAAATCCTCAATAGCCAAGAACAAAACACTTCTACTTCTTGTAAACAAAGAGAAACATTTGAGAAAGTGATGTATTTTGACATTCAGTCAAGTGTCAAAACAAAACGTATCATAATGGAAATAGCTATAAACAATAACTAAAGCAATACATTTCCCTGGTTAGTACATTACCATACTACAAGTTTCATCAAATACTTGCCTTTTTACTCGTTTAAGATAGTATGCCTTACCCAAGCATTCTACTACCAAAGATTCCAGGCTGGTGCATGTTAGTCTCTGCTAAGTACACAATGAAAAAAACCAACACCAACCACTTACTCTGGTGAAGGAACAGGAGTTGGTTCAGGCAGTCTCGGTGCAGCTGTTGAAGTTGCAGGGGTGGCAGTGACATTTTCAGACACACTTTTGTTTCCTGCTGCAGGAAGGAGGAAAACGTGAACATAGGTTTAAGAACCACATTTGTTTTCAATGAATTCTGAGATTGTTTTTTACAGATTATTAACTGCACTACCAAATTAACTGCAGGTGTCAAAGTTATTTGAATGAAAGTGCTGCTGACAGTTTATGTCTACAATGTAATAGACAAATCTCAAAATATTTCCAGAAAGAAGCAGCAACTTACGACTTCACAACTGAGGCTGGGCAACAGAGAGACTGAAGATCTCCAAATATAGCTGAAGAAATAGACACATTATCTTTCTGTCTGTTCCCTTCTCAGCAAATTCAGCATCTTTGTTCCACTTTTCACAGTCAGTAAGATAAGAATTCTATGGCACTAATTGAGTATGCCATAAAATGTGAAAAAAAGTCATATAAACATAGATCATCCAACTCCTCACAAATTAAACAAAATAAAGAGAAATGACAAGCTTCCAGAATGCTTTTCATCTAAAGCAATCATAATACCTTCAGCTTCAGCTGACTCCTCAGTTTTGGCTCCGAGCATATTAGCAGCAATATTCACCATACTTAGGATGGCATCTAAAAGAGAAAACAACTACTCAGAGAAGACATATTCAGAGGGCCCAGAGATTAGAACCACTGAGAGATCTGCTATTTTGTAGCATTTGCTTGAAATGCATCCCAGCATAAGGATGTAGAAAAATCCAGTTGTTCTATTACAGTGGATGCATCTGTTGCTTTTAAAGGTTAAGTTTATAAGCTAGAAACCTGTATTTGAAAGTCTGTATCTAACTTTTACCAGCTAAACCTTCTAGCTTCTGCAAGAAGTTCTCACTGATCATTAGTCCATTGAAACCAAGGAACAGCAAGGCAAACACAAATACTTAAGCATGGAATTTCCTGGCAACCTAAGTGTGTGAACCACTGATGGAGGTTCCAAACCAGAGATCTAGAGGCTGAACACTCAGAGGAGCTCTAATAATGACAGGCTGGATCATTTGTTGTAATAGCACTAAAGAACCGAGTCAAGAAATGTCATTTGCTAAACGAGTGAGACAGACTTCTGCCTTTGGACACAGGGTGTCCACAGCAGGACAGACAAAAAACTAGATTCATTCAAATAAAGTTGGACTCTGGCATTTTGCATCATACCTCCCTTCTTAATCCTGAACCTTACTTTCGGCTCCAATACTGCTGCAACATAAAAATTCAAAATACTTCAAGATTTGAAGAAGAAAATCTAGACTTCATAATCTTGTTACTTCAATGCAATCTAGATCGGTCAAGGCAACTGGAAGAAAGCCGTAACAAATGTTCACAGATCTGGTTTAGATATATTTTTAAGAATAAATAACAATCACTGCACTGTTTCAGTGCTCAGCTGTCTTTCTAAAGTACTGCCAGTAACAGGTGTTTCCAATCTTCTAACCTTAGCTTTAGAACACTAAAAAAACAATAGAAAAGTCACTGCATTTTTCAGACAACGAACAAAAAAACCTGCAATACTGCACTTGCAGACAGAACATGTGAATATGCCTCATCAGGACAGTATGAAGACAGAAACTTTGAAAGTCACAGTTAAGAGATAAGTAGTGTCAGGAAAGAATATACCGCTTTCTCTCCTCAGTGAAAGGATAGTGTCTAGAGATCAACTGGCCTTTCCAGTATTTCCCTTCTGAAAACTGCACTAAGCTGTGCGACATTCCTAGCTGTGACCTTTTTGTGAAATGACAACTACATTCTAAGAAATAGTGACGAAGAACTCTGCAGCTCTGATCCATTATGGGATGAAAGGAAAGCCCGAGCCCAAACAGCATTCATTTGGGGTGCAAGTCTACACTACGGTAACAAATCTTCACTAACTGGGACAGAAGGAAGAGTGGGACAGCGTAAGAGCGCTTTAGAAGAACTGGTGTGGCAGCTGATACTATCATAAATAATTCAGCAGTTAAGAATGCCATTAAAACTGAAGTATTCTTAGCAAAACAAACCCCACACGTAGAGCTTTTCCAATGAAAAAAAGACAAGACACAGTCAAGAATGATTAGTTCTCTCTAAAAAAGGATAGGTCTTATGAAGAACACAGAAGCTACAATATTACACAAAGCAGTCTCAAACAGTGCTCTCCATCTCTTCCTTTCAAGCTGTACAAAGTAAATCTTTATATTGCCTCCTATAAATAAGGCATTTCCATTAAGCACAGATTTCCAAGTTTTGAATAATTAAGGTTCTACAGCACTTTAGTACTGGTTACTTACAGCCCCCTATAACATTCATACTGTTTTAAGTGCTCAGAAACCTTAAATACAGAAAGCAAAGTTTCAAAAAGAGTGATCCTTAGAGCTGGAAAGGTCTATTTTTAGAACACTAAGAACGATACCTCAACTTCAAATTGTTACTGTTTATTCATATGCAGTTAAATAGGAAACAAAAATCATTTCAGCAGAAAAATATGGAAGTCATAGCTGCTGCATGACAAAATGTCATTCCACTTTCAATTAGCTTGTTTTGTTTCAGCACAGCCATAGTTTTTCTAATCAACCATACTCACTTGTAGCAGAACCAAGGAGATTTTTTGAAGATTTTTCTTCCCCTGTATTGTAATCCAATAGATAATCTATGGATAAAGAACACCACTTATGACTACCAATATTAGATGTATCATGGGCAAAGAAAATAAACCTCAAGATTTAACATGTCATTCAATTATGTCAGTTTGACAGTGTGAAAATAAAACTACAGAAATAAACTTAAAGGTCAGAGATTACATACTGAAATGTCAAGTTCCAAGCAATGAGAAACCCAAAGAGGTTCAGGCTTCAGTTTTGCCAGGATTCATGGCATAGATAAGGCAAACAGCTCATTGAGCTTCATACAGGGGTTTTTCCCCCCACCTCCTCGTGGTGGCTGGAGATAAGTGTTTTCATATTTTTTTATTTAAACACAAAGCCTGCAAGCCGAAATAAGCACCTTCCCAACTGCTTGCAGCACTGATCATACAATCTCAGGAAAAGGGCGATGGACACTAAGAATATAGCTGCTTCAACGTGAGCTGCTTTGATTATTTTAGTTACCCTTTTACTGCTGTCAGCACATGAAGATATTGCCTAGCCTGCCAAGTGAAATAGAAACTTATTGCTAGCATTTTAAATTAACTCTCCAAAGTTATACCACTATTTAAAACTTAAAAGGATTGTTGGATAAGCCTACGAACACCAAAATAGTCAGCAAGACTAAAAGAGTAAATTTGGCAGACAAGTAATTTATCATATGCAGGAAACAAGCCACCAAACTAGCACAAAACATGTCTGAATGGCTAAAAATGCAGAAATTATTTGCTTACCGTAATCTTCATCAAAGAGTTCTTGTCGTTCAGACTGATACTGAGAATCAGCTATTTCTTCATACTCTTCAACCATGCTAGTACCAAATACCCTATAAACAAAGGTGTAAAATAAAAACCTTGTATTAGTCTATTAGTCGTGTAATTACTTAACATAATTGGTAGTTAGACAAGCAGTATTAACATTATATAACACATAGCAAATCAGGTAAGCAATAGTTGCCTCCAGTTAACCAAGATCAAGCAGCAGGTATGCCGCTTTTCCCCAAACTCATATCCAGAGTCCATCACATACCTTCAAGTCTGCACCAAAACAAGATCCTGTTTTTAATTCTAGTACTTCCAGCAACTTTTCCGCCTTTTTAACTTGAGCTCATACCTAGACCTCTTTGCCTTAAGCTCTTAATGAGATCTTACTCCTCTTCAGCTTCACCTTTGACTCATTTTAGGAGTATGTATTCATGACTACCTCACTTTGCGTACTACATTCTCTTTGACCTACTCTGCCAAAATAAAATCAAATCAATCCAATTTAAAGCAGTCTTGCCAACCAAAAGTAGTTTGACTTGTAGAGTTCCCAGGTTCAAATCCTGGCATAGCTTTGACAGTAGAACTGAAATCAGTTTGGTTTTTTTAGGAGCAGTACAGAGACTGAATATTCTCCGAAATGCACACACACAAGGTTGTTAGAATTTAGATGTTCCAAGCATTACTAACTATGTAGCAGGGGTGCCATGCAACACAGCAGCTTCCCAAAAGCACTCACCACACCAGTTCTTTTTAGTTCACCACTTGTTCTGTTTTGCTTGGTCAGCCTTGAGATGCTCATGTCCCCGCGTAACACTGTTCATGCTCCTGTTTCCTAACACACACATCCCCCAAACACAAACAATTCCTTCCATACTAGAGAATCAAATCAAAAGATTCAAAGCTTCTGAAACAGATGCAAAGCCCGCTACATAGCGGGTAACTCAGGCACCTACTTCAAGTCACCAGATTTTCAAATAAACAAATCGAAAACTAGAATTCATTGCCCAATTACTATTAAAACACACTAATCCTTGCTGTAAGGAGATGGAAAGACAAAGCAAAACACTTAACGTATTACCTTATAAGACTTAAGGGACAAAAATGTTCTGATCCGAAGTGGGATATCAACTCCACCTAAGGAATGATATGTACTTAAATAAAACTCCAAAGACCCACAGAATCAAGAGTTCATTTAATATATATATCCAGTCTTGAAATTACAAGTCTTGTTAACTCAAGAGATTTGTAAATTGCCCATAACAGAAAAGACTGAAAGATTTGTTCTTGCCATGCATTAAAGTACTGAGTTGCAGCAGAGAACACCCCAAGCCCCATGCATTCATCATTCCACAAGAAGAGGTTGCTAACCTTTATGTACTTGATGAACATCTGAAGCAAGAGAAAGGAAAAGAGAAAAAAAAAAAAAAGAAATGTCAGTACAAAGGCTGAACACATGCCACAGGCAACTAGAGTTTTGTTGTTTTCAATTCAGTACTATAAGTGCCTAAGACAAGTTATGAAGGATAAAGTTGCAATACTACTTCATCTGCCTTAGGCAGCAAGATTTCATTTAGCCCTTGTACCTTGCAGATAGAAGGTAACATGCAACAAGTGTTTTATTAATTGAAGTTATTCAGTTTTTCTAGGCAGCATAATTGCAGACAGAATACTGAAGTACGTTAAATTCACTAAGTGTATTTTTTCCCCCCCTTAAAGATCACAGATTACAGAAAATTACTCGAAAGAATGCATGCTATGAAGGTTTTTTCCTATGTACTGCTGCTGCTTCAAGTTCAATATAACATGCTTCAATTTATAGAAATACTACTGAAAGAAAACAGAGCATCTGATGATAAAACTGGAAGCTTCAGTCATCCATGTATTTCTAGTGAGAACTTGACTACACACTGGTATTTATTTAATCTAAATTAATCTGCAAGCATAGAATGCATCTATTATAGCACTACGTAGACACTACTAATGAATGACTGTAATAATCCACAAGTGAGAACTATTCGCTTAATTTACAACTACAACACACACAAAAATTTCCATTATTTTTGATACAAGTTCATTAAGGCACTTCAAAAATCAAAAGTTTTTGAAAAATTGTATGAACGCTTCTTCTGTAGACTAGGCACACTCAGAACTTGCTTACTTTTTTGTGCTATAAAGTAAAAACATTACAAGAACAATCCTTTGAAAATTTTACCATGCTACATTATTCAGGGCAGAAGGAACACTGCATTCACCAAGCAATTACATGCTGAAGCATGCAGTGCAATTCTGGAACTTCAGTGACAAGCAAGATTCCAGCTACCTTGAGGCATTAATTCAGCCAGAAAGCAGAATTTAAAATATATGAAATATTTATCCTGTGACTCATGCAGAATTTCTGAGTAGAGAAGTTAGATAACTATTATTCATAGCTACTTCTTCATGTAAGCACAAATAATAATTCAGTAGCACAAACCTAATTATTTTTTTGGGGGCGCACCGTAACTGCAAGGTAACACATCACTGGAGAGGACCTAAATGTTCTGTATTTTATTTGACTTTAAACCTCTGCTATGTCCCCGTGTTTTCACAAAAGCTTTTATCCCAGTCCAAGTACCACATTATTTACGGAGTTTTATTCTCTTTGAGTCTCCTGAGAAAAGACAGCTTGCTGCAAGTTATTCTGAAGGCAGAAAGACCATGGCAAGTGCTCCAGTAGCAGTAAGCCTAAATAATTTGCATGAGTTGCAGCTAAAATTGAATAACTGCATTTCCAGTCTATTGATGAGAAACAATTCAAATGCTTTCTCTTTCAGATTCACTTAAAACTGTATGGCAGAACAGAGCACAAAAATATCAAGAAATATGCATATTTTAATCTATACTCCAGAAAGTGTGCATATATATGTATCTACACACATGCACACAAAGCAGGCACAGCCAAGAGACAAAACAGGTCAATACTTCTACAGAGGACAGTTGGTTACGTCAAACAGACTAGACCGTTGTATGGATTTTTCTTAATTCAGGTACCAACTAAGTACATACTTGGACACAAGGTAACAGGCGCTTCCCAAGATCCCCTCAATTACCATTATGAGGAAGGCAACATACTTGTGATTGTGTGACAAGAGGTTTAGTACGTGGCAATCACACTAGAGCCAATAATGAAACTAGCGCAATTAATGGTAAAGCATGCTTTGATAACACATTTCTCTGGAAAGGTCTCTGTTATATAGGGCAAGCCCAGCAAACCCTTCCTTCCTGAGAAATGCAGATGCTTTTGGAGCATTAAGTTACCTTAACGTATTTTGCATACATCTGTTCATCCAGAGGAAAGCTTTGGACGTTTCTCTCATCTCTGGCATGGAAAGTACCTAATTTAATCCATTTATTTGTTGGGTACCTAGAAAAGGAACAAAGGAGTCAGCTAATGAAATGCAAGAACCCATCTTTTACCAACATTTGCTGAAGTTTCCCCCAAAGCCTTTTCACAAAATAATTTTTTTTTTCAGTTGCAAGATAGCGGCAACTTGTTCTTTATCGAAAGAAGAGTTGCAAGATAAAGCTAGTCTCAACACAAAAATCTCTGCAGTACCTCTTCACATACTTAAAACAGCGCACAAGCCCTTGAAGGACAAAACCCTATACTTAATCCAATTACTGAAATTCAGCCAGCCTCCAGTAAAGTTTCTGGAACTAAAAAAAGTCACCTCATATGAGCATGACCTCATATGAACATGACACCTAAGTGATAGGCTGTAAATATTGTTGTAAGCAAGCAGCAAAAAAATAATTAAAAAAAAAGCATACAAAACCCCTGTGAGCAAAGCAAGAGTTAGAACTAGGCAACAGACAAAGTGTTGAAAATCAGAATCTACACACTAAGCACTGAAGAAGAAAGCGAGGGGGTTTGATGCACTGTGCAAATGTCTTCTCTTTCACACATCAGAACAGCCTGCTCACTCCCCGAAAGCAGTGGGAGTACACCACCACCTAAAACATGATAAAGCCACCCTTTAACCAGGCATTCAGCCAACCAGTAGTATTCTTACCCCTTCCAATTCTTCAATAGTGTACTACTATTTTTTCTTTTTAAATAACTGGGGGGCTTTTTGGACCAAGTTCAGCACTGAAGACAGCATAAGCTACATGAAAAAGGACTGAATGACAAGGGAGGAGACAGTCCATAACTCCAGTGGCATTCTGTTCAGGAACGTTCTTTTTATAATGTGCCATCCACTACCTCGCTACTGTGTGATTTCCGCTGCCTCCCTGCTACTTTCCAACAAAAATCTTTCGTTTTCATTTTTCAGGTGGCAAAGAAAACAATACAGGAAGCATGGAAAGAACTCAAGCCACGTATTCCAAGACCTCACAGTTGCCCTTTACATGGAAAAGATATGCTAGCAACTGATAATATACACACACAAAGAAAATTCATGTGATTTCACA
The DNA here is from genome assembly GCF_017639655.2 of Falco naumanni. Classification (NCBI taxonomy): domain Eukaryota; kingdom Metazoa; phylum Chordata; class Aves; order Falconiformes; family Falconidae; genus Falco; species Falco naumanni. The sequence continues at coordinate 8,993,920 of NC_054064.1, read as the reverse complement.
ATGCATTACACTTTGCATAACAACAAACATACACAGGCTGTGTTTTATGAAGTCATCCTTTAATAATTATTTCATTTTTCATTCAGAAGGGTGGGTTTTGATACCATACCTGTCACTAATAGACACCAGAAAGTCTTTTGGAGTGGAAGAGAATAATTCATGGTTTGCAATGTCAAGCTGCTTTACTTGGACTGGTTCACAGAGCTCAATAACAAACCTTGAAGAAAAAAAAAGGAAATGTTAAAAAAAATATAATGCACTTTTCCTTCTGCAGTTAAAGTACTCAGTCCTTTACCTCGTTACTGCATCCTTCACTGGTTATAAAAAAACACTACAAAAAACACTGTACAGTAAGGAGGCATCATTTATTGCTCCTTTCAAAATCACTATGATATTTAGTTGCATACCTAGCTTAGTAACTCTAGATATTACCTGCAGCTACAAAAGCTTCATCCATCTTGTACTCAAATGCAAGAAAGTTGCAGAACTGAAAACCAAGGGTAGCAAACCTCATTTAAACCACACCTGAAATACCAGTTAGTGTATGGTAAATTCTGATTTTTATTACGTCAATTATATATGTCTTGACAATTATAGATTACTTGACAGCTGGGGAAAGAAACCAAAATCTTTACTTGAACACTCAGTGCTTTCTCTTCTGTAAGACTATAATTATGCAAAACCTACAAATACTAAAGTGAATAAAATTATCTCCTTAATCTTATTTTTTAATACCAGAGACAGAATTCTATGGGAGACATAATAAAGCATCTATTGCTCAATCTGTCCAAGGTCCTGACACACACACAGGTCAAGTCAGTCCTACAGGATACAGACAGTCCCATTCCACTCCAATGGAAAACTATAACCACACTCCTGTCACACAAACAAACCTCAGTCACCTACCAGATTTTAGTACTGCAAGGATTTAGCATATAAAGGTCCATGTTTTCCATCAAAATTGCTGAAGTGCTCTGGATAAAGAAGAGAATTAGTATTTTAAATTGCATGGTAGATACTAACAGAGTACCAAGGGCTTCTCCCCAAATCAGTTTAATATTACTTACGCAGACTAATAATACCAAGTTTCATAACATTCCAACCACGATAATATACAAGAGACAGTATGCCACACTACTTTGGGGCAATCACAGATTAACTACAACAGCAAGCTGCTTAATCCAACTTTGTTCAGTTGTTCAGTTTCTGTAGTGAGTAGATTCTGCTCCCCCTTCCAAATTCACTTAAAAAAAGACATCAACTTCTCTATAGCAATCCCTCTTAAAAAAGGGACAGATTATCATTTATGTCCCATTTTTACAATTCAAAAAATCACAATAAACCCAAGCATACAAATAAAAAATTACTTCAGAAATCAGTATTCAGCTTTAAGTGTACTTCATACTACTTCTTGCATAACAGTAAACTGAAATAACGCACCCTACTAATAAGTAAATGCTTACCTTTGCCTCTGGATTTGCTGCCAAAATTTTGGCACCACACTCTACAGAGGCATAGTTATTTCTATTTTTCTGGACTTTTTTTGTGGAATGCTGCCCACCAACAGCAGAAGGGTGCATTGACTGACCTAGGTAGAAGAAAATATTGTTACTATAATAAACCACACAGACAGCATTTTCACTTTCAGGACTCTTCTGCTCACTGCTTTTATATAATAAATGCTATTAATTATGTAGTTCTAGTAGGAAAACGAAGTTCCAGGCTACGTTCCAAAATGAGACAGTTTCACTAATCAAATCTGACACAAATGAAAGTGGTCTGTATTTAGACCAAACCATTGAATCCTGAACTTACTCTTTTCTTTCTCCACCTCCATGACTTTCTTCTTCCATTCATCAAATGTTGGAATGTCTCCAGGGTCCTTTGGAGTTATCACTGATGTAGGGTCAATTTCTCCTGTTTTCTTATAGTCTTTCTACAAAAGAAAGAGCCACCAATTGTGACTTTTTCAGTACCAATGATGAAAAAGATGAACTTCAGTGCTTAAAAAAAAGCAGCAGCAAAGTATGGTCTCATCAAGTCAATAGCAGACACATCATTTGAAAAGGAACAGCTTAGCGCCAAGGTAAACTCACAAGCCAGAAAAGAAACTGTGATGATTTCTTCCCAGAATTACACATTCTTTCACTGTGATGCTGGTAATTTTTGTGGCTAAACTAATACATTTTAAGTAAAACACAAGCATTCTGTCTCATAAAAATGTCTGCTTTTTCCTCATGATTTTTACTTTTCCTCTCTCTATGGAAAAAAGGTTTCCCCTGTAGCAGAAAGCTTCAAATACAAATGCTGTGACCAACACGATGGAATTCCAGAGTCCCCTGGAGTCTCTGAACACCTCAAAAAACAGAAGAGCGAGGTATTATTTTAAAACGTCCTATTTAATGATCAAAGAAATAATGCTTTTGGACCTACTTAACAATGCAGCAACCCTTTTAAGTTAACCACATGCTATACTATGTCAAGTCTTAATTTCTCCTTTGTACAAACACATTTCCAGCACGCCACCAGATGGGAGAAGAGCTTCTGCTAGAAGTTTCAACTCTAAAGGTTATTTTAGTAAACAACATTTTACAGGTAGCTTCCACAATGACTGTTTTGTAGGTTGACATTTTCTCTGCACTTAAAGCAAGAATTATTTCACATAGACTTCTGTACCTGAAAGCCCTCAAAAGGGGCAATCCCACATAGCTGGACAGAAGCAACAACAGAAATCTTCACATCACTACACTGCAACAGAACTGTATATGTGGCATACACAAAAAAATATCCCAACATATTTTTAGAAGTTAGAGGACCTAAAAAAAATAAAAATCTCCCAAGAAAGTTCAGGACAGAAGATCCACTTTGAGCTATGACAGAAGTGGGAAGTAAAAAACCTGAGTAAGCAATGCCAAATCATGCTCTTGTTTAATTATGACATCAGATCAACGCCATAATCATTTAATTTGCAGTGTTTAAAGCATTAAAGAAAATCTTGGCTTTTTAATTTTTTTAATGATTGTTTACATCAATTTGTTTATAGCAAGTTCTTTAAAAGACTGTTCCTGACTGCATGTAATTATTTTAAGGTACACTGTACTTCGTTCAATAATCTTGAGAAAAACTTCTCAGTTTTGTTTTGTTTTTTTTTTGTTTTTGTTTTTGGTTTTTTTTTTAAAAAAAGTTATCCAAATTGTTAGTGAAAGTAAATGTGATCCTAAAAGAGCAAAAATATTGGAATTGTCTTGTCATGCCCTTGGTCATTTTTCACCTATTTAAAAAAACATAAGCTTCAGAAAGTGTGCCTCGTGGTAAAAGCACAAAACCAGTCATACAACTAAGTATAGAAGACCTGCCTAGCCAAGTATCCCACTTCAACAGTGGCCAAATAAAATATCTGGGAAAGAATAAACACACACCATTTTGTATTTCCTTAAACTGTCATCTTGCCTCTAGCCATCTGCTTGCTACTCAGGAACTTCCCGACTCAGTCAAGATTCAGCCCTCAGACTTCTCTTCTACAAGTTTATCTGGACCGAGCAACTCCTCCAGCATCCACAGCATCCTGCAGAAGTCCCAGCTTAACCAACTGTTGCATGAGGAACATTTCTGCTGGATTCTGCTCCAGATAGTTTTAGTCTGTTTCCCCAAGTCTTGTAATTAAAGAAACTTAGCTCAGAAACACTGTTCTGTGCCAATGGATCGACCCTGCTGCCCTTTTTTCCCCATTTATTACACCCTTGTTGAGATGGCAGTATCAGAACCACACAATGCTCAAGATGTGAAGGCTGTGCATTTATACAGCGGCAATCAGAAAAGAGTTGACATCATTCATCTTTAACAATGGTGATAACCTAACAGGTGGCATTAGGCTCCTGGGGGTACTGAGTGGACATCAGCACTGCTTACCTCTCTTTTTAAGTTCTCTGAGGCATTCAGAGCAGATTTTTGCTCATCTGCCCCCTTTTCAGCTGCTGAAACCTTTGACTCAAACTCAGATTTTGTCTTCTTTCCCTTGCCATGTGAAGATGATATGTTTTCTATATGTTGACCTGCAAGGCTGAAAGTTAAAAGAGTATTAGAACCTATAAAATGATCACATGCTCAGCCATATGCAATATTAAACACACACACAAACACATAGATAAGCAAGCACACACAAATGTTTGTTGCAAGGCCAGGACAGAAAAGAACAATTGCTTTTAAATTATTCAGACTCACAACCTGCTTCAATACTCACCTCTCTGGTGGACTGACAAAAGAGGAAGGCTCACTCTGAGGGTCAGCCTCAAGTGTCCCACCAATATCACAGTCAGGTTCTGACTGCTCAGCTTCACTAGAGCTGACTACAGGAGTATCAGCACGGGAATTTTCTATTGCACTGAAGGGAAAGAAATAACACGCTTTTTTTACCCTTCTGATAATACAAGCAGCCCTGATAACCAGCCACAAAACTAAAGATATTTCTAAGTTTTCAAAGAGCAACCGTCTTTCAGAAATAATTAAGAGGAATGAAGTATGCTTTACCTATGGAATTGCATTCTCAGCTGTACCCGTGCAAGAATAGGATTTCCTTCTTCAGCCTGTCTGTGCCAACAAAAGAACTCAAAGCTACCTTCTCATCTCCCACAATTCTCATCTAACATCTTACCAAACACTGCAATGGATAATTTTTTCCCCCCATCATCACTACAAACTCTGAACAGCTTCAACCTGACTGCCAGCAATTTTCTTTTCCCTTTCAACAAAGGAATCAAACACCAGACCAAGTTCCATCACTAAGAGCTCCTAATGTTCCCAAGTCAACAGGCAGCAGTCAGAACAGAACTTGGCTAAAACTAGAGGAGAAAAGGGGTGGCATAATGATATACAGTACAGCCGACCAGACTTCCCTTTCACTAGATTAGCAAAAAAAAAAAATCAGTGTAATGAAAATGTAGTAACAGCAGACCATTACCCAAGCTACATCAACAGCCCAAACTAGCTAATCTGCCTATTGCTTTACTTGGTCTCTCCCAGAAAGGCTGAACACACCACATCAGACAAATTCTAAGGCAAAAACTGACAAGAAAGCCTCCCTACATGTTCTTTCAGAACAACAACATGGGTGGGGAGGAGAAAACGGACAGATAATAATAGCTTTAGTTTATAACTTCTGTGACTGTCCTCTCCAGTACAACGATGACTTTCACATTCATCTAGAAGGTTATAAAGCAGATCTGACTAAAAGCTTTATTCTGCCTCCCAAATTTCAACATAAGCTTTCTTCACTGTCAGCAGCAAACTAGGTTAATCCAGTATCATGATACAGAGCTGCCAAAACACAAACAGTACATCAGCAACTTAAAAGGGGATCTTTTCTGCTTCTCCGACTGCTACAATTATCAACAGAAGCAGCTGCAACAAATCCAGGGAGCCAATTTCATTACCTTTCACATGATAAAGTTCCCACAGTATAAAACAAAATACTCATAGGCATTCAAGACCTTTTGCTATGTAGCAAAATCTAACAAACACTATGAATACAAGAATTTATTAGCTACAAACAGGGAGCAGTTTCTCCAAATGCCCCAGAAGTCACACATCTGAGATGCACACAGTACAGCTCTGCATGTAACACAGGTTCAGCAGTACACTTAAGCTTCACATTTTCTTGATCTCACTGGATAGATGACAGTATGAATAATTGTCAACTGAATAAAACAGGGGACAAGTATGAACCTAAAAATACCCTGACGTCAGGGTGTACCTGAATGGCATCAAGTAACTAATTTTGGCAGAAGGGGAGTAGCACAAGGCTAAAAGATGTAATGCTCCCTCTCCTTTGGGTACTTTCATTTGTTAGTAGCTTTGCCTTAATTTTTAAAGTGCATTACCAAGCTTACTTTGCATAGCAGCCGTCTTTACTTGCAGCCAGAAGAGAAGCTCAGATTATTTTTTAAGATGTTTTTCCCAGATTAGGTCTGGATAGAAAAGCTACAGTCAGTGCTATCCTAAAAAAAATGAATCATTACAAAGTAAAAATAGTTTGGAATAAAATTACTTCCAGAATATTTTGACTAGGAGGTCCTGCTGGGATAGCAGACTGGTAACACCTAAGGGAGCTGGACTTTGTTACATGGATGGGAATCAGTACCTAAAACAGGAAAAATGCTGATTAAGGATAAAAAAATGCAACTGAATGTATGGAGTTGGACCGCAGCTCTTTTGGATATTAATCTGTACAAAAAAAGACCACCTATTACCATGTAAAGCTGAACTGAAGTTTGAAATAATGTATAAACATGCACCTCTCCTCCTATACCAATTCTACATTTTTTTCTTGTAAATGGTACTAGTGTCAGAACACTACCAACCATTAACTAATACAGCAGATGCTCCAAAACAAATTTCCATTGTTATTTGTTTCATAGTTTGAGACCTCAGAGTTCATTGTTCTAGTATTCCCCAACCACGACAGCAAGACTGTTTTCAACAGTTACAAGATACCGAGCTGAATGTTCAAAAGAAAACAACCTGAATCTCCTCCTTAGACCTGACAACAGTAGGACTTATAACACATTACACAAATGAGTCTGTACAGTAGTCAACAAAAGCTATAAAAAGAAACACAGCAAAATTACATTCCAGCTTTGCTTTATGAAAACTGTGTATTTGGGAAGCTTGATTTTTGAAGACTTGCAATTAAACTTACTTATTAAGCATTAGCCCTAGCAGACTAGGCAATATCAGTCAGCAGACAAGATTTCCTGACCTTTTCTAAGGTAAAGAGACTAGATTTGCCACACAGGAAAAACTGGACTCTTAAAAAACCTGAACATCAAAAGAGCAGTCTACTTCATTTTTCATATTTTCATTTCATACCAAAATATTAAATCTTTATCAGCAGATAATCAGAATAATATATTCCCTTTAGCACACATTAAAAAGCCTACGAGAATTTAGTGAAAGTGTAAGTATACACATATGAATATCCAGGCTACATTTCACATTTGATAGCACGGCCTTCCACAACAGAAGGGAAACAAAAGCACATCAACTCTTGAAGACTGCCTGCAGCAGAGGTAGCTCTGCAATACACTAAGTACTAGAAAAGCAAACGGTCTTAGTTACATTTATAATAAAACATGCTATTTCATCAGAAGTCTCTTAATATCGGAACTTATTTAGGACCGCGCTGTTTTAAGTCCTAGAATAAAATTCTGCCAAGTTCTTTTTTAACTAAAAGCTGAGACCGTTGCCGAAGCAGCCTTGGGGCTTGTTGTCATAGATGTGAAAGCACATTTCTGAAGGGCAGAATGCCTCATGAAGACCTGAGCGCTTTTATAGTATAGATTACCTAGCACATAAAAGATATCGGGTATTTTTTTCCAGTCAAAACAGCAGCTTAGAAACTAATGGCAACAGGATGACACTTCATGCAAGTACACAACTCTTAATCCACTAGACTAAGTAAATGATGGCATTTACTCCATTAGCACTGACACGATAAACCAAAGTACAGCAAAAGAACCACGTGCAGCAGTCTAGCCTTACTCCTACCAAACCTAAAAAGGTAACCCTTCTAACAACAGAGAAAGTGATATTCTCTCAAAGCCCAAGACAATAAAATAAATAAAAAAATAATAAAGTTAAGAAAAGACTTACTGGGGCTGCGAGACTGGAGGTATCTCTGAGGTAGGTGAACTGGAAATGTTTTCAGTGCTTGCAACTATGCTAGACGAAGCTTCATTTAAGTCTACTGAAGGTGGAGTCTCAACATCAGACTGGCTTGCTTCACCCATTTCTGCAGTCTGTGAAAACAGTACAAACACATTTTTTCAAAACTACACCATCTAGTAGGGAGTTTTAACAGTTCAGTAGATCCGATTTCTGTCATCAATGAACCTGAAAACCAGACAGCAAGACAGTTAAGGAATAAATCTCAATGAGAAGGTGTTTTATTTTATAAAAGAGATACTTCATACCTATAAGATCTAATTTTAATTTGTCTTGGAAATATTAGTTAGTACCTACAAATATTTAATTATTCTTATTACTTATGCACATGGGAAATGCAAAATCTGTTTGCTCACACATTTTCTCCTTCATTGGAAACATGAGTCTGACAGCAACTGTGCGTGCAAGCAAAACGCAATAGATGGTTACTATGAGCTTTCGATAACCAAAATGAAAGAGTCCAAAATCCAAGAAGCATTTGAAGAATGTACGGAAACAATGAATGAAATAAAAATGTCTCGCCTGGTCAGACTTTGTAAAGTCATCAAGTAGCTCTTCTGTAGAGTAACTCCGCGTACTTGAGTCTGCATGCTCAGACTCCAGTCTGGGACCAGCCTCTTCCCCCTAGTATATTAAAGGTAAACCAACAGTAAGTATGCTGTAACACAGACCTTCTATTCAATAAGAGGAGTTACCTTTGGTACAGACTGAATAATACTACCTTTAAAACCACTAAAATATCAACAAGTTAAGCTACATGAATCTTCTGAGCCACTGCCCCTGTACATGTAAAATCTCATCTGTATGATGACTACAGCAAGTTAAGACAATTCAGTTAAATCTTCACAGGAAAGACCGTTTTAGCATTGTCTTAAATCATTCTGTTTGTGTGCTAGGAAAGATAATCAATCTGCTATGAAGCCCTAGGTTGACAAATCCTCCCCATCTCCTTGCTGCCCTAAGTAGGAAGGGAAAAAAAGAAATCCTAATTTGATTTTGCAACAGACCACCATTAAAAAATAACACTTGGCACATTTCAGTTACAGCAGTCTTATCAGCAGAACCAGTCTTCTGTAACCTTTTAAAGCAACCTTTTCTTTTACAACTAAAGATTGACAATCAAGTGCAGTGAATTTACAAAGTAAAAAAGAATATACACTTGAGAAAAAAAAAACACAACAAAAAACCTTTTAAACCACCTGATGTAGAACTAACAAGAATTTACTTGCTCCTCAAATATTTTTTTTTTTAATTACAACATGTGCAAGTTATTTTTACGCAATACTTTAAAATACAGCAAGAAATCTGGTAGAAATTTACACACACCTCACTTTATAAGGGTTACCTAAAATCCTGTGGTCAAACACTAGAAGTGCTAGTGTTCGGATCTAAAATGGGCTGCTAAGCTATACAAAATTATATGATCATATTAATTTAAGAGGGGCATGCACCGGAAGACCAGGAACTACAAATCTGAACTGGCAACCTCACAGAAACATTTCTCCCCAAATATTATTAGCTCATATCTTAGTCCCTAAGATTAAACAGCATCAATGCCTTGAAGGGACAACTGATGTAAGGAAAACTGATCAAGGGCTGCAAGACTGCTCTTTTTGGGTAGGACAGCTCCAGCAGCCTACTTAGAAGTGCCAGACACACATTTAAGACTTCTCATACACCCAAGAGATTTTTCTTTAATGAGTAAGTAGTACAGTATAATGCATGAGCTTTCAAATCTTTGGGTTTAAGTTCAGAGATCTGCTTAACAATGCAACCATGTTAACAGAATGAAGGGAAGAATGTTGCAAAAAAAGTAGGAAAACATACACCAGTGGCTTCCCAGTCTCAAAGCTTACTTGATCTTTCCAGTTTTATTACATCAGCCATTAAACTCAAGCAGGACTTTTTTCAGGCAGCTAGAAGAATAGGACTGAATGCTACTTGGCTGTACGAGCTGGCAGAAAAAAAATCAGCTAGCCTAAACACGGAAATGCTTAAGAAACCTACAATATTTAAAAATTTTTTTTTCTGGTCAGTTAGCTCTCCACACAAGTCAACTACAATGTTCAACACACGTTTTGCAGGTTTGATGTGACATAGAAAAAAATTTCTTGGAATGAGGGCCATGATTAGCACTACTACTGATTGGTGGAGGAAATGGGAAGACCAATAATATCAATATTGCCCATGCTTATCACAGGACTGATTCTTTACTTGTGTAAATAAATGAAATTACCATGACTTGTAATGAGTTAATCAGGGTGGAATGTTTACACTCAATTTAATCCAAAGTGCTAAGTAATGCAAATAAGGGATAGAGACTTATTAGCATTTCACATATGTATTTTCACTTAATTAGTTTTTATTAAACAGGAGGAAAACAAAGTGATAAATACTGACTTAATAAAACAATCTTAAGTCTTCTATTTAGGATAAAAATCACTGGTGCACTGGGTTTTTAACACAACACAGATGCAACTGGCATACCGTGGCCTAGACTTACTGAGGCCAGCACTTCTTACCATGGTCCCCACAGAGCCACACACAATCCCTGATGACCACTCCTTCTAACATCTGGCACCCAAGAAAAAACTGGGTCACCATTACTAGCTTTACTAATTGTCCCCTCACACACACACACACACACAAACTGTCCAGCTGTATTGCTGCGTAACTGCAACAAACTTGACAGTAAAGGAAAACAAAAATTTGGGAAGATAACATCACATTTCACAAAACAACTGCGTACATTAAACATTCTGGCCAAGATGACCCCATGAATCAAAGTGCATGAATCAGGTTTTTTTTTTTTATTTAATGTCAAGCCAGACTGAATAGTTAATTAACATGATTTATTCAGCATACCTTTTCCTGGACATTTTCATCATTTGCCAGGGCACAAGCATCACCTGAAGCATATTGCACTGCCGATGAAAGACTGTCTTTACAAAAGACATGCCAAACAGGAAGCCTATTAAAAAAAAAAGTCAAAGTCTTGATTTAAAAACCGAAGAAATGATATTTTAAAATTCCCTCAGCACTGTCCCCCTCAACCTTTTTTCAGCTGTTCCCAAGAGATGCCTAAAAAATAAAAATACACATATACAGTTCATAGATACTAGTCTATCAAAACCATTGGAGGACTTAACTTTAAGAAATTAGTAACACAAAACACATGACAAATTTACTACTTCCGGAAGACAAAAGTATCAGCAAAACAGTTATTGCATGATACCATGTCACAAAGCAGGAGCTGACAAATTGGTGAAGCTGCTGCTGGTTAGGAAGTATTTGAACTATACCTTTTGTCATATAGTAATGGGATATCTTAACAATGATTATTACTAAGCAAAAACTAAAGCCACAGATTCAAAAAATAAAGCTGCTTATTTCCCTGATACAGATCACACAGAGCATCATCAAGCACATTTAAGAGAATTACAGAAAGTATATTAAACAAAAGGCCCATGCAAACGCCAATGAAAACATAGACAAATGGCAAACCAGGTGCTGGCTTTAGATACAACCTCCATAGAGATTTGGTTTGTACTTTCAGTTCAGAACAGTTTTGCTTCTCGGTAGAAATGGATTTATTTCCATAGAAAAGCAGCCAGCATCTATACAAGCACTTGCACCAGACCAGCATCTTTAGTCACCAAAAGTGGTTGCACCAAGTGCATGGCCCCGTCACATCCTAAGCAACACCCGCAGAGCAAAGCATTAGGCTGGAGGGCCAACGGCCAGCAAAGGTCTTCATGCAGTCTTTGAGTAAGCCCAGGAAAATGCTGGGTAAATTGAGCTTTTAGTGGAGTTTTCAACAATTCTTGAACAGAGACATGTACCGCTTTAAAGCCGAATGCTTTTCCAGGAACTACTGCTCCCATGACAGCCAGGTGATCGGTACAGCCCTGTGTGAATTCACACAAACATCACTGCGCACCCTGAAGAAAGGGCTGCCTCCTCCTCCTCCTCCAGGAGACAGATCTACAGCAGACCTTCAAGCACGCAAGAAATCTGGATACAGCAACCTTCTGACAGAAGTTTTGAAAACTAAAATACAGCCTTAACGGTCAGTCATAGCAGTAAGAACATCACTAGATCAGGATTCACTTATGCAACTGGGATCATTCCAGTGTTTAGAATCTGAACTACCACCCATCTTAAAAATTTGAAGATCACCTTTATTGGAAAGTATATGCAATACAGATTCCTCCACTGAGGAGGAACCCATGCCACAATCGATCACAGCCAAGTATTATATTTTAAAGTTTCATGCATATATACATACACACACAGGGAGCACTACTTCTCCAGGTTGCAGGCAAAACACAAAACTGGGCTGTTGCAGAGATACAAACCCATTGCTGCTCCTCCACCCACATCAGTGGGGAGTGGTGGCAAGGCACTAGCCACCCTAAATCCAGGTCTGTGACCACCAGAAGAGCAGAAGATGGTGGACAAGGAACTCAGGGGTTCTGACATGCCTTTCTGGAGACAGGCAAATAAGGTGTCCCAGGTCTGTCTCAGCCCTGCTACACCTCAGCAAAATTCCCGACCTTTGAGGCAACAGCCTTCCTCTGAACCAGTTACTGGAAACCAAAGCACTGAATATAAGGGTATAAAGACATTTATAACCATTTACTGTAGCAGGTACAAAGTCACACGTCTCAGTTAAGTAGAAAATGAGGTGTATGCGTTCCCACACATCTTCAATTCCCATCCCATCACGTAGTTACTTGTTTGTATTAAGTTTTCCATCAAACCTCTGTCTTATCCTAAGCACAGGACATACACTTCAGAGACTGAATGAAATGTTACCAGACGTATGGCCTTACTTCCTAGCTCTCACTTGGAAAAATACTTATGCAAATACTTTGAGTAATTTTTTTTATGAAAAGTTGTTTCAGTCATTTCATGGAGAAATTTTCTCATGTTCTTAATTCTAGTACCTCTGGTCTCTCCTTCCAGCTATGACTACTCCCTGATTGTTCATAAAAATAGGAGACAGATCAGAAATTGTATAGAACATATAGTAGCCCATTCCACCCCTTATTACACATGCACACAAATATGTTATTTCCTATCTCGCTTACACTAAGGGGGGACCTTCAGTGAACTGTACAGAGCAACATTAAGTCCCTTAATGATGAAAAGGAAAGATATCATTGGCTATGAATCAACATTTTAAAACACAGGGTATATTTCTCACAACCACTTTAGTACCTACTTTAGCACTTGCAGTCATGAAAAGCACTTAACACAAAAGGCATACATTCCTTGCCTTAATATATTGATACTTTTAACACAACAATTCATGCTTTATTAGAGCATGAACACAGCTTTTAGAAGAATGCAGTTTGACAGCTCATATATTTAAGCTATTCTGACAATCTGTGTCCAATACTCAATTTGCTTATTTTCAGTAATTCTTCTCAGTCCACTCCCCAACTCAAACATGATGCCTCAAGTCTTCTAAGAGCCCTCTAAGCATGGGAGGGGACTGAAAACTCATTTTGTATACGCATGCATGCACGCACCCACAGGAAAACCTGAGCTCTACTGCAACAGAGGATGCAGCAGGAAGGGTGTACCATTCAACTGCTACCATCAAGCACTGACAGAGCATTAAGAACACAAATCCACAGAACGCAAGGCCACATGAGACCAGCCATTCTATGAGAAGTCAATTAATCACCTTATCAGGACCACTGCTACTCTTCTTTCAGCATTCTACATATGCAGTCAACAGGCATCTTCAGCCACAGGCTGATAACAGATGTAGCCCACAATAAAAAAAAACTGCCAAATTGCTTAGCACGTCTGTTAAGCAGTTATCTATATTCAGAAAGAGAACAAACATGAAAACTTAAGTGTTAGTTTACAGCAAACTGAATCCTTGAGTTTAATAAACTTGCACAGTATGTCCAGTGAAAGCCCAGCAGCTTCTGCATCTGTCTATGCCAATATATCCTTCCCTTTCTCGTGACTGAAGAGAAGCATTTGAACGGTGACTTGGAAGCAAGCAGATCTAATGCCCAAATAATACTGGAGATCAGTCACTAGATACACTGTCTCAGGTACAAAGTGTATCTTCAAGTAACAAAATAGTGTAGAAATGACTTCAAGAGATTGTTCCAAACACATAACCAACAGTTAGCAACTTACATGGATAGGGAAGCTTTTGTTAGTTCCATTTCTGCTAAGTATGACTCAAAATAGCAGCTGCTATTAAATCTCATAAAGAACAAAGAAACTTAGGCATGAGCCTTTTAGTATCATCATTAATGTAATTGAAAAGCTATTTTTCAGCGTGATGTGCGCAAACCCAAAAGCAAAAGCTGCAAGCCCAGACACAGAAGCTGCGGGGGAAGAACTTTACTCTTCACAGGGCAGGCACATACTGTGGTTCTCTACTGAAGCAGAAAGCCTGCTCACCCCTATCTGCACGGTGCAGTACACTTACTGCTATACAAATTGGCTACGGTCTACTGATGGCGGTTAGGCTTTTGAAAAGGAACGCACTGTAATTCAAAAGTGCAGGTGGTTTTGAAATTGCAGTGTAGGTTTCATGTGAAAGGCTGTCCAGTTCTAATTTGGTAAGTAATTGTGAAGGAGGCTGCAGAAGAGTATCAGAGATAGGAAAGTATTGATAACTTTTGACAAGCATAAAAATCAAGTAAGAAGTAAACAACCGGCCAAATTAGCGACATCTGAAGAGCAGTTTTCCCACAATTTGATCTGCCCAGAGAAAAACAGCCTAAGCTTTCCTTCCCAAAGTCTTCATATGAAAAAAATTAACACTCACACAAGATTCAGTTCAAACATATCCGTCCTCTAAATGACTCAAGAGTTTTTTTAAATTCTTCCCAAACAAGACCTACTTCTGGACACCGGAGAGTGAAGCAGTTCAAAGCAGTTCACAGTTGATACCTGTGAGACAGCAATTTTAAGCAAAAAGAAAAATCAAAGGAAGCTGTGACCAGCGTACCGATGACCGAGCCGCCTCCAAGCGCAGCGGGAACAGCCTCTCCAAGGCGATCCCTGACATTTCCTGCACCTCTCCGAGGGTTGTTATGGGTTGTATTACCGACAGGTGCAGATGCACCAACGCCCAGCAGCTAAGGGGGAGAAAGGACACATCACATCCCCGCCATGTGACACTTCTCTACCGAAAACATGCACAGGATCAGCTCAGAATAGGCCTGTGCAAGAGAAGGACGGCGGGTTTTGGACCTAGGGGCAGAGAGCCGGCAGAGCAGGCCTGTGAACGGGGCAGAGGCACCTTGGTTTGGATTAATCAGGTAAAAAATGAGATAAGCTGGTTTGGATTAATCAGGTAAAAAATGAGATAAGCTGCGTCAAAAGGAGGAAGGCAGGAAAATACCTTTTTGCTTTGAACACGTCCTACAGGTCTGCGACTGCTGTCGCTAGCCTGTCAGAGAGAACAAGGCTCTATGAGAACCAGTAGCTCAGCAGATCTGCATCTGAACTCTGGAGTCAGCAGTGATCTGCCTTCCAGCCACAGGCAATGCAGAAAAACCAGCAAAAGGAGTGAACCCTCTCCCCAGTGACTTAATGGAATCAATCTTTATCTCAGCTCAACAAGAGGAACTTGCATTTAAAAGGGCCTGCAGAACAAAATAAACCTCTCAGAAAATGAAGACAGGGCTTTTAGGACTGTGACATTATTTCACCCCATCAGAAGCAGAAAGCTATTTGCAAGGCACCGACTGCTTCAGCACAGTCTCCCCAGACACAACACTTACTTCTGTATACAAAGTGGAAATAAGCGTTGATAAATGCCATGAAGAACTATTAATCTTCCCTAACGCTGGTCAGAATACGAACAACAAACAACAACAAAAACCACACCATTAATTTAGAAGCCATTTATTACCACAGAACAGCAGCATGCATTACTAAGATAATTTTAAAAGTTAAGATGGCTCTTCAAGGAATAAAAAAGCTGAAAACTAGATCTACAGATCTAGACTAAGTAAGGATGCTGCCAGCAAGGTACTGATACCATCTCATTTCCTTCCACTACCCACTAACTGTATTCATGCACTAAAAAAACAAACCCCAAAACAAACAAAAAAAATGGAGCTTTTTTGCAAATTCTTTACCAATCCATTGTATTTCACAATTAATTTAGGTTTTTAATCTTGCCCACTCTTTGCAAAGAATGTGCTCTCCAAACTGTCAAACTGAAATGCGACACAAAAAAGCCAGTTACTTAATTTATTCAACACAAAGATACTTTTGACAATACTGAACTTTATAGCTTCAGACAATGAGATTCCAATCAGCAGTTTAAAAACACGGCTTTCAGCATTTTAAATGCATTAGCATGCAAAGACTGCAGAAGAAGGTTACAGTTGCACCATATACTTCCAGATTGAACTGATTTACTGCCTGAAGGGGGTAGTCCTGCATCCCACCTTCAGCCACACATTTCTCTGCACCCCCTAATGTGATCTTAGGATTGTGGACACAACGCCAGTAACCTCCAAGGACCAGAAAGCCAGCATTGGGCTGGAATATATTCAGATAAAAAGATCTGAGAAGACGGAGGGAGAACATACCATTTGTTTGTGACTGTCTGCTATCGTTCCAAGTTAAACAACAGAAACCAAGGACGAGGAGTTAACAGCGGAAAACCTCTTCATTCCTTTCTTACAGTGCTATCAATATTACTCTCATCCTTTCCTAGGAGAGGCTGCTGAGATAACAGCCACCTTTGCAGCACCGTAACTGTATACTGCTTCGATCCACTGCCCATAGTAGACAATAGCTTCTATGAGATGCACACTGCAATACCTATCTCTTCCTTCTTGAATAACCAGATACCCTATTTCAGGCTCTTAGAGCAGGACAGAAGTCACAAACCCCAGCCTCAGAGGGTGTCCCCTCCAGAAGTGCTCAAACAAACAGGCAGCTCCTAGTTATTCTTGGTAACAGACTTCTATAATACTGCACTGAAGATTGCAGCTTAAGAGAATCTCCCTGCGTTGTCAAACTCATCTTTAATGCAAGGTTTGGAGAAAAGAACACATCCTGGAAAAACACAATAAAACCTGATGCTAACCACGAAGGCTACAGGAAAACAGTAGAACAGCCATGAACTGTGAACAAGCCTCAAGGCTTTTAGAGTCTATAGTAATGTCTATACTAACTTATACACCATTGAAGATTTCCCTCACTGCTTAAATTCATGAGCTTGTCTACACAATACTGCAACAGCAGGCTCAGAATCAGAAGCAGCTGTGGTGCACCATGCTTAAAACTCACTGTAAATGCAAAACAGTTTAACACGGTGCCAAGGATTGGAATGTTAGCATAAATTTTGCAGCATGAATTTTGTCCTAGATCATTGTAAAGCTGCAATCACCCAACTCCCAGACATTTTATAATGTATTTTTAATGGACATCTTACCTTTAAAAGGATTTCAACAAAACCTTGATTGCCATTCCAAAATTCAGCCAAGCCAAGAAGGTTCCTTTGAGCACCTAAACTAATTTTTGAACTGTTGGAAACTTCTACTGATATTCCAATCCAGTTTAAGTCACTTATACCAATATTTTTTAATCACCCAAGCAAAAGTTCTTTACTCTAGCTTTGGGATCAGTCTGCCTGTTACACCAGCTCAGTATTTTCACCAAGAATTACAAGAAAGTTTTTAGACTTGCAGTTCTATGTTACCCTGTCCTCAGCCAAAAGTTTTCAAGCAGAAATAAAATCCTCTTCAGGCAGAAGGGCTGGTAGCATCTCCAAGTGTTAACTACAGCAACATCATACATCCTCCCCTTGAAAGAATTCACCAAAAGATGGATTAGTAATGAAAACTAGACACAAAAAGCAAAAAAGCCAGAAAGTATTCTGTAAGATATTCAGTGATAAGAATACTAAAGCGAAAAAGAACTAATAACAGGTTAGAGGAAGCCATTTCAGAAGAAGTTGAAATTAAGTGCTGAAGTGAGGCACATCTCATTGGAACTTCATGAGGGGGGTACATATGCCACTTTAGTACACCCCTTGCATAACACACACACACATCTGAAGTTCCTAGGACAAATCTTTCAGGAGACACTGCTTGAAAGCACCGATTTTAAAATGATTTTAGAAGGTATATATTCAATAATTGAATGAGCCAAGCATTTGCTTTGCATAAGATAGAGACCCTGCTTGCATACACCACTTTCAGCTTGAGCGGGCTATAAGCTAAGCATATTCATATTTTAATTTTAAAGAGTCCAAGAGTTCCAGTGCAGCTTTTGACCCAACCTTAACTACAATGCAAAGACCCCTCCAAACAAGACACTCTATATCTAGGAACATACCTTTCCATCCTGAAATCAGATGCCTGGAACAAAAGTTTTGGTTGTATGAACAATGCCCAAATAATTTCTTCCTGCCATAAAATGTACACACGCAGTGCTCATTTTACAACCAGCCTTCTGAAGAGATTTAAGTAACTGCACAAGAGGGGAATTGCCAGATAAGATCCTGAGCCCTGTTACAAGAAAGTTACACTAGCAGTTCCACCCAGATCATTAGGACACTCTTCTGCAAACACAATACTCTGCTGAAAAGAGGATTTCTATGGCAAGAGAAATGTTACACTGGAACACAAGCCTCTCAGTCCCCAACACCTTTCTGTTATTAACAGATGCAAGCTCAAGGCTTAAGCCAAAAGTCAGTAATAAGGTCAATAAATGTTCAGTAAGCAAAACCTCTACTTCTGTGATCTCTAATCTGGCTTGCATAGCTTCTGCCTGTGCAGAACAGGAGCGGCAAAATAAACACAAGTGATGTTATCACACTCCCAGCATAGCACTGTTTTCTTCAGAGGTCCCCCTGCATTACAAGAAGCTTTCAACAAGCACACCTTCAAAAACGTAGAAGACTAATGTAAGCCAAAACTAGAAATACTTTATCTCATTGAAATTCACATAAATCTTCACATCAATAGGCAGGAATACAAAGCAATCTCTAAATCTAGCCCCTTTCAACGTACCTGTATCTAGGCTTTATTCCTGGCCATACTGCTGACCCAATCTCACCTTTACAATTTTCAGGCTACACTCTCATTATGGATTTCAGAGTCAGAGCTACTAGACCAAGGGTTTCCCCATCAGGAACAGCTCATCTTGCTGCTCAGCCGCTTTGATAAAAGCCTGACTTTACTGATGCGGCATATTCAGCATAACAACTACAGAATCCTGATGTGCACATGCACTTATCCCCATCGTCCTTTTACTCACAGTTGTAAAACTGAGGATGATGAAAGAGTTCATAAAAGCTAAGTAGACTGGGGTGTAGAAAGCACTTTGAGATAGAATGAATCACAGAAAGACAAATTAGTCTATGCACAATTTCTTTATTCAACTCAAAGCTCACGCTTTGAAAGTGCATCTTATGGCAGGCAAAAGCTGATGCCAGAGCAATTTATACAGGTTACTCCTCAAAAAACTATCACAGCTAGTCTCACTCAGATAGTACTAGTATCCCTTATAAGCTTCTAAATCTACTCCACTTATTCAGCTCTGTATATTGTCAAACTACAAAGCACTGCAAACTGTAAAAGTATTTATGATTATCCACACAAAGGGATTAACTGAAGCATAAAAAAAAAATCTTTGCAAATTTAGGACAACGGGAGTCATTTCTCATGCACAAAGCTCCAATCTGCACAGATGCGTATTATTTTTAGAGCACTACATTCCTAAGCCTTACCCCCATCAGAAGCATTTCTCTAAAGCCATGCAGCCATCACACTCTTTTGAACTACTTGGAACAACCTCACTGGCTCAGTCAGATTTGTCAGAGAGCTGTGAGTGTTCCAGCTTCAGAAAGGAGATCTCAAGTACCAATACCTCTCTGATCCTGCACTCTCAAAGAGCATCACACTGTTTTTATTGAAAAGACACCAGCAAACAAATCCCTAAACTCAAGCTTCTGGGCTTTTTGTACATTTCCTAATACAGAGTCACATTTTTAACTTACAAGATGAAATCTTTTGAAACACCTTCCAGTTAAAGAAAGTAGGAATCAGTCTTTTCCACACACACACTTCCTTTTTACCAATTGATGCTCCTCCATTGGACCAACTTCTTTAGGCAAGCTTTAAGGTGCATGACGAGAGATTTAAAAAAATGCCTATTTTGATGAAACTAAGCCTAAAGGAAGAAGCAATGATCTAGCCAGAAATACAACAAAGCCCAGACATAAAAAAAAAAAGATGAGTCCAAATAGCTCCAAGAGTGTTTTCAGCAATTGTTTTGTCTTGTGTTTTTTACCCCTTGCTTTTTTAATTTGATCATCTGTTGACCACTAGGTTCACGTGTAAGAAAAGTTTCTCTCCTACTAGCATTAAATCCTTTGAAGATTACATTTCAAGACAACCAAATTTAAAAAGCCAACATTTGTCACACTTGCCAACATTTATAACACAAAGACTTCCATTTACTATTTAAAGTTTCTTAACTGCCTATGCGAACAAAGTTGCTGATTTTCTTTTTAGTAAAAAGTTAAATACATCACAACTTACAGTCCACAACAGAGTCCAGCAACAATGCAGGAATTAATACACTTCAAGACTTTCCAATTACAACTCCAACATGGTTACTGAAATTAGAGCAAGCCACAATGCCAGCCTACAGACTGAGGGTTTTCAGCTCTCCAATGTGAATTTATGTTCAGACAACAGACTGGGGAACTAGAGTTTTAACTCTCCCAACATTTAAATCAAACTACTGGCACTTTAATCAAAAGCAGTCAGAGCGAGCAGGGTAAACACAATCTGAACTTTTTTTTTAATATACTAAAAGGTTTGGGATACTCTAGTGCAAGCCCCAAGATCAGTTAAGACGCTACTTGAAAGAGCAATCTCTTAAAGAGTAAGAAAATAATTTGGCTCAATTTTTCTCCTAACCATACCCAAGGTGAACACAGGAGTTATATGGGCATTACAGAACAAATGTATTATTTCAACAAGTTAGTTAAACATGATACTACTTTATCAATATGGAATAGGTACCTGATTTTTTTCTTAAACATAAGAGTTCAGTTAAACCAGCAGACCAAGGCCACAGCAACAAAAAACTACTCTGATGATCTATGCACCCTTAAGCTGACAACAGCTTTGTTAACAAATTACCACAAGGCAGAAAAAGGTTATTAACCTTGAGGACACAGGAAGAAAGAAATAAGAACTCTTTTCCTAGTAATAATCCCAACTATACAGTAGAAACTTCCATGAGAAGCAGCTCAGTTGTCCGACGAGTAAAAGAAGAGCTGTTTAGAGACAGTTCATCAGCTTCACAGATCACTTAAAACACATCTGGCTAGGAGCTTTTCTGTTTAAAATCTGCTAAATGTAAACACAGCAACAGAGTTTTCAAACACTTTTTAGACTCACTGTTTTGTCTCCTAAAGACAAAAACGTGATGACACAAATCAAATTTGGTGCAGGATGGTCCCAACCCAACAATGCAAGTGTCAGCACTAGATGTGCAACGGATTCTATAGAGTCATGTCTGGGCTCCCCTTTCTTCATCCAACTAGAATCAACTACAAGACAACCCTGAACTTCCAGGCTATTTCCACTGCTTTTAAATTAGGTATTTAAACAATTTACAGAAAAGGTACTAAAGTAATACATGAGACACACAATTATCTCTAACGACTGCTGCCGTTCGTTTTTCAATATTTGCAATCTGCTGTTCAGACTGGCTAGCATTTCTCAAACAGTGAGTCACGGAGTTCAAAAGAGGCCAAAGTTTAAGAAGCTTAGAACTTACCATACAGAAACACAGCCCCCCAGTATCCCTGTCCTAACAAATGTCATCTTTTAGCAAGTTTGAAAACAAAACGAACAGAAGATGATGAACAAGGCAGAGCCAAGATAATCGCACGAAAAACACTCCCAAAGAGAGAATCAAAGCGAGATGAGAGGGCTCGGTGGCTTTAATTGAACACCACTCCAGCCAGCCTGAGAAAATCCGTTTCAAGAACGAGGCACCGTGATCTTCCACAGAACACAGCGGGAGTTTAGCATGAAAACGCAAAGGCAAGAGCCGGCCTTGCAGCGAAAAGCACCAAGTGCCCCAAAACCCCTTCAGAAGTGCCGGTAACCACGAAGCCCCGACGCCTGAAGGGCTCACCCCCCCGCCCCGGCACCGCTCGCTTTGGGGAGCGCTGCAAACGACCATCGCAGCGGCGGGCAGTGCCCCCAGGTCGCGGCCCGCCCGGCAGCACACGGCTGTGCCTCCCGCAGGCAGCGCCGTCCCCCCCCGGCGGCACCCTCCGCCCCCCGGGGCCATCGGCTCTCAGTAACCCCGGCGTCCCCCCCGCCGGGCCCGGGGTAGAGGGACGCTCCTCGGGCAGGGCAGGCGCGGCCCGGGCCCCCCGGCAAGCCGGCAGGGCTGGGAGCGGGCCCGCCCCCCCCGCTCCTCCCCGAGAGCGCCGGGCGGCAGCACACCCCCGGCCCCGGGAGGCCCCGGCGGAGGCGCGGCCGGCACTCACCAGAGCACGGCGCAGAGGAAGAGGCAGGAACCCAGGGCCAGCCGCCTGCGGGGCGGCTCCTTCATCGTCTCCCCCGTCTACCTGCGGCGGCCGGGAAGCGGCGGCGCATCCTCCCCGGCAGAGGGGCGGCGGGAGAAGCGTGCGGCGGCGGCGGAGCGGCCCCCTCTGAGTGCGGCTCCCGGCGCGAGGCGACAGGCGGCGGCGCGAGCGCGGCCCTAACCGCCCGCCGGCCCGGGCCCCTCGCCCCGCCCCTGAAGCCCTTCACGCGCTGAGCTGGAAGGATACGCGTCACCCTCCCCGCCGCTCCGCCACGCCCCCTCGCGCCGCCGCAACCAATAGGCTGAGCGTCTGGGAGTGTCACCGCCTTCCAGCCCCTGTCAGCGGCGCCGATTGGTTCCTCCACTCGGACGCGGCGGCGAATCAAAAGAACGGCCTTCTCTTTCCCCGCCCCCCAAGGACCCCTGCCAGGTGCCCGCGTGAAACAAGCCGTTAAAGGGAAATCGCCGTAGGAATAAATGACGGCTGGCAGCAAACCGAGGCCGCTAGGAAAGAGAGGAGCGTCATTGCCTCCGGTTCGGGGGGCATTTTGAGGAACGACTCCCCGACATGACAGGGTTTTTTTAAAATATTTTATTTTTGATCAGGCTTCTCCGCGGGCTGCCCCGCAGAGCTGAGCGCTGATTGGTGTCGGTTGAGGCCCCCAGCAGAATGGCGGCCGCGGAGTAGGCGGGGGAGCCCCGCCCGCCAGCGGGCGGGAGCGCGCGGGGGCTGCTGGGAGCTGCAGTTCCTGGGCGGGAGCGGGGCGGCGGCCATTTTGCGGGAGCCTTTAGGCGGCCCGTGCGTGCGTCGCGGTTGGGCTCAGGCTTCCCCGCTGAGTACCGGATGGCTGCATGGCCAGTGCTTATATGCACAAGGGGTGCCAGAGATGTGTCTGAGGTGGTTCAGTGCGTATGTAGTCATTGCGGGAGCAAAAGACGAAGCAGGGTTTGCCTGGCAGCTGGCCAGGTGCATCCTGAGGCCCGCACGGGGAGTGCTTTCCTTGGAGCTGTGCCCGGGGCCTGGCAGCCTGGCCAAGCCTCCCCCCAGCCCCACAGCTGCCTGCACAGTCCATCCCGGTTTCCATCCCTAGCATTGCCTTCGCTCTGCTGGCTGGGGCTGGGAGATGCTTGGGGGGGAATACAGGCCAGGAAGCTGTAAGGGTGATCTTGGCATCTGTGGGTGCCCGCCCCCAGTGTGGGACAGAAGAGAGGTGTCTTCCCTGGTACTGGCGTGTTTGGGTGGACTGGTAGAAAAACACAACAGTTATTATCAAAAGAACAGGATTTTTCAGATAGCCAGGCCTAAATCTGCCCATCTGAAGCATGGCGTTGTAAGGTGGGCTTTCCACTGCCCTGTGGTAGTCAAGCAAACCATCCTTGCAGCTTACCCTCGCCAAAAAAACGGCTCAGGATTGGGGTTCCCAATGTGATCAGTGCCACAGCAAGCAGCAACGTGTGCTGCTCTCCCAGCCCACAGGGCATTTACAGCCGTCCTGAAAGGCACAGGTGGATTAGTCACAAGCATGCTGTGTTGGAAACATGCACACGTCAGGACTCTGAACAAGGAAGGACAGCTTTGCCCAGAGGGAGGCATGGGAGGGTGTGAATCATGGCAATCCTAACAGGAGCAGGGCCCTCCCAGACCATAGCTGCTGTTTTCCCCAGAGGAGTTATGGCCCCAGCCCCATGAACCAGCCCTTACGGCCATCCAGGGGTACTCCCAAACAGGACGGGGTGTTTGCAGGGCGTAGCTTGGAGCTGCCGAGCTGCAGGATGGCATGACTAGAGTCAGCCAGCTGGAGGTAAATGTTCCCAGCCAGCAGTGGAAACCTCTGGAGAGTCTTTATGTCTGTTCTTTTCCTGATTTTTTAACCAGTAATTTTGTGCTTTCGTTAATACTTGGCATCCCCTGCCATTCTGAGAGCTCTGCATGCCACAGTCAGCAGACAGGCCTGCGTGCCAACACATTGAGGAAAAGGGAAAAGGGAGAAGCTCCAGCTTTGTGCCCCATCTCCACACAGGCTCGGGTTTAAATCCCCCTGGCCAGCAAACCGTGGTCTGCCCCGTGACAGAAACAGCCTGTCCTGCAGTGCTCGAGAAGGGGGCTGTTGCAGGAGGATCCTGGGCAGATGTCTGCTGTGTCTGTTTGGAAAATAGGGGCATAACAGCGCAGGGGGCAGTGAGCTTGGGTACAAAGCAGCACCCACTGCCCCATACCTTGCAGCTTGGCCAGAAGCCTGGCTTGGAGCTGCTGGACGAAGCTGTAACTTGTTAGGTTGAACAGGAGGAAATTCCTGTGCAAGTCACTGGTAGGTTTTGGAAGAAGCCCATGGGATTTAACGTGAACCTCTAGCAGAAGAAAATAGACTTACTAAACCACAATATGGATCAGATCAAAATGAAGGTAGCCAGGAGGGCAGCTCTGACAGCGAGTGGCTTTGCTTTGTGTCCCCAGTGCGATGCCTGCCACAGAGCCCTCTGGCAGCTCTCCCAGTGGGTCAGTGGTGAGCTCGGCTGCCTCAGCACCACTCACCTCCCTGGTCAGGTTCTGTCGCCCCAGGAGCGCTGATGACGCAGGAACAACCTAACTGGTTACAGGAGTGAGGCGAGTCCTGAAAAACACTTGAGAAACTGCTTTGTGGCTTCAGTGGGGCATGAGCCAGCACCTTTGCCATGAGAATTTCTTCAGCCTTTTGCAGTGCCCGAGCTAAGACATAGCACAGCAGCAGCGTGGTTCCATGGCTGTGTGGGCACTTCACTGGCCTTGGGACAGTTGTGAGCAGAGATGGGGTGTGGAGGGCCCAGCTGTGCCTCCAGGGACCTGCCACAGGGCCATGCCCAGAGCAGCACGCATGCAGAAGGCCTCTGTGCCCAGGGACGCGCCTCAGCACCAGCTCTGGGGAGCTGCCTCGGTGGTGGGAATTCCCTGTGGGAGCAACAGCCCACGTCCCACAAGCAGCTGTTTTAACCACGTTGGGGGAGTATCACAGATCTCCCTCTTCGGGGCTGGAGGATGCCACAGAGAGGCAGGGCAACGCGAGCTTCAGCTGCAGCTGCCTCCCTCTGCCTCCTGCCAGGACGTGACCCCCCAGGGAGGCGTGTAGGACTCGTCTCCTTCATGGATGCTGCCAGGATTATGGTACCTTCCCTTCTGAGTGAGAGGGGGGTGTCAGCACAGGGAGGTGCAGAGCAAGGCATACACCTGCACACCTGGCGTCCTGCCTCTGACCAGAGGATTTACGCATGCCCACCTGACCCAGCAGGCAGAGAGCAGTTCTTCATCCCACCAACACAGCCTTGGCCACAAACAGCACGTTGGGGATGGACAGGACCAGAGCAGTAGCGAAATCCATCCATGAAGCATTAGAAATTTGAACTGCTTTGCTGTCTGCTAGAAGAGCTGGTAAATGTTCGTTAACCCATTGCTAAGCATTTCCAGGCAGAGCACTTGTCTCGGTGCTGGCAGGCAGTGCTTTGCTCGGGGCCATGCCACAAAGTACTGCTGGGACCGTCTCCATTGTCAGCCTCTATCGTGCTCCCAGGACAGTAATTCTTCCAGCCTCCTCGCCAAGAGCTTTTCCTCAAGAGGAGGGGAAAAGGCTGTGAAGCCGCACTTGCTCAGCCCATGCAGCTGCTCTTGACTGGCACAGCTCCTGCATGCCACGGTCCCGTTACCAGCTGGGAATTAATCACATACAGCTTAGAGCAAACACAGCTAAAGAGCTGTCACGGAGGACAGATCATTTCAGGGGAACCATGACAGTGACTGGTCAGGATACTGGAGAAAAAGCCCCTTTGAGTCAGTCCCCACCAGGTATGAGTGTCCACCAAATAAGCCTGGTGTCATCAGCCAGACAGAGATTTCAATTCATCACCTCTGACATACCCGCACATACCAGTACTTGCTAAGCTTGTTTCCCAACCGCTGATAAGATGAGCAGTATAATGGTAAAACAAAAGTAAATTACAGATTACACAGTCTCTCAACTAAAGCCCATAATTAACCCAAAGCCCAATGTACGGTAGGGTTACCCGGCAACAAATATTTGCATGGGATTCTCAAAAAGCACTGCATGTTCACAGCAGGATTTTGGCTTGCTCTTGGCCAAATCCCAGGATGAGGCGAGCTGGTGCAGTTCCCGTGAAGGGTTAGTCCTGCCGCGGAGCTGAATTCAAGACAGTGTGTCACCCGACAGCGCACGTACCTGCATCCCCTGGGCGGAGAGGACTCTGCGTGCCTGCAGTGTTGATGTAAGTGCAGAGGACTGTGAGCATGGAAAGCACAACAGGTTGCGTTGGTAGTGGTAGGAGAATAATCACTCTGCTGACCGTGAATAAAAGCTGGGTCGTGGCGCTCGACAGCCTGGGTAGGAAGAGCTGGAGGTGGCCACCCAAGGGGCACCTTGGTGCAGTGTTTCTGAGTGGGAGGAAAGAAAAGGTGCTGCTGTTTTACCTGCAAACGCTGCACAGTGATGGGACAATGCTTGTCCATTGTACTCTAACACTCAAATGGACCTGGTGTGTTGTACAGGCTGTAGAATATCTCCCACAGATACTGGGGCACTGAGGCCATGGAGCAATGTTAGACTTCTGGAAAGACACCCGATCCTGGGTTACACCCTTTGTCTCTCAGCACCTTCCGGCATTTGGCTGCTGCAGATGCTAAGCCTTCTCTTCCATTCATCCCTATCTGCTCTTTACAAAGGCATCTTGTTTTCCCAAGTGTTTGGTTGGGGTTTTTTTTCACATGTGATTTAATTCACACAAACTCCTTCCTCTTCTGACTATTGATCTTGGCTCCTTACTGGTTAAAATAAAGTAAATCTTTTGTAAGCAGGTTCTGACAACGCAACTTTTGTTCCTTCCAGACACAATTTCCTGTTTGATTTCCTGACCGTTTCTTATTTAGTAAAGGAAAAGCTGTAAACTGCAAGATTGCTTCAGAGAGCTTCCTGTGACTTTAGATGAACTGTTAACCACTTATAGGAGAGAATCCAGCAAACCTGTGTAAAACTTCTTAAAAATCCTGAATTTCTTTTATTTCTTCTGCAATTCACACTGGAGAGAAACAAGCTGTGGGAAAAAAAAAGGGAGGGGGGGGGGATTGGAATAATTTCCCTTGCAAAATCAAGCAGGAGCAACTCTGCCTCCAGCTGAGCTGATAACTGCTCTTTTATAACTCAACTCAGAGATACAGGATTTCTGGGGAGGGTGGCTGCAAGGTGTCGCCCCTGGGATGAGGCGGCAGGGACCATCGATGGAGTTTGCACCAGCGATTCTGCTCGTGTCACACCTCTGCCCAGCTGGGGCTGCTGCGCTGTCCCACGAGGAGGGGCCGGGGGTCCTGGACGTCCCCCTGCATGGACACTGATTCCTGCTCCCACAGCCTCCTTAAAAACCCAGGGGATGGCACGCTGGGTTGCTGGGCTGTGACCATGGTCACAGCAACCGGCCGATCAAACTGCAAATACACACAGGCCAGGTCACCGAAGCGCTTGCTCCGCACAGAGCATCATTAGGTTTACTTAATGTGGGCCGGCGCGGCGGTGTGCAACGGTGCTGAGGAGCGGCGGCAGGTCTCCTCTTGGCAAGCAGGGACAATGGCACACAGTGACACTTGGCAGGGGCTGCGTGACCTGGTATAGGAGAGTGACTGCTCTGATCTCCAGCCAGCCTCAATCCCTCCTGAAAAAGCCTCGAAATCCAGCACGGGTAGATGGTGGCACAGTTCCACGGCTCCTAAAAGCTCTGATGGAGCCATGCCCAGGACCACCTGCGGCAGGCTCAGACCCCTCGCGCAGCAATGGGAGGGCACAGCTGGATCTGAAGAGAGATTTCCTCTGCCTGACTCTGAGCACTCTCTTCAGTGGCTCAAAACCTGAAAGTCAAAACTTTGAAGAAAATTAATTGAAATAGGAATTCCACTTTTGAAAACATCTGCATTTGGTTTGCTCATTTCATGTGGCTTCGTTTGAATTTTAACTTTGCCTAGAAAAAGGAGATGAAATGACCACTGCAGCGAGGATGCTCAGGTGGGGTGAAGCAGGAAGCCATAGCATCTCCTGGCCCCATTTTGGGACCACAGAGCCCCCACATGACAGAAAACGCCCTTTCCTACAGCCAATGCTTGGGAATGGATAGAAAATGGCTTCAAGGAGAAGGGACCAACTTTCTCCTAGCCTGGCTGGCGGGTGTTCAAGGTACGGCCTTCAGCAGCATCTCGTCTCCCTGCCATGACACGGGAGCAGAGGCCAGTGCCTGCTGCCAGCCGGAGAAGACAATGCGGTCGGCAGCTGAGGAGCTGCTCTTGCCGTCTCAGGGGGGGCTGATGGAGCAGGGAAAGTCCAAAAGCTGCTGGCAGTTGAGACATAGATAATCAACATTAACTCTTGGTTGCATGATGGAAATGCAGTGTGGGACCAGGGGCTTCCAGCAGGGACAAACCCTGTGGCGGGCACCTACAGGTCCCCCTCTGTGCTTCCTGGCAGCCACCATCTGAGCCCCCCTGGGAAAAGAAAACACAACTCTCATTACAGAAACCGAGAAACGGCAAAACTCTGTGACAGAGGTGTAAATTTTGGGGGAGATTTTTTTTTTGGGAGGACAGCGTGGGCTGAAGTTGCCCATAAGCACCGAGGGTGAGCAGAGGGGCTGGGAAAGCACCTAGTGCAACACGGCGCCGGGCTTCTTCCCTGGCCCCATGCAAATCGAGGCCAAACCAGGCAACATCGCAGGCGCGTGATGTGGCAGGACGGCACATCTGTGGCTTTGTCAACACAAAACCAAAGCTGAGACACTGAGACACGCACAGAGTCCCCCCGGGCTGGGAGAGCAGTCGGGGCCCTGGGGCAGCAGTGCCAGGAGGGTGGCGCAGCTCCACCAGATGCAGGCGGTAGGGGTGAGAGATGAGAGCTGGCCAGGCAGGGCCCAGCTGCTTCCCTTCCCCTTCTGCCGAGTACTAAAATAAACTAAATTCCCACCTGGCTTCATCCCCTCCCTAGCAGATATTGAAAAGTTGGGAGGCGAGTGAGGGGGTGGCCGGTAGCAGGGAGCGTCACTCCTCGGGGACCCACATGCTGGCAGAGGAACACGCATGTCCTGCAGGGCCGGACCCAGGGGACCCTTGTCTTTTGGGGTAGGGCAAGATTGTGCTGCAGGGAGAAGCACTGTGTGGTAAAATGCACCTCAGCCCCAACATCACGCTGCTCTTTGCAGGCAGGTGGGCTCCTTCTTGGAGGCTCCGGGTTGATGTTCACGGGAAGAGGGCAGGAAGGGCTCCTGGGGTGAACATCTCCCCCGAAACTTCTGTGTTTCCAGGGTGAGGCCATGCTGTGTTTGAACAAATGCTTCTTTAGGAATCAAATTGGAAGGTGAGCACAGAGGAGGATCCTTCTGCAGTGCACCAAGCTAAAGCAGAGATTTACAATCTCTTTTGTCACACCAAATTTTCCCCCAGCTACACTTCCCATAAAAGCCAGCTCACCTGCACACGCTTTCATCAGTGTCCCCCCTTCCCTATCTACTTCTGCCTTTGTTTGCATTTAGCTAAAGAACAAAAATATCCCCTGAGCAGACGGTAAAAACCTCATTAGGAAACTCCAGATCCCTTCACGCCACTTGCTCCATGTCCCAGAGCTGCAAGGGGAGGGGGAAAGCTGCCGCATGAAGCTGAGGGTGATGGAGAGCTTGCACGTGGCTCCAGCACCCACCACCCTGGTTACCAGCTCTCCCCAACGGTTCTTTGCTCTCGCCCTCTGGGGATTTGGGTTTTTCAGTGTTTTGCCACCTGCAGCTCTTGATGCCTTTCCACCAGCTGCAGCATAGCTGGGTCAGCACTTCACATCCCCTCCCCACGCTCCAACATCAGGGCTAAACAAGGAGGAACGGAGTCAGAAACCATCAGCAAAGCTTTGTTCCAGAGCTCCAGCGCTGCTGCTGGGGCTCAGGGGCACCCATGTGAATCTGTAAGCCCCTCCTCACTCCCAAATCTTGAATCTCAGATATTTTTCACCTTCCAGCTTCCATGATGACCCATGCTCAGGTCCCACAGGCTGGTTTTAGTTTTTTACGCCCAAGGTCTGGTTTCCTCCCTGCGTTCATTAGAGATGTGCCACGTACAACCAAGGGCTGGGTTCAGCTTACCTGGGCAGCTGAAGTTTGTACTCGTCCCACCTGGGAGGACCCTGCAGCTGACAGAGCGCATTGTTGACATCATTTCTGGCTACAGTTTCCTAGGAATATATTTTTAAAGCAGGTTAAAATACAAAAACATTACTAGGTGACAGCTTGACCTTCACAGATTTCCCTTACAAAATGGGACCCTACTGACCCACTGCCCGAAGCTGGCCAGGACCCCAGCTGGGCTGGCTTGTCCCTCTCCCTGGAGCCCAGCGCAGGCGGTGAGGAGGGTGATTTGCCACGGGGTTTCACTGGTCCATGCTGACCGCCAGGGAATGCCAGGACCGAGGGAGCTCAGTTTCACAGCCACCCCAGAGGCTGTGTCTTCCAGAGGTCACGTCCCTGCAAGCGTGCGCCTTTCCACATCACATCTCTCCTGCCCCAGCTCCTCAGCTGAGCTACACCGCAGCTTTCCCATCCTTCTCTCCCTGCAACAGGCTCAGCAAATCCCAAACCTCACCCTGGAAGATGCCAGTCAAGCCTGGGCTGCTTAGGCTTGATCTCAGTTTCCTGGACTGCTCTCCCCAGCCCTGGGCAGCATTGCTGGGTTTCTCCAGCAGCCTCGGCACCTCCCCAGCTCAGCTCATTGCCTGGAAGGGTGCTAGTTTCCCCTTTCCCTGGCTGCTCTGCCTCCCTTCCCACCACCCTTGTTCTCACATGCAAGCACCCACGTCATGCCCAGCCTGTCCCACATGCCCCTAGGATGTTGCCATGAGGTAAGACAGCGACTCACCAGCATTTAGGTCCTCTCTGTCCTGGGCAGGGGCTGTGCACCCAGGAATGCCTCTCATGTGGTCTCCAGCAAGGTCCTGGCTTGCGCCCTGGGGCAGGCTCCTCTCCATAGGGCAGGTTGTGCTCTGGAAATGATCTGCCTGGGACAGGGAACTCTGACACCAAAACTGGTGATGTCCCCTCCAGGAGCTCTTGGTGCTTCCACACTGTCTGGCCTTGGGATGGAGACCCACGGGGATTGTGGCATACTCTCTGCCCTGGCTGCACAACCAGCACTGCAGCATGTGGCCAGGGCCAGTGGGGCCTCCTCTAAGCCCAAATGGGGCAGAGCATCTGCCACCCAAGCTCGCAGGGAGGCCTCCCGGGTGGTGGAAGATGCTACGGCCGGCAGGAGGGCTTGGGGGTCTGGGCAGCTTCAGCTGGGTCTGGCCAGTGAGGCCAAGGGCAGGAGCCATGCCTGAGGGCACCCAGGAACATCCCTCTGAGGCATGGGCTGCCCATAGCAAGTGTCCCCCTGGGACCAGGATGTGGACCTGGATCCAGGAAATCTGACCTGCGCACAGGGAAGGGAGATGCTTGGGAGAGCTGGCGCAGCACTGGACTCCCCCGTACCTGGGCACATCGCTGTGGGGGAGGCCAGGGCAGCCAGCCCTGCGTGCCCCAGCAGCCCCCAACAGCAGCTTCCAGGTGCTGGGCTGGTATCGTACCACCCTGGACTGGGGACTGAATCAAAAAAATCCTTAAATAGGTGACAGCAGGAAAGCAGACGCAGCCCATGTCATGGGGCCGTTTAAGGCAGGAGACAGTCTCTGGGCATGAAAAAATTCAGCAGCTGGAGCTGCGCCAACCTCCCCCCTGAAAAACATTCCTGCGGAGGGAGGGTTCAGCTCCAGGGTCAAAGCAGAAGGCTGGGGGGTGGCTCGGCAGAGAAACGAACCCAAGCACCCAGAGCTGTGCTCACAGGCAGCCCTGCCTGTGCCACAGCCCCAGCCCCAGGGAGGGACCCAGTTCCGCCACAGCAACCTGGGGGACACAGCACAACCCTAGCAGGCACCACTCGCCACAGAGGGATGGCAAGAAGGACGGAGCCTGCACGGTGAGGCAGGCTGCAAAGCTGCTGGTGCCATTATGGCCTTGGTAGCTGGGGCAGGCCTGTCCCCCGTGGGGTGACACGGGTGGATGCAGGGGAAGAGCCCCAGCTGAGGGACGTGGAGAAGTGCAGGATCTGCCCTCATCCAAGCAGCCTCAGGCAAGCTCAAACCCTAAGCAGGGCGTGCTGTTTAGTTATTTTGAAGCCTCCCTCTGCAGCGCAAGTGATGGTCCCACCTTGAGGAGAGGCAGACAAACCTGGAGGCAGCCCTGCGCCAGCGGTGAGAGGTGCAGTGCCCTCGATACTTTGATAGTCAAATATCTCCAGTGGAGGTCTAGATCAGTCACAGCTATTTCAGTCCCAGCCTGTCACCTTTCCCAGTCTTCCTTCCAAACAGCTTTAGCGATTCAAACATCAGAGCCCAGCAGACACTAAACAAATTCGCGGGGGGGGGGGGGGGGGGGGAATGTCTCTTCGCAAAGGGCAGGGGACAGCCAAGCCAACAGGTCCTCAGCGTACACAGGTTGTAGTGCCACGGCATCCAGCTCCTCATTCCTGCATTTCAGCAGAGGGTCTCAAAGCACTTGCCATCTTATAGCCTCTCCAGAGGCCAGTGGCACTTGGGGACACCTAATCATGAGATGAGGGAGGTCTTACTGCATGGAATCCAGAGTGGGAATCAAGATGCTCACAAAGGGCTTTTGCATCCTTGACCTTAGCTACTGCTCACCCCTTCCAGGAGGGCCTTGCTGGCCACGTGGCCCCAGGAGGGCTGAGGGGTGACTCCACGGGCACACGTTCCCATCTGACCGGCAGGGATGGGTGGTGACGTGGTGGGTCCCGTGGCAGGTCCCGCTAGGACTGTGGTGCAGGCAGGTGAGTCATTCCCCTGCAGGCAAAGTCTGGGCCACCCAGGCAGGGCTGAGCTGCCCTTTGGACTGCAGGTGGTGTGTTCACACGGTGGCACAGCACACACTGTCCCCTCCCACGGGGACGCAGTGCCTGCACAGCAGTGGCAGTTGTTTTGTGCTGGAGCCTGGTGGGGTCTCCAGGGCACCAAGTGGGTGCCAGACCCTGTGGGCCTCAGCACTGGGTGGGCGCTGCCAAGGGTGCAGAGCACCAGGGTGATCCCCTTGCCAGGTGGCTGTGGTGGCATCTCCCAGAGGTACTTTGCTATGCTGCTGCTATGGCTGGCATCGCCTGGCATGGCTCAGGGATGCTGCAAGTCACCAACCAGCAGCAGCAGCCCACCTCTCCCTGCTTCTGAGGGGGATTTTGGTGGCTCACAGCAGAGAACCAAAGGGTACCAGGGTTTCCAGATGGACCTGACCACATGGGAGCTGCATCATGCCCCAGCCCCAGCCCAGCCCACTGTTCCCAGTCCCCAGAGCACCAGAGCTGTGCACAAGAGCCCAAGGCCAAATCAAACCAAACCTCCTGTAACCCACTTGCAGCGAGAGTGCAGCATTGCCCTGCCCGTGCCCGTGGGAGGTGGTGTCCCTCCACCGTGGTGGCCATGGCACTTCTCAGGGGAGCAGGAGGGACACGCTGCCCTCCATGCTTTTCTCTTACACGCCCCAGCTTTACTCTGCTGCTCTGGGAGAACAACATTTCCTTCAAAATCTCCAGTTCCCAGGCCCTGGGCTTCAAGGCAATGCCAGCAATCACAGGAGCTGGCAGCACTCCCTGTCCCTGTGGGCACCGGCTTGTGCGCACAGAGACACAGGCACGGCTCTGTGCTCAGTGTGGGGATGGGGGCTTTTAGGTAGGGCAGCTAGAACCGAGCCCAGCTCCATCCTCGGCTTGGAGGCTGCCAGCTTCACCCCTTGGCATGGGTGAATGCACGGGGCGAGCAGCCGCTCCTGCCCGGTGGAGCAAGTGCAATGATATGGGGCTGGGAGGTGGCACTTTTTAGATGTCACCGCGGGGCAGCTCAGCCCGAGGTCCCCCCCTAAGGCACATTTGGCAATGCGGGGGTTACCTGCTGCTCTGCATGATCTGCACACGGTGGGGTCCTGCTTGCGAGCCCCCCCGCAGCAGGCACTGGCCAGCTCCTGCCCTGTGAAGGGAAACGTGTGTGAGGCCTGTGGGGGGGAAAACAACCGTCAGCTCCTTCGCCCGCTCCTTCGCCCGCTCCCGCCGTGGCAGGACGGCCACAGACGCCCCTTCCCGAAGCACAAACAGGGCAGTGTTCGGGGCTGCTCTGCCCTGGGCCGAGGCCCCTCGGGTGAGGCCAAAGTAAGCATCCCCGCCACCGCCGGCACCTCTGGGGCTGGGAAGGCTCCGACCTGAGCACAAACATGCACACACTTGGGGAAACACCTCTTCCCTCTGCGACACCTCCCCTCGTCCCTTTTTGTTCCCCAGCCTGCTGGCTGCACACCAGCTCGGTGCCTTTGGTGAGGGGGTGGGCAGCACAGGAGGTGGGTGCCCCTGCACCTCTCGGCCCCTGCTCAGCCACAACTTCTCCTCTTCGTCCTCCTGCCTCCGCTTCTTGAGGGTGCTGGCAGGCGCAGGGAGCAGGGCAGGGCTGAGCTGCAGGGGAAAGGCACCTGTGCTCGGAGCATCACACCCACATTCCCGACATGGGCGCTGGAGCCTGGTTTGGCCAGAACAGCAGGACGGCTGGGCCTGGGCAGGGCATGCTCACTGCGGTCCCTCGCCGAGCGAGGCTGGACACGCACGGGGACGTCCAAGCACAGACAGGACCAGACCAAGTCCCATGGACCAGCTGCATCCTTCCTGATGGCTGCTGAAGGATGGCGCACTGGGGCTGCAGGAGGGTCCCCTGGGAGACCCCTTTGTCACCATGCGTGGGCACAGCTGCTGCCAGCACCATGGCAGGACCTGCCAGCCCAGCGCGGGCGCAGCCCACCCTCCCACCGTGACAGCGGCACCGCTGTGGCAGCAGCGCCTCCGGAGAAGCCTGAGCATGGGATAAAGGCTGCAGCACCCAGGGGCCTGGCACGGAACCATTCAGGTTGGAAAAGACCTTTAAGACCATCAGGTCCAACCATTAGCCCAGCACTGCCACAGCCACCACTAACCATGTCCCCAAGCACAAAATTTTTAAACGCCCCCAGGGACGGTGATTCCACCCCCTCCCTGGGCAGCCTGTCCCAGTGCCTGACCGCCCTTTCCATTAAGAATTTTTTCCTACTTTCCCATCTAAACCTCCCCTGGTGCGAATCGAGGCTGTTTCCTCCTGCCCAGTCGCTTGTTACCTGGGAGCAGAGACCGACCCCCCCCGACTACAGCCCCTGTCAGGGAGTTTTAGGGAGCGATCAGGCCCCCCCGAGCCCCCTCCTCTCCAGGCTGAACCCCCCCAGCCGCCCCTCCCCAGCCTGGTGCCCCAGTCCCTGCCCGTCCCAGCCCCTCCGTGCCCCCCCGCCGTGAGGGGCCGGGGCTGAGCGCAGGCACCGCGGCCGGAGCCGCAGGCAGCGAGGAGCTGCCCCCCGCCCCCCCACACCCCCCGAGCCGCCTGCGGGGAGCGGCGGGGCCAGGGGCGGGCAGCCGGGGGGAGCTCACGGCACAGCGGGACCCTCCCCCGCGCCGCGCTCCCTCCGGCCGGCAGGTGGCGCCCTTGAGCGCCCGGCGTCCCTTGCGGCGCGGCGGGGCCCGGCGGCGGGGCCGGGGCTGCCCCTCGGCCGGCGCGATGGAGCCGGGCGGCGGGCGGCGGTGGCAGAAGGTGCTGTACGAGCGGCAGCCCTTCCCCGATAACTACGTGGATCAGCGGTTCCTGGAGGAGCTGCGGAAGAACGTGCACGCCCGCCGCTACCGGTACCGGGCCGTCGTCTTCCAGTCGGGAGCGGTGGTGCAGCAGCTGTGCAGCGTCTGCGTCTTCGTGCTGACCTGGTGGTACATGGCCGCCGGGGCGCTGAGCCCGCAGGGGCTGTTCGCGGCGGCCCTGGCCTCCTCCCTGCTGGGCTACGTCCTGTTCGACGCGGTGGACGGCGGGGCCGGGCGCTGGGCCAGCGGGCGGACGCGGTGGGCTGACCTGAAGAGCACGCTGGTGTTCGCAGCCTTCACCTACGGCTTCTCGCCGGTGCTGAAGACGCTGACGGAGTCCATCAGCACGGACACCATCTACGCCATGTCGGCTCTCATGCTCCTCGGCCACCTCATCTTCTTTGACTACGGCGCCAACGCCGCCATCGTCTCCAGCACGCTGTCCCTCAACATGGCCATCTTCGCCTCGGTGTGCCTGGCCTCCCGCCTGCCTCGCTCCCTCCACGCCTTCGTGATGGTCACCTTCGCCATGCAGATCTTCGCCCTCTGGCCCATGCTGCAGAAGAAGCTGAAAGCCCAGACGCCCCGCTGCTACGTGGGGGTGACGGTGCTCTTTGCGCTGGCGGCGCTGGCAGGGCTGGCCACCGTCTCCAGCGTGGGGGCCGTGCTCTTCGCCTCGCTGCTGCTCGCCATCTCCTGCCTCTGCCCTTACTGCCTCATCCGCCTTCAGCTGCTCAAGGACAACATCCACGGGCCGTGGGATGAGGCTGAGATCAAGGAGGACCTCTCCAGGTTCCTCATGTAGGCCTGGCTGATGGGACCCTCGCTGCTGTGAGCAGCGCAGAGGTCCTTACTGGGGGACAGCCCGGGGGCGGGGGAGGGCACCCGGCCCAATAAAGCCTCTGGCACAGCAACAAGGGCCACGTTTGCCTTACCCTCAGCATCTGTTTCCAGACGTGACCTGCTTGGTTTTGGTGAAGGAAGGACCTGAACCCCGTGGAGTGGCCAGCCTGTGCCACAGCTGGGGGAGCAAGCAAGCGGGTCAGGGTGTTCTCCAGGCATGCAGACCCCTACCCACACTTGGGGGAGGGGGCACAGGCTGTGTGCGCATCCCCTGAGCGGAAACACCACTTGGAAACGCACATCTGGCTCAGACGTGCCCCACAGCATGCCCACGGAGGTCCTCAGCGCTAAGGGACTTCAGTGTGTGCGATGGGGACTGACAGCGCTTCCCTGGGAGGCCTGGAGGGGAAGGGGACTGGGTGAGGGTCGCTGTGGGCAGGGTGGAGGGTGCTGCTGGACCTGCAGGGCCAAACACGAGGGCACCTGGGAAGGCGCAGTGCAGAGCCCTGCTCACCTGCACCCCTCCGGCTGCTGATACCAGAATAGCCTCATGACGCTGCCAGACTCTGCGTTACCCTTACCCTCAGTCCTTTAGGAGGGGGTGGTGAGGGAGCAAGACCCCCTCCTCCCCTCTCTGAACCCCTCCCAGAGGTGGGTCTGGCCTTGCCACGGGGTGAGGAGCTCAGCACAGGCACCCGTGGGTGCACCCACCGGCTGCTGGGATAGTGGCAGGGCCTGGGTCCTGTCTGGCACCACACACAACAGAGGGTGCTGCCGGCAAAGAGGTCCTGGTCAAGACGAGCCAGCCCCGGTGCCGGTGCCAGGAGGGCTTCCCCAGCTCTTCCCCCTTCTCTGCTCCCATCTGGGACCATCCTGCAGCGGCCCAGCCCTGCTCTGGCCACCCCGGGGAGCAGAGCCTGCTGGAGCTGGCACCACAGGAGGGCAGGGATGCACAATCCTGCGCCGGCCCCACCTCACAGGGATGCATTTGGCATTACCTGGGGTTTTATGAAACTTCCCTCTTTTGGAAACCCGATGCTGCAGAAGTGCAGTTTTGTGCTTGATTTAGCTCATCCCTTTGAGCGGCGGCATCTCACCGCAGCGAGCGGGCGCTTGCCACGCACACCTTGGGCTTTCTCAGAAATGAGCAGCCCCCAGCGGAGTCCCCAACACCTCCAGTGCTTTGTTATGGCTCTTGCCAAGTGTTAAATGTTGCTGTTGTCGTCATGGTGATGACTACATCTCATTTTGGTTTTAATTAAAACCTGTGGAAGTGTAGAGCTCATGCTCCGGTCTCACAGGGAGCACAGAGTAGCCAGATGCTCAGTCAAGATGACATTTTTTTAGTTCTTTGGAAAGAAGACTTTTTTTTCACAGGAAGGTTTCCCAGAAAGCTGCTCAGCAGCCGGGATGTCCCAACTCGCGCTGGGCTAATGACACTGAAACGCTGCGGTCCAAAGCCGATTCACGATTCACGGAGCCTGTCGGCAGGGCAAGGTTTGAATGTAAATCAAAAGTAAATAAAATCTAGCCTGCCTGGCGCCCGTTGCTAATGTCTGTCACAGTGGAGGCTACAATAAAACAGAGTTTCTGCTGCACCCTTTCCCCCAAGGAGAAATATTTCCCAAAAAAAAAAGTCTACCCAAATTCAGACTCTCAAAACCAGCTCTGGGTTAGGAAAAGTGCAAACGTCAACTACCCAGACATTCCAGGTGGAGACAGGCACAGGCTGCCACTGGCGCCTCAGCCCCCACTGGAATCCAGTGGATCACTTGTGCAGATCCCTGGGCTTGGATGGGTGCAGCAGGCCCCACCGACCCAGCTACAGGCAGGATGCGGGATGTATCCCATCCACCCGCCCGCAGCTCCAGGTCCCTCTGCTCCACCCAGCTCCTTCCCTTCGCCTGTTCCTCAGCCTCCATCCCTACCCAGAGATCCCCCGGGGAAAGGCTCAGCCCTCCCCTTAGCCTGCCTGCACCGATATCCTGCTCTCCCTAGCCTGGGACGTGAAAATATAAAGCCCAGTCCATGGCATGGATGCATAAAGGAACTTTGAAGAAGGGGAAAACGCAAGAGAAAGACGGGGAGAGGAGAGGAGGAGACAAAGGCCAGGCAGAGCTGCCCTAGGACTTCTCTGCCCTTCTCCTGAGGGCACACGCTCCTGAAGTTATTTAAGATGCTGAATAAATGGTCATTATGAGTATGTCTTCGTGCCTGAGGTCAGAGTACCCTCTACAGAACAAAACTTGCCATAACTGTGCCCAGCTGAGCAGAAGAGCTGGGTGCCCAGGAGCACTCGCTACCCGAGTGTATCATCCTGCGGCTTCCCTGGTGGAGCACACGCCGAGACCACAGAACCTGGTCGGTCCTTCTCAGCTCGTGCACAATCAGATCCTCAGCAACCAGCTTGGAAGAGTTAAATGTTATTTTGCATTTTTTTCCAAGTCCACTGAGATCGAGTACTTTAATGGGACATTTTCTTTTGATTTGAAGCTGGCCAAATGCAAGTAATTGTAAACCGGCTAGGGATAAGCCTTGCTCCTGGGGGAGCCGCTGACACGTGCTGTCTGGAATCTCCATCTACAGCCTCTGCTGCAGGGAAAGGCAAGTGTCAGCCACCCACCCCATGCTGTTGGGGCCCACATCCCGCCCCACGT
Organism: Falco naumanni; assembly: GCF_017639655.2. Taxonomy (NCBI): domain Eukaryota; kingdom Metazoa; phylum Chordata; class Aves; order Falconiformes; family Falconidae; genus Falco; species Falco naumanni. The sequence continues at coordinate 8,954,407 of NC_054064.1, read as the reverse complement.
GGGAGAGTGGATCTGGGAATCCTGGGCAGAGTGAAGCTTCAGTCTTTGAGGGCAAGATCTTTATATCTCTTCAATTCCCACATTAATCACTGAAGCTTTTCTCAGCTTTATGATGTGAGAGGCAACAGCAACAACACGAATGATCAGGAAATCAGAACAGGATTTGAAAAGCAGCCCAGGGATGCATAATGCCACCAGCTGGTGCAGCACCCTTAGCCTTATCTGCTGAGCCACAGAACGTATGCCATTGCAGGGTAGAAATAGCACAGACAAGCTTAAACAGCCTCTTCAAAAAGTCATCCCGTGAGCTGATGCTAAAGAACGTGCCAAGGTTTCCCAGCACACCAATACCTTTGTCTTTCTACTTAGGAATTTTTAGGAATAGCTACAAGAAAACTGTGAAGTTCAGAATCCTATTTCCAGCAATATTTTTTATCAAATACTTCAGAAGAAGGTAAAGATTTCTGCAAAAGATTTAACACCCTGAAATGCTCCAAGAAGTTTGTGCCTTACAGCCTCATGGACAGAGGTCAGCTAGCAGCTAGAGCAGCAGCAGCTCCTGGTTGGGGTGCTGTAGGTAAGGCCATAGCAACTAAAACTTCATTTGTTGTGGGTTCATCTGTTGGTACCATGCTGTATCCCAGAGGGAAGCAGCGAGAGCTTCGCCCAGTGTGGAACAGTTTTTTGAACAATGTGGAAAAGCAGCAGCTTGTGAAATTCAGCCTGTTCCCATTCCCTCTTACCTGAGAGGTGAAGCATGGCCAGGATCTCCCCAAGAGCCTGCTGGGTGCAAACACCGTCCCTTCTGTAGTAGTCCTGAGACCACACAATTCCTGAACTCTGCTGAGGTTGTTGGTTTTTTTTGCCTGGTACCTGACGGCGACGAGTTCCACAAATGAAAGACACAGCCAGTCTGAGCTCCCCTCCTCATCCCCCACCCTTGGGACAGTTGTGTTGATGGGACTGCTAGGGACTGCATTTCTCCCTCTTCCCAGGGTGCTGGTGAGCACCTTCCCCATCACTGTACTCCTTCCAGCTCCAGCAATTCCTAGCATTTCAGCATCCCAGCACATACATTTCAAAGGTCTAGCAGGAATGATTATTTACCTCCCTCTCCCAAGAATTGCTGTACTTGGGGTTCCCCCCCCCCCCCCCCCCTTTTGCTAATACCATTGTCATTTTTTCTGTTGTACTCTACCCAAAAACTAAGTGAGAAAAAAAAAGAAAAAAACTGTGTAAGTCTATAGCTCTCTGGGCTTGTACCCCCTTCTAATTTGAGCAAGCTTAGTGCCTGGCATTTACCAGCAGCTCCCTGGTATATGACAGGTCAGCAGGGATCTAAATCAGCTGGAGGAATTGCCCAAATTCAGCACAGCTGTGTCAGACCTGGCTTGGACCAGAGCACAGCCTGTGTGTCGTCAGGCCCCTTCCTCATGCACAACACTGATCTCCTCGGCTCTCCTGCCCCCATCCCCTGAGCAGCACTGCTGCAGCTCCCTCTCACCGTGAACCTCCTACTACAAAGAAACGTCTTGTTTGTGCTCCTGGAACACCAGGTTGGAGTCCTGCTGCTGTGTTGTGCCTCTGGTCTGTACCTGTGCAATGCCGTCTGATGCAGCCGTGTGGTTTGTGAGATACCCCTTCTTGGTTTTCGTATGAGAAAAAAAAAAAGTCAATAAAAGTCATCAGTTTCCTTTTTTTTTTAAACTTGCTCTTTGTATACTTCTCTGGCACCCAAAACAAGCACAGCTTCTAAATGTTAAATCCCAGATTTTGCCTTTCCTGTAGGGACAGACACATTCGGAATCCCAGAGGTAGCTACTTCCAGCTATTTCAGCTCAGATGCTCCAAAGAGGTCAGCTCGCAAGGAATTCAGAGGTTTAGCTTGAAAAAAAATGGTCAGAGCAGCTGTGATTTATTTATAATTGTGCAGATCCATCAGTCTAGAGACTGCTACAATCTTCTCTGGCCTTCTGCTCAGCCAGGTGCTGCCTGCTGGGTGTTGCAGACATATTTTAGGACTCTTGTTGTTAAAGGGGCTGGCTATTCTATCTGCTAACGCTAAGCCAGAGGCATTGATGTGGAGCAATCCTGGTGGTTAACGAATTCGGAAGCCATGGTAGAATCCTAGCAGAACGTCCCTCCCTCCACCACACTGGAGGATGGGAGTGTCCACAGAGCCCAGGCAATTTCTCACATGGGGTATGAACGGCTCCATTTGGGAACGAGTGGGTAGACCCTTCAATAGGAAACCAGCACAAGTTCCTTTTGTAGTCAGAATTTTTATTTTTTTTACATCCAGGTTTATTATTAACATCTGAAAATAAAATCTTTCATTTACAAATAGGCTAGTGCAAATTAAAAGATAATTTTGGACAAAAAAAAAAACAACAACAAAAAACACAACCGAAAAAAAAAGAGAGCTTGCATGTAACAAAAAAGAAATGCGTGTGTTAGGATGATCTTCCTGGAACAGCTGGCGGACGTCGCCTAGAAAAAAGACAAAAAATAACCCAAAATTCACAGGGAGAGGGGGAAAAGAGATTTAAAACAAAAGGTCAAGACACAGTAAAACAACTCATACACAAAATTATCTTAATAAAATAGGTTAAGAGAAAAAGGCACAGAACATGCACATTAAGGAAAAGAGCAAGAGCAAGATTAGAATCAGCTGGCTATCAGCACAGCCTCAGCTTTCATCCTCACCGCTTCCCATCTGACTTGCTGGCGCCAGAGAACTAGGACAATCACATCACAAGCGTGGAGGTCGCTGGTCATGGGCTTTCTAATTGTCTTGCAGCAAATAATATCCTCTGGAAGAGCTTTTCTGCATGGCCAACCTTAAAATATGCACCACTATCTGCTTCAAACACTGTTGTTGGAGTAGATCTTTTTTAAGTGAGATTCTGATGAAATTGGGAAGGCTCAAAGAAGATGGGCCACGGGCTGGACTGGGGCGTTGGGAGGGATGTTTCTGGGAAGGGTTAAAAGCATGGGCGAGGGCAGTGCAATGAATCTACTGCCAGCCTGAATACGAGAGACCCTTGGCAGCCGATGGCCCCGTGCGGTGGTTAGAGAAGAGCGGATAACTCCTCCTGCCACCCGGCACAGAGCACTCGTGTCGCCCACCAACATGCCAGGAACCAAATTCATAGAGGGGTATGTGACATACTCCAGCCAGACGGGATGGGACACGTGTTCACCACAGGGGAGTGCACAGGCTGCCTCAGCCACAGCCATTGAAAAGCATTAAAAAAAGAAAATAAATCTCAAAACACTATAGCAGGCAAGTGAATACAGTGGGGGTGTTGCTGCCTTGCTCATCCCACCCTTTGCTCCCCCCTTTCCCAAAACCTAAGGACCAATGTAGTGACTGTCGGGCTCAGTGAGAAACGTCCTCTCCCATAGGAAGCGGCCGCACGGCTTGTGCCATACAGACCGTCCCCTCCAAGCACAGATTCCAGTTACTTGGCTCATACGGATCTGGAGGAGGAACTGAGCAATCACGACACCTACACATTCGTACACAAGCACTTGAAGGGAGAAATCCCTTCCACACATAACACATACACGTGCACATTTTTGCTCCAGCTCCTGCTCTGGAGGACTCTGGCCTTTCTGCTCAGCTCTGAATCTCCCCAAAACATGCTTTCCCCAGCGATGAAATGAATACCAGGTACTGCTTGAAAATCATTCATCCATTTCCCAGCAAAACATCTCTGCGGCACTCCAAGCCCCGTGCAGGGCAGCAGGCTGAATGCCTCCCATGGGTTCCATCTCCCCCATCTCCCCCTTTAATGGCATCTCCAGTGATCTCAATGCAAGGCGCATCTCCAATAAATCCTCACTGCAGTCCCAACAGGGGCGGAGTGTGGCATGCTGAGCTGGTGCTGCGAGAGACAGAAGACCACTCATGCACATCCAGAAAGTAATAATAAAAAGCCCGTCAAGAGTTACAGTTTATTTCAGGTTCAGAAATGCAGCATAACATTTTTACAGCAGGTGTAATGTGATGCTCAGTAACAACCATGGTTTCAGGAATTGACTTGCTGTGCTCAAAGGTCAACACCAGGAACCATTTACAGATTATGAAACCAAAGGCAGATGTTCTGGCTCACATGAAGTAGAGCATTAAACATACAGAGCAAAATTCAGAAAGAAATTAAGCATTTGCTTCTTACAAGAAGAAGTCATCATTTACGCCGTCCTGGAAAAGTAAAGAGACAGGCAGTAAAGCAAACAGTCGGCAAGACGGGACAAATCATAGATCAAGCAAGAGTGGAGGACTGTCTGGACGGGAGGAGCCATCGGTATCAGCTCGCCTGCAGACAAAGCAAGAGGAGAGACAGGCAGAGTGACATTCATTTACACAGGGAGCTGCTCTGCTAGAGCCCGGGAAGGTGGCTCTGCCACGGCGAGAGGGACGGTGCCACCAGCGCACCAGGAGGCTGGGTGCCACCCCGGCGTGCCAGGGCAAGAGCGCTGCTTCCAGTTCAGGAGGTTTGGACTATTTTAAGACAGAAAGACAGAACTAGCCAGTAATCTCAGTATGCAGTATACATGTTGTTTAGTGTAGCTGTCTGCAAGAGAGAGTATAGTATTTTCTATGTTATGTTTTAACACGAGATGCCATAACTTATAATGTATCTCCTTTAACATAATAAATAATCTACTTTTATGAGGCTTATTCAGAAAGTGCAACAAGATCAGCAATAAAATAAACACACATTAACTATGTACACGAGCCTTTTCATTGAACGTACAATCTTTTCAATCCTGACACCAGATCCCTTGAGATTAAAGGCCGAGAGCTATTTACGGCATGTGCGGGCTCCTCAGCTGTTCGCCAGCCACCACGAGGTGAGGTGGAACATGTTCCCCAGGCGGAGGCTCAGCCTTAGCCTAAATGCAATACTAGATGAGCACCCTCCTGAAACTTAGCTACGTACATCACCCAGCTCATTATGCACCTCACGTAAGATCAGAAACCCTGCTGTTGCTTAGTGGGAGTCTCCACTGCTTCCCAGCAATCTTCTGGGCTTTGCCAGAGGGAGTGGATGAAAGGAAAGGAGAACAAGCTGTGCTCTCCGATCCGGGAGGTCAGGCTGGGCTCAGCCTCCGTGAGGGTGTCTGCAGAGGGGGCAGCGGCCAGTCCCTCCAGCAGATGCGCGGGGTGCTCGTCCTGCTGTCCTTCAGGCATGGAGCGAGTTGTGGCCAAGGCAGCTCCTCCGAGAACAAGGGACGGGAGAGCCACGACTCGGCAGCACCAGGAGCGAGCGGGACCGACCAACCCGCTCCAGGCATCGCCGGGCAGGAGGAAAGGAGCCGAGCTTGGGAGAACACTGCTCGCTCAAGGGGGGTGGGGGGGTGGGGGGGTGGGGCAGGCAGTTTCTTGGGAAGCACTTAGCGTTTTTCCTAGAAACAACAATTTGATTTAGTTTATTTTGAAAAGCATATATGCAAGAAGTCAGGGGTAAAATCATCAAACCCTGGATCTGTGCTTAAGGTTAATTATTAACTTGCACACCTAGAAGCGCTGCGTTTAGGGTACAGGGCCAGGTCCAGATGTGATGCGCAGGGGGATGCAGGGGAGGGAGGGTGGTGCAGCTGTGTCCCACCACCTCCCCATCAAGCGCAGATCCAGACGGTGCTGACAATGGGGCCGCAGGCGCCTCGCTGCCGCCTCCTCTTTTGGGTAAATCCACCCCTGAGATCTTCATTTACAATCCAGGATTACTGCTGACAAACACCATTTCTTGGGGGACAGAGTTAAGGACAGCGCTGAATCATGCTACCTACCTCCTTATGCTCGACAGAAACAATCATTAAAGGAAATTAAGGAGTCTCAGGTACAGAGGATTTAAAAACATGTTTTTATGCCAGGACCTATGTCATCTAATTGAGGCTCCTGACTTACTGGCATTACCGCCCTCGTCCCTCATGCAGCCACACGGCTCTGAATCACCTTCTGGAGGTGCTGCCTCTTTCTGCTGGACAAAGGGGTCCTCGGATGACAAAGGCGAGTGCTTGGGGTACGGTGGGATAAACACAGACCACGGCCTTGCAACGTCACTGAATGAGCATCAAAATCTGGGGTTGAAGTGACCGTCTGTGGGTAAGGCACTAAGCCCGGCTTTCCGTCAGCAGGCAGCTGCCTGTCAGCAGCAGGGTTCTGATAAACTCTGTACAGCTCTGCCAGCTAGGCAACAGCAGGGACTACCATAGCCATTTACAAAAATGCATCTAATAGATGCATTGCATGTTACAGCAGAGTGCAACACAGCAGAAGACTGTGTAGAACACAAGAAAAACCATCAAAATATGTCTTTTTCTTTTGTTTTTTTGGTAGTAAAAATCAGTATGACTGTGGTTGGGTTTGCAACCTTTTTTTTTTTTTCCTTTTTTCTCCTTGCAAGCTGATTCTGTGCATTTGGTGTTGGAGATCTGGGCCTGTTCTCCCAACACTTAAGCAGTCTTCTGAGATCACCACGATGCCGGTGCTCTGACAAACTCCATCTCCACTGTGCCTCAGATGTTGACCTCTAGGCTCCCCAGGCGTGTATCACAAGTATAAGGTTGACAGGAAATTAAAGTTAAGCTAATGTACAAATCATGATGCTTTCCCAAGCTCATCTCTCTTATGCAAGCTGAAACACGATTTGCTTCAGTGGTGAGCACAACTAATCAGCAGCCTGGGAATACTTAATAGGCTAAATCCCCATTTGTTGTGGCTCTTTGATTGGATTCTTCCTAACCATGGGGTTACAGCATACTAGAGCCTCACATGCAGTCTTAATCAATAAATTTATTAGACCGATTATGCCGAGGGTCTTTGAAACCACCCATTGCTTTGTCTAGGGATCTGTAACCGTAATCATACTAACAGCAGTTCATATTTTCTGAAGAAACAGGGCCAAATTCATCTCTACTTTAATTCTGTCAACTCAGTGAGTTTTAAGCTATAAGGGTGACACTGATCCTAAGCGTTTAAAGTGAAGCAACGCAGTTAAGACAGAAGGTTTTTGTAACGCATTAATATATAATGTGCAAAACAAGAGGCAGAGAGGACCTCTGCAAGTGAGCATCTGCTAAAATAACCCACTGCCAGGATGCGCAGCTGAGCGCTTCTCAGTGCCAGCTGGATAAAGCGACTCTGATCTGAGGTATGCAGGACTCCCAAGTGATGGAAAGAGAGAATCTTTATGTAAAGGGGCCCAGCAGAACTTTATCGACCGGCGTGAGCACACACCTCGCATCCAAACCAGACCCTTCCCTTGGAGAGCTCAGATGCAAACCTCGGCCACAGCTCCGTGAATTGGCTCACACAGTGGGCAGCAGAGCGGTAGCCCATTTACAACTCTGCATATACCTATATCTGTACCTATAGCTATACCTCCTGTTTCACAAAATGGCCAAAAGCAACACCCACTTCTCTGGATCCTGCCACACGGTACATTTATACGTCTTACAAGCACTCACAGAATCCCCAAGGCTTCCCACGAGTGGGAGCACGAACGGGAGCAAGCACTAGCAGAGGACAAGGCGAGCTGGCACACGCTGCTCTGCCGTGCAGCGGCTCTTCAAACCTCCGCCCTTCGTCATCCTCGCGGCAGGGTGAGACGGCTCCACACTGAGCCCTGCAAGCAGGGGCACCGCAGCCTGGTCCTCACCCACCACCCAGGCAAATTCGCGTGTCAGCTGCCGACGTGGAAATAAAGCAGAACATGCATTGTCCCATACACACCCTTCTTGTTTAACAACATTCCTTCAAAACTAGACTTCGGATAAGAAGAAATTATGGGAGAAGCAGCCATCCAGCAAGCTTCTTGCAAGAGAGACATGGAAGCGTGGGGCTTTCAGAAGAGCTTGGTAAGAAACCACATTGCTTTTCTTTGCCCAGTTGAGCCATTAAAAGAGAAAATGGGCATAAGTGTGTAATTCCAAATAATAGAAAACCTGGAAGGTACAAATAAAAGCGAGATTCCTTTCAGATAAGAGGGGGAAAAGAGGCAGACCAAAGCAACACGCGCACAACTGCACAGCAAGGCAAGCGTTCCATCCGCTGCACAGGGCTGTCGGCACAGCTGCCTGGGTGAAGACGTGTCAGTAAGTTAGCTAACATCAGCTACTGCAAAAGGAAAAGTCAAGGCAGCACACACCTTCCCCAAACATTTAAGACCTCATAAACAATGCAGAATGGACAGAGAGTATATCAGTAAAATTGTTACTTGCCTATAGATGTCCATACATGCGACTATACATTGGTTATTGCAACAGTTATCAAGCAATTTGTTTCCACGTATTTGGTTAACAATGAACGACATGCCAGAAGCTTCTTTTAGTCTAACATGGATGAATCTAACGGACGAATTACAGTGGGCCGAGTAGGTGAAGGGGGTGGTCTTCGACTGGAGAGAAAGAGAGAAGAAACAATAAGCACAAACACTGAGAACAAACTTGGCACCTTTTGCTGTCACTACGTGAACATGCACATGCTCCTAAACACAACCACTTTATTTCCACGTACGCTGAAGCACGACAGTCCTAAGCATCCACTATAAGAAAGCAATGGCTTTGCCTCATGCCTACCATGCCTTAGCCCTCTCGTGCATCACACAGCTCTTCTCTCTGGCCCGCAGCCTGGGTATTCCCCAAACACAGTCACCTCCTTGTCTCAGAAACCATCAGGGGAGGATCGTTATTCCTGCTTTCGCAGGGGTCAGCCCCAGCCCAGAGAGCCACCGAGCAGGCTGACAAGCAGGTTTCCCAGTGGCTAGCTGGATGCAGGAAGACAGCTTGCAGCAACTTCAGCTGCTCTTTGCAGAAGCAGAAAAACCTGATGCAGTTTGGCCAACTGCAGCCACACCAATGTGCCCCAACAGAGGCACAAACTTCAAACTTTATGTCAGTTATGAAAATGCTGTCTGCAGCTATGCCTTCTGGAGTCATTCATTTACCACTAATGCATTCTGCTATTAACTTCAGTAACTGCTAAGGCAGTCCCAGATTTTTTGGGAAGGCTTATGGGTCTTTATTCCCCTGTTTCAAACGGCTGATTCAGCACAGGCTCCTGCGTACTGCCAGCCCCCGCGTTTCATCTGATCAGAGGAGCAGTGCAACGGGTAGCAGCAACCCCATCCTCCTGCACATCCAGGCTGAGCAGGGACAGTTCTGCCTGAGACCTTCCCCTCCCTCGCTTCGTCCCAGGACGGCACACCGACTCTGACAGAGCTGTAGACAGATTCTCTCCAGTAGCTACGTAATCGCCTTTCACATTTCTGTGTGTATTTAGGGTACGTGGGTTCTGTCAGTGCCGTGCAGAAGTAGCTCCCATCAGCTTACTTAAACAAACCATTCTTGTTTTGTTAACGCTCCATTCCGCCTGGGCTAAAGCACCCCACCGCTGAGCAAAGCCTGTGCAGAACTTGCGATGACAATACCTGTCTGGCCTCCAGCCCCCCGCTAGCTCAGACGGTGCTGCCTGGCGCTGTTTTGTGCTGTATAAATATACCGCAGAGCCTGTTTCTCACAGCCAGCCTGCCCCTTAGCTAGCGATGCAGCACCCTCCAGCAGGGTTTTGTTGCTGCAGTGATTCCTACCCATCTCTCGCACAGTGTTTTTGCTCCCCGTTTTCTTTAAAGCTCTCTCTTTACTCCTTAACCCAGCCCAGATCACCACAAGAGCGCAGGGATGCTCCGGGATTCGAGTGTGGTGGGGAGCTGGGGGCCCTTCAGCACCCACTTAGCTTCAGCTTCATTAACGGCCAGGACAAATTGCACAGCCCCCTCTAATGCCGCCCTCCACCTGCAAAAGTAGGACAGATCCTGTCTGTGAAGAAGATTACAAAGGCAACTGTCTCATTCTGTTAAAGCTAAACACCAGATGAAAAGAATGTAACAATGTGTTAATCTTCTTTGAACTGGAAATAATATATGAGACAAATTTACACTTGACAAAAAAAAAAAAAAAAGTCTTGCTTGGCTCAAACTGTATCTGGTAGGACAGTATTCTCTTTTGGTGAAAAAACGAGTATTTTAATCCCTAACATGCAACAAATACAAAATATGCCAACTAAAGCGATCAAGTAAATCAACAAGCTAAAAAAAAATAGGCAAAGTATAATTTCTTCATGGTGTATTTTTCTTACAGAAAAAAATGTTACTGTGTTAACTATTGTTTCTTGTGTTGCTCCAGTGTAGGTCTTCTGGACCCATTTCCAAAATTTGTAGTTTCATGAAGAACCACTTCTAAGGCTCTGCATTTCTGCTGGGTTGCATTAAATTATTCCTTTGTTGAAATGCCTCACATTGCATTGTTTAGCGCTTACTGAAAACATTGTATCATGTGTATACAATTTACAAACAAGGGAAAATGCATACAGCTGTCTTCATATCAAATTTAAAAGATACAAGCCCAAGCATGCATTTTAATACCAGGTTGAACGCAGCACACTGGATTCAAATAATGTAATTTAGCCACATTGCTATTTAGCCCAGCAGAATCAGAAACTGGAGAGCTCAGCGGGAGGATTTCCTGGACGTAATCAGTCAAACCAAACCTGAACCAAGACGAGGTCTGAGCCCCGTTCCCTCCTTGGAGCAGAGCTGGTGTCGCACTCTGACCATTATTTTGAATTTTCGCTCCAGCCCAGCCCAGAGCTGAGCAGCAGAAGCCCCCAGCAGACTGGTTCCCACTGCAGCACACGGCTCCAAGGGGACACCAGTGCTCCCAGGGGAGCCCTCTCCGAGAGGCAGCCGCTGCCACGGCGAGGACCCTGCTGCCTCTCCCCTGTCGCACACACTCAGCGAGGGGACCCCCAGCCCATGCTCTCCAGCCCCCTCCTTCCCCTTCACGCCAGAAATGCCTCCTGGTGGAGATGCACGTGTGTATCTGGGATGCTCTGCAGATACGCACTTGTGTGTGTCTTCCCAACGGGTGCAGGCAGGGATGTACACGAGGGGTGGGCAGCCCTCTCCTTGGCTCCAGCCCTCTCCTCTGCCCCCCCGAGGGGTGCTGCCCGGCTCCCCTGCGGTCGCTCAGGGCTTCCTTCCTGCTCCTTAACCCAGCACACCAGGACTAGGGTGGGGGGAGCCCCACCTGGAGATCAGAGGTGCCTTCCAGAGGAGCAGCAGATGCTCGGGAAAAGGCAGCACTCGGGAAAAGACGTGCAAAAGCACCGTTCGCCTCCAGCCCTGCCCTGACAGCCCCCCTGGGCCGCCTCCGTTCCCTGTGCCGGTAACGCGGGGAGGGGGGCCGTGCTCGAGCACAGCGCGGGGGTCCAGCTCGGGGGAGCGCCCTCACCCTCACAAGCCCCCCATCAACTGGTACAAGCCCAGGCTCAAGTTCAAGTGAAGGGAAGGACAAGCCCAGACGTCACCTGTCACATTTCCCTGTCAAGGTGATAAGTCATTCCGTGACCATTTTTACACTGGCAGCTGTATCCAGACCTTCCCCCCCCCCCCCCCCCCCCCCCCCATAGGAATCTCAAGCCCAGAGCCAGCAGAAGCCAAGCTGCTCGCCTCCCACCCTTCCTTACGCCCGGAGCCGTGCTGGGAGCACAAGCGCAGCACCACGGAGGGATGCGGGAGCCTGAGCACCCAACCCAGCACCCCGGGAGGGAGCACCCAGCCGGCAGCCCGCACTGCCCCGCTCCTTGCAGATCTGCTGCCACTGTGTCCCCTCTGTCCCGGGCACCTCCAAAAGGCGCAGGTCTGCGGGAAGTCTAGCGTGATTTCGGCACCCATCGCTTTCTGAGAAAAAGAGAAAGACGTAACGGAGCGGTGCCCCAGCCCCCGCCAGCGGGTGATTCGGGGGGGCCGGGGCCGGCGGAGCGGCAGGGGGAGCTCCAGCCTGCCTGTGGACACCAGCGAGGGAAACTGGAGCAAAGCCCACCTCCCCCAGACCCCTCGTCCGCTCGAGCTGCCACGGCAGTGAGGAAATATGTGACTAAGGCCAACTAAATGTTTAGTCTGTGGCCAACAGATGATAGCGGTAAGAGACAGCGTGGACGGCGTTTTCTGCGCGTTATCGGTCCAGCTCGGACAGCCCGGCGGTGCGCTGGGGGTGCTGAGCTGTTCCCAGGCCCCCAGAGGCGGCTCGCGGTTCACAGAAAGCTCCTTAGAAAAATGTCACTGCTGCAGGCATCCCAGTTTGGTTATCGTCTCCGACATATCAGCTGGGTTTTCCGAGTTTTGGGGCCAGGTCGCACTGCCTGGCCCCTTTAATGGGCTGCTCGGTCTGCTGTGTGTGTGGGGGTTTAGTTTGGTTTGGGGTTTTTTTTGGTTTTGTTTGCTTTTTTTTTTTTTTTTTTTAAAAAAAAAGGGAAACAGTGTTTGTAAAAGTTAGTGCTAAAGGGGCAGGGGATCATAGGTCCCCAGGGTTGAGTAAACGAGTCTGCAGAAAGAATCAGTTCTTCTAACTAGCTCACATTAAGCAGACATAAAGAATTTACCAATGAAAACTGTGGACTAAGTATGTATTTAATAACTCCCTGATGTTGCTGCAGAGACTCCCCCTTTGAAGAGCTCAGTGGGGTTTTGAATGGAGGGTAACTCTTACCCCGGTGCAAAACCTTTTTGTAAAAACGGAAAAGTTTTACATTTCTTTTTAACCTAAGCAGCACCTCCCGTTTTCCCAGTTTTAAAAGAACTCCTAAAAGCTTCAACTAGGCAAATGCAGAGGTTTTGCCTCTAAGAAAAGAAACTAAATAAAGCAAGTCTAGACTTAAAATTCGATCAGAAACATATGGGAGCTCTTCCAGCATTTGCCTTTTGAGAAGTGCTATCGCTCCCCACGCCGAGGCCACAAAGTGTGCTGTCAGGAAGGCATGGCTGCAATTACTGCGGGGGCCCCGCGCAGAGGAGATGGCTTCTCTCCTCAGAGCACAGCTAACTTACTTCTAAAGAAAAGGCTTTCATTTCCACTTACATTTTACATTCTCGTTCGCTTGTGACCACCAGAGAACACTTGTGGAAGGCATACACGTAACTAGATTTTACGATACATCCTATAGATCTGAAACTGTAAACAAAAGTCCATTATTCTCTCCCTTTACCATGGTCTTGGTTTCCCTATAACACTGCCCCATCGGAGTTTCCTGATATGTGACATCGTCTTTGCAGAATTTAATGAGCAAATATTTAAAGAAAATCTCTAAGCGGCTTTTAAGTCTGACCACAGGCAAATTTTATTTTAGGGGTCAATACCAATCTGCCTGTCAGGCATACAATAAGAGGATAAAACAGCGACTGACTTCAGGTGAGGAATAAATGGAGTTTCTCATTCAGGTGACAATTTAGAGAGCCTAAGTCGCTTGTTATTGGGATCGTTATAATGCCTTGACTAATTTTATTTTTATACAGTTTTCCCTGTTTCGGTAAGATCCTGAGACACCCATACAACTTAGCCACTGCTTTTCCTGGTTCTTGTATCAACCTATCTAACTTCTGTATGGTACCTTGCCACCTCCATCAGCCTCTGGATTTGGAAGAAAACCCAAACCAGAAGTGAAACTACACTAACCGTCGTCGTTGAAGAATAGAGGCAAGACATGGCCTGATCAGTCTATGGTCCATGCACACACTGAAACCTCCTTCTGGCCCACAGCAGATGCAGCACGGCTACAGCAGTCTCCCGGACATCACCGCAGGGGAAAGCACCGTGAGTGGAAGAGGAAAAACCAAGAGGAGAAAAGGCACATGGTACTAGTGACAGAGGTTTTAAGAAAGTAGGAAAAGCAGAAAAAGCATGATGACATTAAGAGGAGTAAAGCAGGAATCATGGACAAGAATCAGGAGGAGACGATGGTTATGACAGAAATGAGGAACAGCACTCAGTGGTGATGGAAGGAAAGAGTAGCTGGGAAATACCTGCATGAGATGGTCCCTCATCCCCGTGTAACAGCCCAAGAGAGCAAAAAGTTCTCTATTTGTTTCTGCACTGGAAGATGCCACTTTTCCAGCCACGACATGTCACTGGTAAGCATGCCCACAGGGCTGCTGTCGGTGGGCAGGTCAGGAGGGGAAGCACTGAAGCAGCCAGCACGGCGTTCGAGGACGCCTGCCGCTTCTGAAGTGGCCCCCCAGCTGAACAGGTATGTGTGGGGCTCCCCAGAGGCACTGAGGGCATGCTGCCACTGCCCTGCTGCACACCTCAGCTACGTGCACAGCTCAGCCTCGCTCCTCCAGGGGACCCAGCAGCGCAACCTTCTGTTAGTGGAACAATTTTTGTGTGAAGTGGAAGCAAGTTAAAGTTGTTAGATTGTGCTGTTTTATTGGATACCTCTTTCTTTTAGGTGAAAGAAAGAAAAAAAGAAAGAGTGCATGGGAAGAATGTATCCTTCCACTAGCCACCATTACACTGCAGCAAAATAAATCTCCATTAATTCAAATGCTAGCACTGTTCCATAGCATTAGGGTTACTGAGGTTCCACTGTGCACAATTTAACTTAACACAGATACCCCTTCCAGAGGCCAAGAGGTCCAAAATATGATGCTCCACTAGATTAATTTATCATTTGCAACTCAAGCTACATTTTATATATGACCATCATAAATTAACATATATCACACATGCATACAAATATGTTTGTATGTTTATGTGGGTGCTGCATTTTCGAATTAGTCATTTCAGGGAATTAATGTGTCATACGGAAAACTCAGCTTGAATAAACAAAAAAATATAATTCAATGGAGCAACCAAGAAGGATTATTATTCTTAACAAACTGTGTGTTCTTGTTTGCCCTTTAGCAGGGAACATGTCCAGTAAACAAGCGTGCAACACACTAGTGGAGGACTGTCCCAGCCTGTCAGAAATTCCAGGTCAGGATGGTCCAGAGGATCAAAACTGCCTGTGGAAGAAGACAGGAGCACTGTGATACATTCCATATGCTGGTCTACCTTCCTCTGGATGATAGCTGAAGGGCCACAAAAGCAGCAGGAGGAACATCTCATCTTTGCCTAGAAGCTCAAGTCTGGTGTACTGGTCTGTGCTTAGCCATACTGTTCAGCATCCGCGTGCACGAGCCATGTACTCGCGCTTTGAACACCGCATCTGCCTCTGCCCACTCTGTTCTTCCGACTCGCCTTTGACCTTCCTCTGCCTTTTTGCCTCTCTCCTCTTTACTCACCTTGGTGCAAGAAAGGCAGCAAACATCCTGCTGTCACCTCCCGCTGCAGCTGCACCTCTTCTTGTCCCTGGGGACAACTAACGTGATTATCAGTGTCAATGTCATTAACGTAGCCATTGAGTGCCCTCATTCGCTACCGGTCCGGTACAGCCTGCCAGGCGCGGGAGTTTGAAGGGGAGCCTTTTAAGATGCCTGCAGGTTCAGGAAGTGCAAATCCTCACTGCTCTCTGTATTTACTGTCATATGTTTTAGTTTCTAGCATAAGACAGGCTAGAAATGCACTGCTATTCTGCCCACTCTTTCGGACAAGGCAATAAATTTCCTGCTAAACACCTTTGCTCCAATCCTGCATAGCCTTCATGGCAGCTGTCATTAAATTACTCTGTTACGAGATGAAATAATTACTGGGACAAAATACATCTTCAGGTTCCTGTATTTCTGGCAAACAACATTTGCTATTGTTTGACTCTACTTTCCTTTTTCAAGTTGAGAGACGCTAAAAATAAAACCCACTTCCTTCTACTAACACTATCTTGAGACAGAAAAGGCTAAGGAAGCACAAAAAAAAAAAAAAAAAAAAGCTTCTGCTGAAAATACTGGAATACATTACTTACTCCTTCAGTCTACCAGCTGACACTCCCAAAGCAGGCTGCCACTGTGTTTGAGGACTGCACTCACAACCCCATC
This sequence comes from Falco naumanni, assembly GCF_017639655.2. NCBI lineage: Eukaryota > Metazoa > Chordata > Aves > Falconiformes > Falconidae > Falco > Falco naumanni. The sequence continues at coordinate 8,938,592 of NC_054064.1, read as the reverse complement.
TTTATCCCAGAATTACTTTCAACTCTTTGCAGGTTCCTTCTTTTTCTGTCTTCCTCCCTCTTGCATCATTTTGACTCACCCTTCCCCATCACACGGGACTGGCCTCCATAAGAGTAGCGAAGAGCCACTTCCCAGCTTGATCCTCTTTGTTGAACTTGGAAAGTAACTGGCAACAGTCCCGATTAAACGGATCTCTCCTAGTTCACCTCATTTTAAAAACATTTTTTTGTTGTTGAATAAGGCAGGAACAAGTAGCTCAGGAACCATAGTAAAGATGAACAAAACTACCTGATACACAATAAATATGATCAAACCTAAACTCCACGTAGAACAAGTGACTCTTCAGAGATATTTGTTCAACTGTCATAGGGTATTTCCCACCAGAAAATTCTTAGACTGCTGAAGATATGGAGAGCCTCCCTCTGGCTGATGGAGATGCTGATGGGAGTCTGAGTCCATGGCAGTGGATACAATACCTAGGCTGCAACATCTGACACCCCATGAGCTTTGTGTTACTTGATCTTCGTGTTACTTGATTTTCAAGACCTGGAGGAGAGGTACATGAGGGAGGGCAGCGAACAAAATCCTATTGCTAACCTAGAAGGAAGCCACCCCTCCAGGGGCAGCAGGCAGGGAAGATCGGTATTGCAGAATTATAATGAAACCGCAAAAATTGCCGTGGTATTTTGCATGCTTTCGACACCTGCTCTGGCTTCCCTTCTGGCCAATCCCTCCAACATTTATCTTTATTCAGAATGTTGCTTCTTTCATGGCTTTGGAAGCTGCAGGATGACCGATGGCCACAGGTAAGATGACCGGTATTCCTCAACTGCTTTTGCACATGGCGCTATGGCTACTAAGTATGGCAGTATGGCTACTACACTGCTACCTAAGTGGTGTAGCTGGTGTTTCTAATGGTTGTCATAGCCACTGACACCAGGCTGCTGTTAAGAAAGATTGCCAAATACTGCATGTAATGGTTTGAAAACTGTCTTAAAGAAAACAGAAATGCAAGGAGCAGGAGACAGTTTCACAAAGGTGGCAGAGAAGGGGTAAGTTGGAAAGAAACCCAGATGAGATGGTGAGAAGGAAAGGAGGGAATACGAGGAGAAGGGAGACAAATGTACCAGGCAGGAAACCAAGCGAAGGGAGAAGGTGAAAGAGGAAGCAAACAGGCTGGTCAGGACAGCGACAGCGCGGAAAGGGCTGAAAAAAGGAAAACCAAAATAGTGATAAAAGAGCCAGTGGAGGAGTGGGAAAAGCAGAGCTCCTTTCTAAGAGATAAGGAAAAATAAATGGAGTCTCCTGCCTGAAGCAGCCAGCAGCGAGAGGAATGTATTACTGGGCGCGCATTTCAGCAAGAAATGTCAATTAGACTGGTAACAAATGACACAGGGGTGCCTTCCCCCGGGGCAGCAATCACAGGAAGAATAACCAAGGATCTCATAGGTCTGGTGATTTTGGGGTCCTTGGACAGGCAGAATTGGAAACATACTGTCGAGGGAAGAGCTGTCTCTCCGCCTGTGATGGGCTCTGGCTTCGCATCACCCGTGTAGCCATGTATTCTTTTGATCACAGGCATGAAATGCAGAATCAAATTGTTATTCTTTGCTTTTCTTTTTCCCCTGAAATTCGGCAGGATTTTGAAACCCCTCCATATAGCACTCTTGTCTCTTGGCTTGCACGAAACACTCCTAATTGCTGATTATACTTGTTGAAAATAACCTTCACTGAAGATCCATTCCAAGAGGACAAACGGATGCTACTGCCAGCCGGAGCTGTGCTCTTCCACTTGCCTGTTCAGACTGAGATCACCCAACTCACCACGTAAATGCTTTAAGATGGGCACTCATTCATCCTACCAGGAGAGTTTGATGCAATGGGTGTTTGATTATTATTCATATTCCATTTAAAAATACACTAGTAAGCTTTTAAGGCTGCAAGGTCAAAGGTTCAGCAGAGAGGCTGAGGCAGGATAACCCTCCTGGCCTTACATGCCTGTGCACTACGACAGGTTTCAATCAGAGGTTCATGTGCAATTTTTGCAAGGGATCCCCTTGTCATTCAAGGCGCAGGGTTAGCCACTACATTAAATCTTTCCAAATAACCTTAATCTAAGTAAGAAAACTTACTTAATGGTTGATATTTGGCAATCAAAGAGCTGAGTACAGAGCCTGCGGACTGGGAAAGCGTCAGACAGCGATGCTTTCTGCAGCACTTCTGACTTGGGCTGGAAATTTCTAACTGTAATTACTGTCAAGTATAAATACTTTTTTGTGTCGGGTTAGCAGAAATACGTAATGGTGGCTTACAACATAGATTAGTTACAAACACAACAGGTCATATAATTAGCCTCAGTGGCACAATAAAACGTAGCTGCATAGCAGCCATCATGCCTTCCATGCTGGCTGGCGGAGGGTTGAAGTAAATTGTCGGGGGAGGATGGGACTGTTCACAAACAGCACAGCTTGATTTCTCCCCCTATGGCATGCTTCATGCGTAAAGGCCACCCTCAGCCCCCAGGGACTGAGCACCAGTGTGCCTGAGGGTGACACACATGCTCAAGGGCATTTATGTTCCTGGCTGCTTGCGTGGATGGTCCAGCCCTTCATGACCCCAGGGTTCCACATCGAGTGGAGCCACGTATGTGTTCATGGCAAAGCAAGTAAATCTCCAGCACTTCACTGCAAAAGCCTCTGTGAATCCACAGTAGCACTGCGGAGCAGGGACACGGAGGGAAAAGGGGAGCACCATCCCACCCCACTAACACCAGGGGCAATGCTGCCAGGAGAAAAACATTTCCAGCTCAACTGTTTGTGTGACAAAGCTGTGATTGCCATTCAGGACATTTAAAAGCCATAAATCAAAGCATCTCCAGTAGAACAAGAGCTGATCGAGATCAAGCGTTCCAAACACACACCATGGTAAGCTGAAGTGGCTCTAGTGCCTGCCTAAAGCCATCTTACCAAAGCCAGCACACAGCTGCATTTTCTTTCAAAATACTACTGCAGCCTTTTAAGAGAGAGGGGGAAAAAATCTAAATTCTGGCAGCGGGGAATATTTCACAAATCATATATGCTTTGGCATCCAGCCCTTCAAGCCAGGGGCCTTTCCTCACAGGCTTTGCTGGGAGAGATCCACCCACCTCAAGTGGGATTAATTAAAAGAGGCATGTATCATGCAAATAGTTTCTGTTTCCTTATAGAAATATTCAGAGCACATAACCCAAACCAGCTTTAGAATCAGAGCGAAGCAAGGAAGAAAATTATTTCCTGCTCCCCTCACCCTTTTCCTTTCCCTGTACAGTAAAGCAAGGACCACTGAGAAAATGCTGAGAGCTCACTATGTCTGCACAACTCCTTTGATTAAATGCTAATGACGTGGAGGGAAAAGAAGGATTTTTTTCAAGGCAGGGGCTGTATCTCACTATAAGGTACCCAGTTTTCCAAACCAAACGTGTGGTCAGCCGCTCGTTGGAAAAGGACAGTCCAAGTCTCACCCCTGAAAATGATAATTTTCTCTTAAGGCAGGACAGGAGAAAACAGAAAGCTTGTGCTTCTTCACCGCGTCAGGGTTTTCAGCTCCATGTGACGCTGATGGGGCCACAAGTAAAAGCTCCTTCGGACAGCTAGATGAACTTTAAAAACACAACTTTCCTCTCAGGGAGCTACACTATTGCCCTAGATAGGAGAGATCCTGACACCTCAAGGAATCGTCGTGGAAAATGCTGGTGGGGCAGTCAGAGCGCAGAAACCCAGCTCAAAAATAAGTCACAGAGAAAGCTCAAGTTTCCACAAGAACTCTTCCTCAAAACTATTTTGTTTTCCCTTTTAATATCTCAGACCTATTTTCTGAGTCAATTTCCTATGATCCTGCAAAGGCTGTTATTAAAACCAGACCGAGCGTAGCAGAAATTCCAGGGCTCAAAAGCAACGTTTAATAGGCGCAGGAGCTGGCCGCACCGTCCCCCTCAGGTGATTTTCCCTGCAGCCCCTTCCCTGGGATTTCCTCTCTCAGAGTTTAGTCAGCAGGAGAAACCTGAAGTTTCAGCAAAACGGCAAACCCTTCCTTCATTCTTAAGCAGCTGAGATTTTTTTTTTTTTTTTTTTTTAATGTCTGAGGCTTTCATAGCTCTAAAAAAAAGAGAACTAGGATCCAGTCCAGAAGATGTGTATTGCAGATATTTTTTCCACAAAAATGTCAGGCACTCATATGTTCAATTATATACCCAGCTACAGCATTTTAAAACCACTGACCTCCTTTTATCAGCCACCGCTTTGCCTGCCACCAGTGGCAGTCCCAAACCGAGCTGCTCACCGGCTGCTTCCCCAAGTGTCTTTTTCGTGTTAGAAAACTCCTTTCTGGTCTCTATCCCACCTACCACTTACTTCAGCATCAAAAAGATTATCATCAGCCACGCTCTGGGCAAGCCATCCCAGGACAGCAGCGCTCATGCACAGTCACAGCCAGACAGGACAGATGGAGGGGACATGCTCATGGCAAGCCGAGACGCCAGGGAGCTATGGTTCTCTCCAGCAGTACAACTGACAAAACGCTGGACCTCATTTCTGCATGTCGTATGTGATTTATCCCCTGATGGCACAGGGGACACACTGGGTCCAGTGCCCTTCAGCTCAGTGCTGGGGTCTCCCAGTGAGGGGATGCTGCTGGGACCCCCGCCCTTAGCGCCAAGCCTGCTACCCAGAAAGGCAATGCTGGGTTTCCCCCCACGGTCCCATGGCAAGCTACGGGACAGCCACGAAGGTGAACGAGAGCATTGTGTGGTTGGGCACTGATGTGATAATGCCCTTTTCACACCAAATATATAAAAATACTTCATTCCTTTGATAGGCCTCATTTATTTATTCTTCATACTATAAAGGCTCAGTGCGTTAGAAACGCTGAGCCTCAAACTGAAGTTACTGACAACTACAACAGATCTCATCTATTTAAAAGACAGGTTTTCTCCAAAAATTCTCTTCTTGATTACTGTATGTAAAATTGAAAATGTGCACATTTGCTTTTCGTTTCTATTTAACTGTTTTTTTGTTGTTGGTTTTTTTTGCAAACTGTGACTAATTTGAATGTAACAGTTAATTTATTAAAAATGGAGAAACCTCTTTGCTCCAACATTGCCTAATCAGCCCATGCCTCTCAGAATTTAGGAAGTTATCGAAGACCTCAGAAAAAGAGGCTTTCATATATATGTATCTAAATATATCTATCAGTGGTTATGTGTATTATGTCATTGTGAAAATACATATTTAGGACATCTCATTCATATAACTTACAAAAAAAGCAGTTAATGCCACACAGAATTATTAAATATGGAAAACTACTTTAGAAAGTACTGATAAATGGAAAGCCCTGGGAAGGAAGGGAAACAACGTGGCAATGAAAATCCTGTTCCTTAACTAATTGTTTTGTACTATATGATCTACACTGTTAGCCAACTATGGACTGTTTTCAACTGGCTGTAAATTACTTGCCTTGTGGAATAAGAACCAGACTCCTATCAGTTTGCTCCACTGGTTCTACAAGGATCGCTCTTGTTCTCTCCCAGAAAAGCCATAACTTCTTCTGGTGAGGACTCAGAAGTGAGCTGGTGTGCCCCTGCCCATCTTCTGACAGGAGACAGGTGACTTCAGCACACAAGCAGAACAGCGGTTCTTAATGTAAAAAAATCTAGTGTCTTCAGACTGACCAGAATTATTATTTTTTTTCCCCCAGGAAAAAACTTATCTTTTCAAAAAGTCATATTTGTGCTAAAAAAACGGTTCCTTAAAATGCCTCTGACCCTCTGCAGGGGATGCCCGGCTTTGCTTTGTTACAAGACATCCTCATCAACAGCGCCCGACCTTCCAACACCATGCAGAATGTGTCTGTTATGCTAGAGGGAGAGAACCATGCCCGGCACCAGGAAGATGAGACACCTTACCTTGGGACACTGGGAGGAGCCCGGGTCGGCCGGGAGGGAACCTGGGGGGGTCCCCCAAGGGCTTCACCACCACTGGGAAAGGGAGGCAGTGGTCCTGGGCGGAACGGGACCGGGGGAGCCCCCGACTGAGGGCCTGGAGATGGGATTGCAGGAGCGGGTCCTCGGCCAGATAAAGGTCTGGTCGGGGGGTTGTTTAATGTAGGTCTCCTCTGCGCTGAGGGACTCGGAGGGGGTGACCTAGTGAAATATCAGAGATTTAAGAAGTTCAGTAAGGTGGGTTTTGTGGTTGGTTGTTGTTTTTTTATTTAAAATAAAATAAAATATTTTTAAACAAAATTTAAAACCTTTGCTATGCCTATGACAATTGTTTTTTCTCGGCGTTTTCCTTTGCTGTCAGTGCCAGAGTGTCACACACATTTAAATGTCACCCATTTCCCACAGACAGCATGCTTGGCAATAGTCAGAAATAAACATGCAAGCAAAAAGGTAAACATGATGGATTTTAATATTAGAGTTCTAATAACGTTCTGTTAAGTGGATTTTCTAGGACACGGAGCCCGAGATACTGCATTACTATAACAGCTTGCCAGAAGAGGCTTTGTGGGTGCATAATTGGGGCAACAGAAGCAGCTGCCATCTGAAGCATCAGGCAAGTGGTAAATCCACTGGATGGTCTTCTACAAGGCAAATACTCCACATGGTGCTCACATACGTATCCACAGAACATGTACGTGTGGGAAAATGTTTTGATTTCCTTCACGAATGTCATTAAAGACCTGGAGGAGCATCTGCCCAAAAAGACAGGCGGGGGGGAGCCAGTGATGCTGGCAATGTCTGCCTGTCCTAAATTTTGCTGCAATATGCTGGCAATGTCTGCCCGTCCTAAATTTCGTTGCAATATGGATTCGAGGATCCTTACCTGCGGGCATGCTGAAGCCAAGAGTCATCTACAGGCGGGGGTGCGGGGGTTGAGACGGTGCTGGTGCTAATGTCGCCGATGATCGCCAGGGCTTCCTTTAGGGCTTGGTACATGCGGAGCATTTCATCTCGCCTCTGCGCCTGCTCAGCTGACTCCTCCATCAGAGTATTTTGGTCCTCGGAAGAGTACAAGTGAGCCAGGAGCTCTGCGTTGATAAATTCTTTTACCTGTTTCATCAGACAAAAAAACCAAACACACCACACACCAAACAAATAAACAAAAACCCCTACTGAAAATGCACTACTGAACAAATGCAGCATAAGATCCATGGAACCAGGAGATAGCTCGATTTCATCAGTTTCTCCTGCCACCTTACATCAGTTCTGCCGGTCACGCAGTTTGTGTTCGGTCAGATCAGGGACTACAAAGTGCTGACCCCTGGGCTGACGGTGCAGCAGCCTGAGGTCTAGCTGTGCAGCCCAAGGAAAGGCTGGCACATGCGGCTGGGCAGAGTGGCTGGAAAAGGACAGGCTGGATCTTTTGGTAGCTGCCCGCACACAGATGGGCTTCACACGATTACGAAGCCATGTTCCAAGACAAGGATTCACATGCCAGGCTGAGATGGGTTTGTGTGGTCGCTCCACTGTGGCCTTTTTGTGGTCTGGCTTTGAAACACTGGGTAAGGTTGGATAACTCTGGGCTACGTCTCTGAGGTGACACCTACGTTTACAGCTGATTTCAAACAGGCTTCCCAACAGCTCCCAGGAGCCAGCTGGAATTTTGGTCCCATTCTAAACGGCTGATGGAGAGGTAAATGGCAGCCATGAGCTATACCATCAGACACTAAGTTCCCCCGGGAACTGGAATTTTCAGGTTTTATAACATCTCTGTCAATTATTTCCTTAGCAACCCTTTACCGTACTGTAGATGGTGTTTTTCATCTTCAACAATTTTCTCAGATTCTAAATACCCCATCCACATGCATTAGAAAGAAGTCTCCAAGCAATCTAATATACTGCATTGATTTCCAGCTACGCCAGCCCTGGTGATGGAAACCTGAGCCACATTAAGAGAGAGAAAAAGCCACAGGTACTCTGATTAAACAAGACTGTGGTAAACAGACCAACTGCTGACCTACTAAATCCTTGCAGCTGAGACTTTCGTTGCTGTTCTGATCTCCCTCTCATCTGGCTTTTTGCTCTACAAAGCTTTTTTGAACTGGAGATACTGACGGCGATACATTCCCGAGATTCTGATTACACAAACCTGAGCTCCCTTTGCCCAGGGGCTTGTGCTGGTTTAGTAACGTTGATTTAAATCCTGACAGGTAGGCTAAAGCGATGTTTGTGTTCAGACAAGGTCAGTAAGAGCAAGCAAACTGCACAGGCATGGGACCCTTTATGGTCACCTAGCAATGAGAAAAGGCACCCAGGACAGACCTTGCAGGGAAACAAAACCATATTGCCTGGGCTTGGCTGTCATTTCCCATTCACGTATGACAGGAGATGCACAAATTCTTAGCAAAGCCTGCAAAAATTTTCCATGAGTCTCATGCTGTTTTCCAGTAGATGGTACTGATCAAGAGCCAGAGTACACTACTTTCCCCATGACTGCCAAAAACTCCACATTAAAAACAGATATCACAGTTAAACAGCATCACATTCTACTCAATGAAATGAACGTTTTAATGGCATCACTTCAAAAAAAGAAGAAGAAGAAGTCCTAAAATTAGATTAAGGCCAGAGCTGATTGTAAAAGCATTGTTAAACCACAAATATCTGTTTGAAAAAAATCAGCCTGTGACAATTATCATGAGAGATCCCTGTTTGCCACTAGCAGGAGACTCGAGTAACTCCCTGAACACTTCTGGAAGGGAAGGACGGTTTTTGGATCGGGCCATCGGGCACACCGTACTAGACAGAGGAAGACCTTCCATAACAGCCACTTTCTCCAGCTTGGAAAAGAAAGGAAAAGTGACACTCACACCTTTGCTCCTTTCTAGAAAACAGAAAGACTCCCAGGAATGTTTGAAAACATTTTCCTTTACAGACATCAGACCTGCAGTCAAAGCTGAGCCACGGCAAGCATCCAAAATGTCAACGCCACAACGCCTGCCCCGTCGCTCCAAAGTGGGGTACGATGGGCTTGCGAGCCCACCCATCAGCGGGCAGCCCACGACAGCCAGCATGGCCTCCAACGCACACACAAACCATTCCTTAATGCTGTTTGCTACGAACAACTGCTTTGGAGTTTTTCTGCTCAGCTGAGCTTAGTATCAGCACTGCTTACAGAGGATACGCTGTCTACCGTAAGACCACCCCTCGTGTATAATCTGCGACAGCCCGGCACGAGGAAATACAAATTCTGAAGTGCGTGTTTTGTTTGTGCATGTTTGAGTTGCTAATGGTAATTCAATGCAGTTCTGTGCGGTAAATGTATTTTCTTTTAAGGTAATCAGCATCCACCCTGAGGGAGGAATGAGGGACGCATCTGGAATGCAATGATCCAGGCTTAGGCCTCAGAATGTGCTCAGGGACAGCATCTAATTATTCCTTGTACACTGAGTTTGAATCCAATACTTCCCTTGAACTGTAAGTGCCCACTTACAGGCCCACAAAGTGGAAAAGAAGTTCTAGGACTTGGGAGGTCACAATTGTCATGGAAACAAACTCCTTGAGATCCATTTGTTTCCAGAGTTTTGGAGGCCACATGATGGTGCAGCAGAAAGTACAGAATATACTCATTAAGGGGGAGAGGGGGTGCTTTCCCTGAACTCCTGGTGGATGGGTTGGACCTCTGAAGGCTCCAAGGAACACAGACACACAACTGAACAGAACCCATCTTCCCTCACGGCTCCACCACTTTCCAGGCTTCTGCACAACCTTTTGGCATGGCTCAGCAGTCTCCATTTAAGCATTTCTCTCTCTTTTCAATAGCGCCGTTTTAAAAAAATATTGGTATTTTTGCTGTTGTTCTTACTGTGGCATCTTACTGCCTGCGCTGCATGGAAACAAGTGCATTAATGCTTCTAGGCTCAGTCTTCACGGTCCTTTAAGGTATTTTGATTCTTTGCCACAAATTTACATTCTAGGATTGAGGTGTAGGTCTTGGCTCACTCGCAAGCCCAAGCATGGCTATGGGCTAGGAGGTCACCTGAAAGGCAGATGATGTTTTCAGTGTGTCAGTTCTGTGTGCCATGGTCAGCCAGCATGGCAGACCTTACCAATGTAACTAACGGTCGATGGGATTGAAAGTACAAAATCATATAGTATTTGGCTTCTGAGTAAAGCACACACTTCAGAGACCCTTAAACTATTCCATATGAGGAGGTGAGTGGCAGAAGTTTAATGTAAACTTTCAAAAGGTACTGCTCACCAAGCTGCCATACATGAAATGAGAGCTAAACCCCAGCCCTTTCAAAAGGCACTGAAGCTGGGCTAAGTCAAGGCAGCAAGTTGCTAGCTGTGATGTGGGAAGAGCAGAGGACATGCCCACCCTGTAAAGTCTAGAGCATGGCTTATTTCAGGAAAAAAAGGGCAGTTGCATTGATCCCATGCTCTTTTGTAAAATCTCACCTAAGGCTACAGCATCATTTGGAGCCTGACTCGCCTAAGCCTAAAGTTAACGCGATATTTCTTGCCCTGGTGCAGAAATTCTGCTGGTATTATAGGTACCAGGAATTGCATTGAGGTTTCCTGTCTGACCACCTAACTCGTAAGCGCAACACAACTCTCCACGGCTAATGAAATCCACCAGACGAAGGCTAGAGGTGGCTCTGAGTCAAAAGTGAATGCTGCCTTCTAACTGGATTTGCCTTATAGCAATCGTATTTGGAAAGACTAGTTAGTTTGATGCCCTCACAGAAAAGGTGCTGCTGCCCATAACCAACAGGAGCTGTGCTCTCCGTTATTAATTTACGTGGCAGCAGTGGCACTAATATTTAAGCTCAGTTTTCAACCAGGCACGTTCAGAACTCTGCCAGGAAGCAAAGCCTGAGGTCCTAGCGCAGTGGAAAAACAATGGTATCTCAAAGCCATTTCTTTAACCAAATAATCTTCAGATCAAAGACACACACACATGAAATCAACTAACCACATCTGCTTATCTAAACAACAGTATCCAAGGCTCCTAGATTTATTCCTTGAAAATGTTAACCTGAAAATAGAGAGAAACCCAAATAAAATAAGCACTGCTTTAAGAAACCATGACAGAGGGCTACAGATTGAAAAACGAATGAAGCACAACTTTGCTCTGCTGCCCTCACAAACTGGCTAGATGGAGCCCCCACCTCCCTTCTCCTGTTATACCAAAAGTAAGGGTGGGGGGCAGGAAATAAATAAAAAGGTTTACCATTAAATCACTCTGATTAAGATGTAAATTAATTCAATCTTTAGCATTTTGGAATAAGCACTTAAGTCAGTATGCCAGCCTTTGAGAAGGTTGCAGAAGCTCCTACTACTATGGAAGATTGGAATATTTTGTCTAAGAGTGTGCCATGTATGGAGCATGTTCTTCTCTTCAGTACGTGCTGCTGTTCTTATATTCAAGAAGTGTGTTTGAGGGTAAGAGATTTGACAGACACATTAAAATAATTCAGAACCCTGGCTGCTACTTACATTATTGATCATCAGATGCATGATTGTTTTTGGTATCAAATCTCGGATACACTTGTTGATAATAGACATGTAGGAGTCCACAAGATTTCGAATTGTCTCCACCTGTCTTTCCAGCTGGGGGTCCATTGAAAAGTTGTCTGCTTGGCCATTCTCATCGTTTTCAGTCTACACAGAAGAAAAAAACAAGAAAAGTCAAAGTCTTTCAGGCTGCAGTAAACTCGAATTACAGTGGGGAAAACCCTTGGACTTAAACTGTAGTAATCCAGCAATGTAACTCATACAAAGAATGTCTGGAGGTTAAAATATGAACTACTGGCCTGTTCAACATCGGTGCTTAGTGTCATGAAATTTGGACCTTTTAAGGTTAATGCAGTACGAGTTGCAAGACCTTTCTCACAAAGTCCGTTATTTCCACAGAAGTCTGTAATTTTAAATTAAAGAAACTTTTCAGACAGAGATGTGTGGTAGTAAATGAAACCCCAAGAAATTATCTCCGATCACTTACTGCAGTACTTATTATCAAGTCTCTTTCCCTTCTGATTCAGCCAGGTTGACCCAAGCGAGAAAGCAGCACCACGAGTCTGGATTTTGAATTTTACCCTCCTACATGTAAAAAATTTCCTTTTTATTTAAGGCTGACTCAGTTGCGACAAATCCTACAGTTCAGCCTCCAACTTCTTAGATGTGAATAGCACCTATATAAACAACGGATTTATGAAGGATAACAGCAGAAGCATCATTGGTTCCAGTGCTTAAGGCTCAGCATAACATAGGCTGGATTATATATTAGAGGTCTCTTTTTCATTGCACAGAAAAAAACCTTCCTTGTATGTAAACAGCTGACCTAATTAAAAAAAATACCAGGAACTTTAACGGGAAGCTAAAAGGTATGTACTTTGCTTCGGTTTGGCCTGTATAAATATAAGAAAACCTAAAAAAAGAATAGTAGACTTTTGGTGAAAATCAAAGTGCCTGCTGAGGCTCAAAGATGCCAGAAGAACGGAATTTCAACCTGGGAAGTACAAAGTCCTTTCCCCAGACTGCAGCATACAATATTTCTCCTTGAAAATGACCACCAAAGCCATATTAGCATGAGCTACAAAATCTAAACCTGTTCTGTTGGTACCTAGAAGCATAACACACTCCATGCACAGCACAGTGTTTAGCTAAAATTTGCACATCACTAGTGCTTTATGATTCCCGGAGCAGTTGAAATTAGTAGCTAACCCATTAATGAAAGACCGTGAGAGCTAGATATGCAAACATGTCACCAAAGAGGCTTCTCCCTGCGTGGAATGCATCCTTGCTGGGCCAGAAAGAGATTCTGCATTCCATCTCCCAAGGTGGGCTTCTGCCCATGCAGCATTGGCAGGTAGACCGCTTCGGATTTACGCCTCGTAAACTACGGCATGGTCAGCCCAGCCTAAATGAAATGGCGATGGTTGTGATTTGTTAAGAAATAAGATCCCATATAGAATTTACAAAAAAAAAAACCTAGGCGTTTGTAACAGAAGTTTCAAAAGTTCAGATGGTTTTTCATCACAGACAAATTACTGAAAAAACAGCTAATCTGTAAAAATAATTTGCAGTGCTTCCTAAAAACCTTGGGACTGTGGAGGATACTGAAAGAAGTCTTGATGAAAATAGTGTTTTCAATTCTGTAACACCAGTAGACACACTACCCTATAAACCTTAATCATTTGCTCATAAACTGCGCATGCCAAAAAGTCACAGCACGCAGATTATTTTCCTTAGCCTCCATGTCTGAAAAGAAACTAACTGTAATTTTCCCTGTGAAACAGCAAATAAATGGAAAATCATACATCTAGCATATATCCACAGATTTTAGCCAAGTAACTGCAAACCAAAAAAATGCTCCCTTTGCAGCTCCCCTTGCTTTTGACTTCTATTCTCTTCCTTTCCTTCTTTGCTGTCTATATAAAATGCAGTTTGTCAATGTTATTTATTTTTTTTTCTCCCCCCCCGCCCCCATTTAAATTACAGATGGCAGTAAGATTCTTAGCTGGCTAAGCAGCAAAGTGACAGATGTTTATCATTATCCTCATCAGGAGAATGTAAAGTAAAAATAGTAATTTGTCTCTGATCTTTAAGGCAAAGGGTAATAGTCTCTTGTTTGAAATTGTAACAGAGCTGACTTCATACTGTTGATTTATTTTCTCTGAAATCAAAAAAGATCAATCTTTCATGAGTTTACAGTAATTTATTATGAAAGCTTCTGGCCATAGTATTCTTAATGATCTGATGTCTCAACTGAAGGCTTTTCATGCCAGAAACCATCTCGTTTGCATCGCATCATGCACGTGGCAATCTGCTCCTAACAGATCTCCGTGCCCTCCAGCACCTACAAGCGTCATCAGGCTTTCCTCTGTAAGCCCCCTTTGCCATGGGCATCTGAGAGCAGCACCTGAAAGTAGGGCTGCCTGGGAAAGCCGGGCATCGCAGCAAGGCAGATGTTACTCAGACCCTATTCCAGCCCCGTGTCATGCCGGCAGAACGGCTGGTTCCCTCACCGAGCACCACGGTGGCTCCAGCTTGGACGCCAGCCAGCCCCCAGCCTGAGTCCCTGCCACCCGGCGCTCTAGAAAGGCTCTCGCGAGTCTGTTGCAATGAACAAACCCAAAGCAGAACACGTAAGAAACCCCTCTCTGACTGCTGTCGAACAGAACGTCCATGCTGAACAGAAAAGGAGAACGAAGAAAGTGGAAACAGGTTTCTGCACCTCCTTTCCCAACAGCCAAGGCAGCCACAGTCCCCTTCCAGGGCTCCTCATCCTCCAGCCAGAGCTTGCTACTTCCAATAGCAAGTGTTAAGTGACAGCACATGAACTGGGCTAAGTATTCGTTCAGTTGGCTCTTGCTTAATACTGCTATTAATTGTTGACAGGGACGGAATATTATTACTTCAAACACACACAACTGCAGCTACTTGAGGGACTTTCGTAAGCCCCCAACAAAGAAACTATGGAAGAACCTAGAGCACTAAAAAACAGGTAAAGAAAATCAGATTCCTCTTGGAAAACTCAAATTCAGAATATCTGATGAAAATACACCAAAGCTACAGAAAAGCAATAAGTGAAAAAAACAGGGATGATAGGAAGGTAACACGGAAGCGGGGATGTTCCTTCCGTTTATACACACATACACATGGCCACAGAGGTCAAGTCCTTCCCTTCTACTTTCTCTGTGCTTTAGAAGAATGGAAATAATACCCATTTCTTGCGCTCTGCAGGGGTCTCGCCTGTCCTTGGTAAGCTGCTTTGTGATCCCTGCGTGGGAAGGTGCTAGCGAAACACCAAGTATGCATCATCGCTCCCCTTCTGCCTTCCCTGCCTTTCAGTACCTTCCGCACACAAATGTATTAAGGATTAACTAAAGTGTCAGACAAGAGAAGACTAAAGAACTGCATGCCAAATCCAAACCACTTAAGTTTGTGGGAATTTTACTGCTGGCTGCAGTGGGAACACGATTTCACCCTACGCATGCATTTCTACCGGAAAAGTTATTGGTCTTCTGAAGACTGTAAACCCTCTGCTGCTACAGGATGGATTTAGTGTAGTACAAAGGGAGGGAGGCACGAGGAATTGTGTGCAGTCCAGGGGAAAAAAAAAAAAAAAAAAAAAAGAAGAAGAAGAAAAAAAAAGGAATATTACCTCCAAATATCAGGGTAATAATTTTCCTGATTGTGGGAACTATAAGCATGTTGAAGAGTGTCCAATAAAAAAAAAAAATCAGGAAAAGTGGTTCCTTTTGAAATTCACAGCAACACTGGGTAACATACTGAAAACAGTTCTGAGCCGGCCACACAGAGAGCGCAATACTTCTAATTTCCATGATTTCATTACATTCAGGGCAGCTGCCAGCATATTTAAGAATGTCTTGTATAACATTCCTGATGTCAGTTCCAAGAAGGAGCATTTGTCTAGCATTTTCATTAAAGCAGTGTATCAACCAATTTTCGGTAATCAAAAAGGCATTCTGTTAAAAAATGACTGGGAGGAAGCAAGCTGGAAGGTGACTGACGAAAGGGTAAAAGTCAAAGCAGCAGTGAAGCGATACTCTATGTGCTAAGAAGTCAGTCCATGGCTGCAGAAAGAAACAAATCATTTAAAAGCTGCTTACGGATCTTTAATTTACAGATGTGAGCTCATAACAGCCACCACCACCTGAAAATTAATTATTCCCTCCAGATCATGTTTACATTTTAACTCACAGCTGCTGAAGATATAATCTATTTTATTCCTTCCTGTCCAAGTCAGGTTTTTCTCTGATGCACCAATGCTCAGCACATTGTGGTTGTCCTGAACCCCCCTGCTTTTCCCTAAATCTTGTTCTTGATATTCCCTCTTCCCTGCAGTTTGATGTGGGATATGTAATTTAGCTAAGACACTCTCAGCCATACACAGCGTGCCTGTTGCCAGAGGACTGCTGAAACCACGCGATGGCTTCACACAGCGAGGTTTTCTTACTGGAAAGGAACCACAAGTAAATGACAATACATTACTTTTGTGTATTTACAACAAAGCAAGCAGCAGAAAAAGAACATTTCCCGGGTAGCTTGGAAGCTGTCCTTTTCCCTCACAGAGGATGACTTTGCCACTCTCTTCCATGCTTTCAGCATCTCCTGACTTTGTACTGCTGTTGCCTTTCCCGAGCCACCCACAGGCTGCCCCTTGCAGCTACTACGCTTGCAGCAGCAGCCTCGAACCGCTCTAAGCAGAGGCTGTGACCTGGCTTTCCCCTACGCGATCCCTCTCGCTTCGTAACAACCTGGAAGAAAGACACAGCCTCGCTCAAATGAATGCAAAAGTATTTAACTCGGGATTAGCTTAAACAATTGCCTGCTCAGATTTTTCTCTGTGGTTACGGACATGGGACGGTACAAACCATTAGCTAAAACAGTCTACAGAATCCACACACTGCTCCCCAGATATTTACACAGCTTTAATGAGCCCAAACATTCAAAATCCATGTCAGGCTCTTGCTGTCTTCTTCAATCAAGGAGCTGGTTTGGAACTATGCAACTGCACGGCACGATGCATTACCAGAGCTCCAACACATTGGGAGTTACTTTTGTCTTACGGTTCTTAAAAGGTTGACAACTAATCAAGCCAAATCAATGCAATCTTCTTTCAGAGCAGGGATTCCGATCTTACGGGTAAGGTATTAACATTAGAAGCCACATATTCCAGACTTCAGTAAAGCTTTGTGACACAATCTCAAGTGACGTTGTCATTAAGGGAAGTGTGCCCTCCCTGCCGTCACTGGTTGGATCCTCATTTCCATAGAAAAGCTGTCCATGGCTCACTGTCCAACTGGAAAACTCTTATCAAGGGGACTTTCATATGGGCTGTATTTTTTAACGTGTTTATTAGTGCCTTAATGCTCAGGATGGTGGTTTACAGCCTGCGATTATTACATTTACAGATGAGGAGAAACTGGAAGGGGATGTGACTACATTAGATGACAGGACCAGCATTCACAATAATCTGGAAAAACTGTTTAAAAATCTAGATGAAATTCATTATGAATACAAGATATTTGACTCAGGCAGGAATAAATCAGTTATAAAGGTACAGCATGAGCACGGCCACCGAAGGAGCAGTTTGGCAGAACAGGAACTTGCCTGCAGTGCCCACAAACACAGTATGAGCCAACAACGCCTTGCCAGTAGGAAACCAGTACAAGAACTGTGCACCCAGTTCTGGTTATCACACTACCAGAGATCTGTGGCACATTTTGAGAGTGTTCAGAGGAAACAGTTGCAGATGATGTTCAGGGCTCTGTAAAATATTATCTGAAAGGAAAAGCTAAGATCAGTTGGGACTGATGAGTTCAAAAGAAACCACCTGTGACAGGGGAGAGATGAGTGTCTTTGCAGCTAAGAAAAGATGTCAAACGAATATCTGGGAAGTGTCATATGGCAAGAACAGTGAAGCACAGAAATAGACGAACTAGGAAAGTTGCAGAATCGCCTCCAGAGATTAGACCAACATCCCTCAGAAATGGCTATGTACAGAGAACCTGTCTTGAGGCAGGGGAAAGGACCAGACAACCCCTTGCAGCCCTCCCATCCAGTGGGTGATGCTAGGTGCAAAGCAGCCTGAAATTACGAAAAATTTGCAGAAAACTGCAACAAGAAAAGGCATTTCTGAAAATAATAATAAAAAAAAGACAGTATCTTCTACTTTTCTTTTTGTTCTACGCAAAAATGAAGTAAAAAATAAAACACTGCTGTGAATAGCCATCTCCCCTCAAAGAATCTGTACTCCAATTTCACCATGTGCTGCCATGTACATCTCTCACACAAAGGACTTTTACATAACCCTCCCTGCGCTGCACGTTTTGATTCAGGGCCAACAGCTGCTCCATGCCTTTCAGAACAGACTGCTGGACAAGCAAAAGCAGAAAGAGGCTGGCATAAGGAAAACAGCACCTTTGTTTATAAAACAAATACTACTTTGGAATTTGCAAACTTTTCAGTCAAAGAATTTCCTTGTCATAACAACACGTGAAGTGCCCCATACTTATAAGAGCACATTAGAAAAAAAAAAATCTAGGATATGACATACTATTGGCATGATATTTGCCGTTATTGCAGCGTAAGAGGAGGTCAATGGATATTGGGAAGCCTCAAATAGTGGTGAGTTACCCTGGAATCCAAGTCATGATGGTGAAGATTCAAAGCGTGAGGATTAGCCCTGATGATGTTCAGGTCAGAACTTCTTGTGCGTTTATTACGAAATGCATGAAACACGTTCCGAGAGACAACGGTCTGAGGCACCAGTGGGCATTAACGGCGAAGGGAACAGGCTCATTTGCTGTGAGAGGAGGTAATCGGTGGGTGGAGGCATCGACCCGACGGCCAAGGATTAAAGCTACTGCCTGTGGTATGCAGCTCCCCAAAGGAAAACAAGAAGGAGGTTTGGAGTTTCTACCAAAGACAATGAAACTGGGAAGCAGGAGAATTAGTCGTCCACGATGCTGATCAGAGAAGTATTAAAGAGTCATCGCACACTGAAGTAACACCTTGTCTTTCATCTCTGTTATTCACCTTCTTACCGAAACCATTTTTTGAAGAATTGTTGGCAGAACTGATCACTAGTGAAGACTTTTACTTAGTAGTAACCACGCAGGAGAGGGTCATTAAAAAAATTGTCCTTATTCCAGCAACAGTGCACAAGGCTTGGCTGAAGGATCCCTTTAGGGACACGGAATTGTCCTATTTTATGACATTAAAATGGGGCAAGGCAGTGCTGAGTGCATGGACAGTGGCTTGGTGAAGGCAAATCTCAGAAAACACGTTGCCTTATGTTTTTTTACATGTCTATGTGTGTGATAGGAGTTACATGTTTTTCACAGAACCTGATCATTTTAGAGGTAGGCACCCAGGAGAAAGAATAAAAATTGCAATTCTGTTTTTTCTAGATCCTGTACTGAAATCCTCCTATGCCATGGTCCCCCTTCACCTCTTCCAGCTGAGATGGTAACTTCTGAGTACTTACCAGCCTGGTTCAAGGAGCTGTGAGTATGGGAGGAGCAGGGCAGTGTGTGTACGTGTGCCTGTGGGGAGGAACCGGCGCGGAGGCGGCTGCGCAGTGGGGGAGCTCTGTACAGCGTCCAGTGCCGGGGCGCTGTAAATTACAGCCCTGTCTTTTATTTTTAGTTGATCTAATGCAATGTGTCACCTATAACTGCACTCTTTTCCATAATTAATGGCGTCTAGGAAAATATTCTGAAATTCTCCTCTGATAAGCACCCAGACAAACTTGATGTTTCCTCTCCGAGACGCATAAGAGGACGTTAAACTGTTTTCACCCCCACATCCCTCGAGCCATGAGAAGTACCAGATCCGTCTCTGCTGGGCCAGACTAAGCCCTGGTTCACCACAAACTCAGTGCAGGACCGACAAATGATCGCCACAGTAAATGATGCAAATAAGAAATGTCAGCATGTTCCAAAATTCCTCACTTAATCTTATTGCCAGTTGTATAGTCTGGATAATCAGTAAATAAATCCCTCTAACTTTGCTCAAATCCTTAGGGGCCGAATACACAGAGAGCACTTTCTAATTCATTCTCATTAACCTTCCCAGCTCTAAACAAAGTAATTTCCTACTTTTCTTAGCATCTGATTTTTCCACTGGCCTCTGCAACACCTGATTTAGCAGCAGTGATTTCTCACTTGTGATTTCTGTTTCGAACTGGCATTGTTCTTTCTCCTCACACATATGCTCGCTGGAACAGCACGAATCAGCAAGATTTAAAACCTCCCATTCTCAAGTTTGAAGCCCCTAAAGGGAAATTGCAGTTGTGATGCCAAGGAACACAGTCGTACGTTATTTGACTTTTCCTCGGCCAGGCTGACAGCAGAGGGGGAGGGAGGAAGGAAGGAAAGGGGAAGGCAGAAGAAGATGGCATTTTAATAGCACCCACACTGATTTTACACAGTTGGAACCCTGTGCTCCGAAGCAGCACCGTTTCCTCTCCCTTTTGCCTCGCATTCAGTCAACGCTGCTGAGCCAGGCTCTATGGGAAGGATTCTCAATCTTTTTCTCCCAGCGTGGACCGCATCTCAGTACAGAAATCTGTCTTGTGGACACCTCCCCCCGCAGGCTAGCTGGCCAGCCCACCCTTTATCCCCACTTTTGACCGACCATTACCCACTCAAGTCTGGCCCAGACCACCCCACCCGCATCCCAGATGTGACTAAATGAGCCAACATTCCTGCCAGGACAAGATGGAATATCCCCCCACCTTTTGCCCCCGTTTCATAGTCTCCGTAGCACCTACCCGCAGCCACTGCTGACCTGAAAAAAGCATTAGTAACAGGAATGTATTTAATCCAATTTAGCAAGTGGACATACAAGAACCACCAGCGTCTTATGGAGGACTAATTTGCCTTGCCCAGGTGTTAGTCATATGCCAAACATATCTTGGCTTGAGTTCTTGTCAAAACATTTCAGTTGATAATTCGGGTCCTAAGAGTCAAAGCTCTCGTGCACTTTCATGGGCTTTCCCTAAGGCCTCCGGCAGGCAGTGACAGTGGTCTACAAATTCTAGCAGGAACCTGTACCCCAGTGAAGTGTCAACGATCACCACCATCCATGCTCCCCATTTAAGAACTCCTTCAACTCTGCAAGGAAAAATTTGAGCTGCAACATTCCTGTAGCAGAAAAGACTCCAAACAGATCAGAAGAGGAATTTGAAAACACAGAGAGCTTTACTGAAGTATAACAACTATTGATAAACAAAAGAAAATCACCCATCCAGGAGCAGTTTGGATTCATGCCCCAAGAACAGAAATTGAAAATTATTGGGTAAAATTATTTTCAGGGGAAGAAATGAGTTGTGAGCAACTATGCTGCACATAACCCCGAACCAAATGAAATGAGATGCTGCTTTATGACATGGCTTCCATTTTGTATAACTATGCCAAAACCCTTCTAAGTATTCTACAAAACCAGTAGAAAATGAAAGCTTTTTGGTTTTTCCCCTCCCTAAAATAAAAGAGAATTGTATTGAAGAGACAGGGAGATTCTGTTAAGTTAATACACGTGTCTGTAAGCAACAAACATAAACACTTCATGTTATAAGACCACACGCTTGTTGGCACAAACCAAGACGGAACTATAAAGTTTAAACCTTAAGTCACGCTGAGCTCCTCTCTGGGGGCAGTTAAAGGACATCGCCGACAGGCACCCTACCCGGGGTGCACGCAGACTCAGTACGGAGGTTACCCCAGCAGTTAAGGTCACCCAGCTTTATTGTTGCCACAAACATCCCCGACCCCACACTTCAGCCGGGAATTTTTGCAAGTTAACTTTTTTAATGACCTATGGTGTTTTCAGTGCAAAGGATTGATTCCCTGCCCCGTCACCAGTCAGCAGCAAAAGGTAAAGTCTCAAAACTCATTTGATATCTTTCATTCTTCAGCTCTTGCACAGCAACAAACGACCCAGGAACCCCATCCCTGTGGCAGCACGATGAAAACGCAAACTCCTTCCAGGCAAGGAACAGGAGCTCACGCACACACTGCCAGGGATTAGAACTGGTTTTAGACAGAGAAAAAACCTGCCACACCATTCGAGCTAGCTCCTCTCTTTTTAGAGGCTTTGTGCCTGCTGAGCAAACCCGGGTCGTACGAGCGGTAGTTTAACAGTATCGTCCCACCGACTGAACGTCTCGCAGTGGAATTACAGATATAAAAGTTTCACTCTTCTTCCCCTACGGTTCTACTTTCAAATGTTTTCTGTAATAAAATTACTGTGAGACAGCTAAATCCAAGGGCGGGCACGGAACTTGAACCCATGGCCCTCTGGCTGAGAGGTGAGACTATTCCTAGCTGAGCCAAAGTGACACATACATAATATGCTTTCAAGGTTTTTAGAGAGCTCTGTCATGATTTAAAAACACTAAGTCTTTGTGGTACAAACCACAGCACAGGAAAGAGCTGGGGCTCCCTTTTTACTGCTAATTTTAGCTGATGAATTGTTTATAATCTCCTGCAAAATACATAAAGCCTTATTCTGCCTTAAGCTGAGAGAGAACAGCCTTTCAAAAACTGATTCTTAATTATAGCATTCCCCTGCTAGATGGGATGGAGGCAGGTTCCAAAATTGTGTCAGGGTATATGAAGTGATAAAATGAGGATGGGTGAGCTATTTTTAAACACACTCAAAGACTTTGAGGTCAAAATCCCTGAATTTATAGCCTTGTGGCCATATTAAGACTCATGGATTATTAAGACCCGCATGGCAAGATTCAAATACCATTTCATTTGAGACACGCTCTGGCTTCAGACCACGTGTTCCCTCCCAGTCTGCCTGCCAAACTGGGCCCCCCAGGGAGCCACCTTTACGCACAGATTATAGCCCTACCGTGGACAGGCATGTGGGAGACAAAGGGGATGAGATGCTTCCATCGCAGCCTGTTCCCTCTTCCTCTCTCTTCCCAAGACGTTTTGCAAGCGAGGGCCCTGCCCTTCCAGACAGGCAGGAAGCAAGAGGGTTAGAGACAGAGGTTGAGGAGTCTTAGGCAAAAGCACATAATTGCTTTTGACTCTGCCCAGTCTGGAAAACTAACCCAGCCTCAGGCCCTGGCAATATCCCCTCCCCTCAGTTGTGTTTCCCCACTTGAACCGGGCAGCTGGGCACTTGCTGCGGGGCCGGGATAGTGAGCTGCTGCCCAGCAGCGTCCAGCCTGGTCCGGACCAAAGGGATGCTGCCCTCTCCTGCACGGCTCCTTCCCCACCGCAAGGAGAGAGGGTCTACAGCTCCTGAAACGCAGCTTTCCAAAATCCACATTTGTAACAAAACCGTTGTTCTGCTCATGGAAACAAACCACCTTAAAGCCATCACCTGGGGGGGGGGGGGGAACTGGCGCTGCCTCTGCCCCGACGGGCTTCCCAGCGCTGCCGAGGAACGCTCTGCTCTCAGTTTCGGCAGCACATGGCTGTGGAAAAGCTGTTGCCCTCTAGACACGTACTGGTTTCTTTCCAGTATGATCAACATACACATTTTTTCTTTGAAAAAGGAAAAAAAAGCTACCGAGTGAGGAGAAACCAAGTGGATGGACTTTCCCTGCCTTATATTGAACTGCAAATAGTTCTCAGACCTTTTTCCCCTGTCCTTCTTGACAGTTTTCAAAAGTTTTAGGTGTACCTTCCTCCAGAGGCCAAAACGGTGGCAGCAACAGCTTTAGGGCTCTGAGGACACTGCAAAACTATCTGCACCATTGACGTCGTACATTCTGTGACTGAGGTACGGTTTTATGGGAAGCCACTGCACAGAGATGAGCTATTTCAGAAAAGACCAGGCAGTGTTTAGAAACATCAGAGGAAGACAAAAGGCTCTAAAGCTGTTTTCAGGTGAGTGGATTCATTTGTCCAACTTCTGCAATTGCATTTACTGAAGCATCACCTAAACTTGTCACTTTTTCCATTTGGATTCCCAGGCAGTGATGTGTAACATGAAGTACTAATAAAGTGTGTATGGCCAAAGTAAAGGCAAAATATTAAGTCATTAACTTTAAGTAAAAAGTAAAAGTATGAGTCAAAATAAAACTCAAACCTTTTCTTGATCACTTATGGATTTATAAAGCAATAAAACCACCATAAAGCAGTAAAATGCACAAAACAAAAGTCTTGAAATAAAAAACGTTTTAGTACAAAAAAGGCCTAGTGAGCAGTTAAAAAAAAAACCAGTCCAGCATTCTTGGTTCTGTTAGTAATTAATGTATGCACACTCACGGTTCGATCCAAAGGAGTTACTGGAATAGGTTCTGTATTACACCTACCAGGAGACTATGATGCACTTACTGGCATTAGAGGGTCTCCCACTCAGAGCGATGCTGAATGGATCCTTGTTCCTTCCACAGGTATGTTGCAAGTATGCTATATTTTTACAAATCCACGGTATTGCATCATCCTATAAGCATTAGACTAATTCTTTCAAAACTTCCCTGCCTCAATCTGAAAATCTTTACTGTTACAATAGCAACGTGGTGTGTTCAGAGGCACTTCCCCTCCCTGAGGTCAAGAGATGTCATTCCTGTGTGGCTACAGACACCCACTACTTCCGAATTGTTCCTTTCAGGAATTAGGTCTTATCCATCTCCAGCTGCAGGCACCAGGAATCTTCCTCCCAACATCCACCGGCATTTCCTCGGACTACAACAGCCACTTCCTTACATTTCAGGAGTAGCAAACCCACTTTTAGAGCTTTTCCTACAGGTGCCCTTCACGAGTGTGATTTTTTCAGGCACACAGAATTCCTGAACTCCACTCTGCACCACAAATCACCTTCCAGCTACATCCTGTACTCTGCATCCCGCTCCGCTCCCATTGAAGCCCCTGGCAAAATTCCCACCCAGTTTAATAGTCCTGTCCTATTCCCCTCAGTTCCTAACCGAGGTTAATTTCTTTTCTCCAAGTATAAACAGAAACCAGCAGGTAAAAAAGTTTTGTCTAATGTGGCACTAAGGCTGTGGAATTTACTCCCATGTGAGAATGGCACAATAAAGTCATTTGTTTAAAAGTAAATTGAAAACATTCCAGTCCTCTCAGGCTTACGACTATTAGCTTTAGTTTCTGCACAGTGCTGTAGAATGTCTGGCATCAAAGACACTGTACATTGCACTGAACTTGCATTGGACACTGTTAGTGGCCCATTAATCACAGCGAACAAAGATCCCATGCAAACACAAGAAAGTACTGATTTTTCACGCGTTCAGCAAGGACTAGGAAAGGTTAACACCGCAGTTTTCTGGATACTACACATTTTGAGCCATGAAGTGTTGACAAGACATCAGAGAGGGTGCAGATTTTTCAATTGATAATTACATATTCCACATTAAACAATTCTTACTGGTGCCTAATACTCTCCAGAATCAGAAAGAAACATACCTCAGCCTACAGCAGCACAATTTAAATTCAGATGCCTATGAATGCATGTACTTCTTTACACCCACGCACAGATACCGTGTGCGTGTGCAGGGGCAACGACTGTTGGCAAAAAAAAAAATAAAAAAAAATCTACGATGCAAACCATGGCTCGCATGAGCCAGGAATGACCACGGCTGGAGAAAGCGAAGGCTCATGCAAAACCTGCAGGGACAGATCAGCTAGCCTGAGGGTTCAGTTCCTGTTCCTCTTCCAGCGCTTCCCAACATGCAGTCACCTTGGGAAGCGTTGGAAGAGGAATGGGAACTGAACCAGTATAAAAATGAAAAGACCTGAAAAGGAAAACCCGTCAGCAGCCAGGCAAGCAGCAAAGGAGGCACAGAGGAAAGACCATGGTCCGGGACTGCAGGCTGTATTCCAGGGTGCAATTTACTGATAATGTCAAAGGAGACAAGGCGGTGTCACAGGAATGGGAATTACTGCTTCCTTCCAGCCCTTCATGGCTGTCCTGGGCGGTTTCTCGTCATCCAGACCAGAGCGGGGGAAAACCTGAGTCACCAGCCCTATTTGACAGGATGATTTCCATCGGGTTCCTCAGAGCAAAGTATTTTGGCTACCAAGCTTTCACAGACAACAGTTCTTGCACAGACTGTCTCAGGTGAAACAAAACTCACTGTATCACTACCATTCCTTCCTAACCAGCACAGGAGATGCAAAGGGAAGCAGCGAGGGAATAAATCACAACCCTCAAAAAAGAAAAGGACATTGCGTGGAATTTCCTAAAGGTATCATTGCTATACACCCATATCCCGTCATCAGCTCCCAGCACCCCGACAGCTGCTGCTGCTGCTGCCCACGTGCGGGCACAGAGGCACGGCAGGGACCAGCGGGGTACCTGGATCTGGGGAACAGCCAGCGCAGCGCCCGCACTCCACAGCGTGGGAAGAAAAGCAATGCAAATACAACGTTGTGAGCTGAACCATGACTGTATGCAAGGCTTTTGAACACATTTCTAAAGAAAGACTTTAATAAAAAAAAACAAAAAAAAACAAAAAAACAAAAAAAAAAAAAACCAAAAAAAAAAAAACAGAAAGAAAGATGACAGAGCATGCCAGACTCAGTAAGTTAACTGATTTTACAGTTAAGGGAAACTTGACAGAACTTTGGTTCAGCAAAGTGATACCCTTAGGAGACTGGCAATTAAGTTTATAAAGATGACTATTAATGAAACAATGGTACAGTAAAAAATACTGTCTAACACATAAATAAATGACAACATGAGAAAAAGAACCAGTAGCCTTGAAAGATTTCACCATCAAAGTGTCCGATGGATCGGTCTTACTGAAATAAAATAGTCTGAACTTGCCAGTTAAATTTGTTTCCGCCCATAACGCAAAATCCTGAGGTACTGTCAGCACAGCAGGGGACTGAGCAGTGTCCTGGAAGACACGGGTAACTTCAGGGATTGGAAAAACAGAAGCAGGATAAAATAACAGTTATATGCTGATTGACAGAGTAATGACAGCTGCTGTTCTGGACTGGGAGCCCATCAGCTGGCGATAACAAAGGAAAAAAAAGCCCAAACACTTCTAACTAAGCATCGGATAATTCTGAGACGCTGATATAATGTGGCCATCAAAAGACCAAAGGCATTGGTAGTCTCCATTATGGGCAGTGCAGGTCCAGTGGAGGGAACACCATCTTGTACAGTACTGATGGGATCTGGTTGGGATGACCGATGGCGCAGGCTGTGTGCCTGCCTTCACATACATTCCCCTTGTTTCCAGGGTAGCTGCGCTATTTCCTTAAGAGGCAAATGAACCTGCACAGCCAGAACAAAAGGATTTTATCACAATAGCACTGAAACTGCTTTCCAGCCTCCGCAGGGTTGGAGGTTTGAGAGCCCTAGACAGTTAAACTGAAATAGCTCTGCAGCTTTTGTGGGCTATATGGCTCTCTTCGTGTTCCATATGTTCCATCTTATATTGACTATACGGCTCTCTTGATGTTCTCTCTCATGCATGTTCCAGAGGTCTGTGCAGAGCAATTTAGGGAGCCTGGTCAGACTAGAGTAGGGACGCGGTGTAAAGAAACAATTCCTGCCCTTCCAAGCATGATTTTCCCATTCCTGACCTCCAGACTGGAGGATCAGTCACCTGAATCATCACCTCCTATGGGCTTGTACATAGGCAAGAAAACCTTTATTGGAGACCCTAAAATTAACATTTAAAAGTATAAAAGCAAGTTGGACTGTACTGTCAGTACCAAGTACGATACCTGAGATAATCCTCGTGTCAGTGACAAGTCTCATCAAACAGAACGTTGCTTTAGAATTACCGGAGGATCAAATGACACATTTGAGGATCTGCTACTCCAGCTACATCTCCATATCTGTTCAGTGAAAACTTTTGGGGTGTTTATCAGAAAGGAAATGGTAGAAGAGGGTGAGAGGGAGGTGAACTCTTTAAAATATAATTTATTTTCTGGCTATCTTCCTTTCATAAGACAAAAAACAACCAAAAAAAAGAGTTGAGTTTAAATTACAGGCATGAAGACAAGCTCTCTCAGCCCCAGAAATTCATCCTACATATTGATTAATAGTCAAACTACTAGAGCTTTAGCATGAAAAATGAGCTAGGCTCCAACTGAAGATTGCCTGTAGCTAATGATGCAGTGGAATGAACATTTTCATTCCAGCTAAACCATTCCTCTTCCTGTAAAAATAAAGAAATCCAACCCTGGATTATGAAAATGACTCAAAGAGCTCTGCATACTTCTTGGCTTAAAATAATGCCACGCATTTTAACAAATCTGTATATACAGGAGATGTTACCTGTGAAGTTAAACATACATAGAATTACATATGTGTACATGCAGAGTATAAATAGCCAAAGTGAGGTCAGGGAGCGGAAGGGAAGGTGCTGACCATAACCTAGAATTTCACACATACAAGGACATTACAGAGTTACTAGATTTTAACCTAGTCTCTGTCTCAGGCTAAAAAAAAATTAAAATGCAATGAAAAAAAACCCCACACTCAAACCACCACAAGGAAGCGCAGCAGGCTGTAGAGCATCTGCCTGCAAGGTTGGCTGACACAGGCAGGACTTGCCCAGAGATCTCCCTGAGGCTCAGCCCCTGGCGCCATCACTTGGGCTTGCAACCAAAAGCAGTGGAAGGAGGTAGTTAAAAGTGACTCTGCACCATTCCACCGGCAAAAGACAACTCCGCTGCAGCCACCGAAAGAGGGTGGGAAAGGATTCAGGGGTTCGTAAGAGAAGGCATGTGCCTTTCCAGCTTTAGTGATCTCCATTATGGAAACACAGCACTTAACAGCTTTTAACCTTTATGCCGCTGAAGTCAAATATCAACTTTTCGTTTTTATTTCAGCACATAAAATGCAAACTCCAGTTTGGCTCTCGTCAACGACACGTTCTCCCTAAGCCGCCAGTAAGGTGCAGAGCTGAAAAAGCACCACAAGGTAGAAAGCCCAGAGTGGAATCCCACAGCGACACAGCGAGTGCCACCAGCGCTTCTGCCAGCTGGACCAGCCGTTGTCAGGACTATGGAATTCGGAGGGTGCAGGGGAAGGCCACCAGGTTCAAACCACCCTGTTGGCTGCAGGAACAACTATTAAAAGAAATTAAGAGAAAAGTCAGGCCCCAGAAGGAGCAGAAGACACCGTGTTCCAACTCTAACCAGCTGAAGGAAAGTTTATATAAAAACAATCACTTGGTTAGTGACTCATGAGGAAAGAATCCCTAAGCTTTCTTCAGGGAAACCCCAGTAAATAACATGTCTAAAAAAACATGAAGATGGTGTTGTCTGTTCCGTTACAATACTCAGTCCACATGATAAAACCTTTGGCAGCAGAACAACCTACTGAGCACAGTTCTTTTCGGGAAACCCAAAAACCGGTAAGAAGTGCTGTGGCTGCTCGCAAAGTCTGCCTCATAGTCTGACTCTTGCATGACATGTCCAGTGCAAACTGGGAAGACACGTGAACAGAATCCTTTTTTTTACGGCATTGCAGAGTGCTTCTCTGTTGACTACCTGCAGTCGTAGTCTCAAGATAGATAAATGCCTGGATGTCAAGACATTTTGCATCTTTTATAACTAAATGCTACGGATGCAAATATCCTGCTGTACTACACCCAAAGAAATGGAACAAAAAACTCGCTGCACGCACAGCCTCTCTGGAATATGTTACCAGACACACAGCAGGCAGAAATAGTACTGTCCAAAGAAGGGGTGAATATAACTTGCAATGTATAACTTCTTTAGCTATGAGGGTCAGGGTTTGGGTTTTTTTTCTTTTTTCTTTTTTTTTTATTTAATTAGCACATTTTGGAAGCACGTTGTGTGTTTCTAAGCTTATCTTCCAGCAAAGAGACTTTAAACGCAGTAAAGTAAGTACATAAAAAAATAAGAGAAA
Source organism: Falco naumanni (assembly GCF_017639655.2). NCBI lineage: Eukaryota > Metazoa > Chordata > Aves > Falconiformes > Falconidae > Falco > Falco naumanni. Next base: position 8,909,266 of record NC_054064.1, on the reverse strand, counting down.
TTGGTTTCCAAACAAATGACCAGATCTGAACACCGTGATGCCTGAGCTTGGACTGACTAAAATATTTTGCTGTGGGAGATTCCAGGTAAAAATATTAACAAAAGCATTCTGTGTCAAGCAGAGCTTACGTTCTGTAGCAGAACCACCTCGTTTTTGCAGATGTCCAGGAGGGCAGAGTGGAAACATGGTAGCAACTTCTTAGTGATGCTACCTCACTCTCTAATGAATTTTTTAGCTTGTTAAGTGTGAATGCAGACATTTTAATTTGCACAGGAAACCTCCCTTGCCCAACGTTACTCCTTTTCATACCGAACATAATGTGTTTTAGTTTATGCTGCTCCCCCTATTTTAAGCTGCTGTAGATCCATAGCAGACTCCAGAAATTCTCCAGGATATAGCCAGAAACTTGTCAAGGAAAAAAACTGAAGGTTGAAAGCATTGAAGAGTGATTCCCAAGGGACTGTGGAGTTACCATAGTAAAGTAGTGTTTTTACCAAAATGCTTGACAACAAAAGCATCATTGATATTTGAACTGTGATTTTCCATTGTCAGTTGGGGATTGAATTTGGAAGGAACGGGGTATTTGTGACAATCTTTCAGGTATTTGTGACTGTCTGTAAACTCTGGTAAACAGCTTAATGCTCTTCTATATATGATGAAATATATTTTTTAAAAAAGCTATAAAGAGTAGAATAAAGGCCACCAATACTGAAGAAGCAAGAGCTCCTCGGAAAAAAATGCAGCTGCAAGTAAGATGTAAGTAACTGCTTTAAAACAGGAGCATCTTTCAGGTCAGGCAAACCATTCCAACATCCGAAATGGAAGATTCAACTAGAAAGAGCACAGACAGGAACGACTTTGCCTGAAAACCCAGCAACGTATGAAAGAGGAATAGGTCACACTGAGAAGTGCTGCATCCTTTTATCTTTCATGGAGTGGCAACGTGCCTGAGCCTTACAGAGAAAGGATGTGTGTCTAAGTACTCTATTGCAAATTTGAGTTGCTTTGCTTTACTGTCAGGTTGCTCACCTGCTACCTACCAAACAGTTACCAAGGAATCTGGCACTGAGGACAGATGAGCTTCTGCTTCCATCGACCCACTGTCTACGAAGGGAGAGTGAAGCAGACCACAGTCAAGAGATCCAGACTTGGAAGGAATAATCACAGACCATTCTAGACACAGATCTCTAAAAATACATGCAATTCCCCAGCAGGATGCCATCAGAAAAGATCTGAGGTTTGATGGGAAAACGTTGATACTTGTATACACTAAGGGAAACCCATGCAGCGTACCCGGAGCAAAGACACCAGGGTTCTTTGAAACACATACACACACACTCACTGTCTTGGGTAAAATCCTCTGAAACAAAAGGATGAGAACTTCATAGGCCTGCTTACATCCAGGTGAGTTCACAAGAATTACTGATTTTAAATCACTTGAACAACCGACCCAACAAAACCACTTGAGCAAATTTCCAATCATACTCTAAGCTGAGAGGCTTCCAAGCGGGTAAGCATGGGCACTCAAATGAGCTAGTGTCAAATTTTAGAGATGAATTGAAGACAGTCTGGTAAAGAAACAGAACAGGAGGATTAATCACCATTTGTTCTTAAAAGACAGGCAGAAAGAAATCACCGCGTGCTCGAAAGATGTTGGAGTGAGGTATTTTTAAAGGGAAGATGAAGATGTCTCTCCAAACCTGCTCCAAACCACTCGTAATGCTGCCTTCTCAGGCTTGAGGGGGAGAACTCCTGTGAAAGAAATCATGCTCCTTCTTTACAGAAATCATTACTAACAAAATAACCCCAAATCCCACATCCTCTGCTAGTCAGAGCAGTGACAAACAGGTAGCTTGCCTTCAGACCCTCTGTTTCCAGAAGCACTCAGTGGCTAGTGACAAGCCTTTAACAAAAAACACAGACAGGACACCGTTCCATAATTATCCATCGGTTCTCTCATGTCGTTCTTTGATAGTAAGGAACCATCTTTTTACTCAAAATTTGTAAAATGGGATCCTGGTCCACAACTGCAGCTTCTAGACAAATAGTATCTATTCACAGTATTAAAACCAGCTGCTGGAAAGGCATCATGCTGTGGCTGACAAAAGAAACTGTACAAATAAGATGGAACTAAATAAAAGAAAGACGACATGGGGCAGAAATCACAGCCCCAGTCAGTCAATGCCAGGACTGGTTCTACGAAAGGAGAACTTCATTTTAGCAGAAGACTAATCAGACTACAGAAAGCATGGAAAAAAACAACAATCCCCTAAAAACATACACCGCTAAGGACAACACACCCACTCACAGCGGGTGAAATTCCAGCTCCCTGGAAGTTGATGCCATTGACTTCACCGTGCCCATCTTCCAGCCCTTCCACAACCTGGACTGGTTGCAGTCAAACCATTTCTGAGCCTACGCATTCACTTCCCAGATTAAGAGGTATCTCCTGCTGAGCAGTACAGAACAAAGAGCATACATAGAGAGCTGATGTTTTCGAACTACTGAAGACAGGTGAAGGTCAAGATTCCTAAATGAGCCTTGATTTTCACCATTTCAAGGGCAACACGGACGGTGTTCAGAACTGCAGGCAATGCTGTATTTTGTTCTCACTGTCTCCCTTAGGTGTAACATTTCAATCAGCAGTGAGCCCTTAACCAGAAGCCATTGCTCTGTAAGTAAAGAAGTCCTACAAATGAGGGTAAGAATTTACCTTTGCATAGGGCATCGGTTACTTGTACGTACACACAGAGCTATATATTGGCCTGCATATAAATACACCAAATCTGGTTCGTGTACAATGCCACAGCTCCGGGCACCAACACATTTGAGGCTGCCTGCTGGCGGTGTCGGCCGTAGAGCCAACATTACCGACACCGAAGCCTTCAGCTGAGGAACGCCAAGGAGCTATGCCCACTGAGCTCCACCGAGCTCCTCGCTGCGCAGAGCTGGCACGAACGCGCCACATCTCTTGAGCGGTGGCAGCCCCAGCTTGGGTTGCCGGCGATATGGAAGAGATGGAGCTATCTGAGGATGCCTGACTGTATGCAGCTGCCAGAGTGAATAAAAAATAAAAGGCTGGGCTCTGCCATTCTGTTCACTGCCCTCACAGCAGGGATAAGGACAGTCTCGCTCACAGTGCTTCTGGGAATTTGCTAATGGAATCAGCCAAATCCTATTTAATAACTATAACTTAGCATTATGGTACAGCGGTTGTTTCCAGACTGTGGTCCTAGGCAACTACAGACTTACTCCTACACAGCGCTTGCTGAACGCAGCTAGGGACAACCGGCCTGCGACTGGAAAGGCTTCTAGTCGTTACACAGGGGTTCCCACTTCCACTGGAAAATACCTCAGTCTGCAAATCAAGCAGAGCTTTAAACCACGGAAGTACAACTGAATGCCAAATTACATAGGCATAGGTCTAATTTTTTCTCATGGACTTCATCTCCCACGCTCTGGGTTACTTTCTTTAGCCGACATCCCTGAATGCCCTTGGGTATCCCGCCACGGGTACAGAAACCCCTGCTGTCCAACAGGTCCAGACAACACTGTGCAACAAATATAACCAGAAAGTTTGAGTATCTGGCTGTTTAAGGGGTCTGATATGGGCCTGACCCTTGGTGTAACAGCTCACGGTAACTTCCTTTTCACCAGCCACACAGCTTACACCTGCCCGAATTATTTAACATAGGTCAGTTGAACTTACTGGCACATTCAATGACACCTAATTCTCTCTTTAAGTTACAAATAACTTGATTATAAAAGCAGCAAAGCAGAGGCTGAGTTTAAAAGAGAAAGAATGTGAAGGAAACAGAGTAAGACCACTTGTTTCTCAGCTGCAGGAACAGGGTGTTCAGGAACAAGGGTATGAAAGTCACCAAAGAATTGCACTGATCAAACACCCTGAAATGTCCATAGCCAGCTCTTCCTGGTGGGAAATCCCAGTTCTCCAGAATCTGTGCACTCAATATATCAAGTGTCATACAACACAACAAAGAGAGGAGGACAGGGAAGGCATCAGTCCACCAAGGCCACAGTGGAGCTGGGAAACAGGCGGGACAGGAGCTGAGGGGTGACAATGGAACAGGAGCACGTGGTGTCATGGCAGGAGAGTTACACGAGCAGAGAACGCAGCTCCAGAATGGAGGATTTTACACAGAACATGGGACTTGAGTCTGACTGGGCATATGGAAAGTAATTATAAACCTATCACATGCATGCACCACCCCCCCAAAAAAAAGACAGGTAGGAAAGGCTAGAGAAATCCATGATGAAATACGTATCAGACTAGATATTGTATATCTTAGTTTTTGTCCAAAACAGAGTCAGGAAAAACAGCACTCGGCTGTAGAGAGCTTTATAGCAAGTGCTGGAGGCCACGATGCCTGTGAAAGACCTTGAAGGCTAAAGAAGAAAGAAAGTAAGATAAGGTTGGCTGAACGCCCAGAAGAAAAATGGGATATGAAGCAAAGCTGGAGCGGATGAGCAATGCCACGTCTCGGCGGCCGGCTGAGAAGACGAAACTCACAGAGATAAGAAAGAAGAGAGAAAAAAAAATGCAAAAAGTTCAGTGTGTTTGTAGCTTAGTAATTAACCAATTATATGTAGCCAAGAAGCATGTGAACAGTATTGATTAACCAATGATATTTTAGTATGCTGTACGTGAACAGCGAACGAGAATATATAAGCATGGGTTTTGGACTAATAAAAGGTCTTCTGGTCAGATTCAGGAGTCCATGTCTTCATCTCCTCACTCAGCTTCTCCTGATCATCTTGTTTTCCCTTGTAAATGAGAGAAAAGAAGTATCTGGCCGCTCACCAGCTGCCCTCCACCCTCGTGTCCAATGACTACATTTCCTGTCACACTGTAAATGCTATGGAAGGGTGAGCCTGGTGACATTTTTGGCAGGAAAAAAATCCTTCAAATTTTTATTTACTCCCAATTACTACTTGGGAGTAGGTTTTTGTGCATTTACTGACTTGGAAGACAAGAAGGATATTTTAGGATTGTCCCAAAGCCTTGGGATACTTATGAGCCAGCTTCCCCTTCTGTTTGGTCCCCACCATGGGTGACCCCACAGCGTCGCGCTCAAGGGGCAATCAGACCCTCCTGATGGCAGCTATTACAAGACCTGGGACACAGGGACTCCAGCTGCAGGTACCAGCCTGGGGTCCAAGGGACCTCTGTGGCAGCAGTTGGTGCAGCACCATCCAGAAGCACCTTCCTCCCCATTGGCCAGCCCTTGGCGCTAACAGTCCATGGCTGGGAAAGCATCCTTAGAGGCTGGCTGCCTCCACTGCCTTCCCGCGGGCAAACCTCACTGGGTGTCCAGAACAGGGCTGACACTCACACTCCATGATCTGAAACTTCACCACCAGAGAGATTTCACCTTTCTGTAGAGCTTCAAGGAAATCCTTCACCAGAGTGGAAGTGGTGCAAAAATTAGCTGCACCATAAAGAATGAAGAATTTAAAAATATTTTCAATATGCAGATGCCTTGCCAAAAGCAACGTAAAGAGCCCACCATGAATACATTACAGAAATAAAAAAATGTTTGCTCGTTTCTAAATTTCCTGGAGCTTGTTTAATGTCAGCAGTCCCATTTAACAGCAGAAATGTAAAACCCTGTGACAGCTATTGAACCCCCGACCCCTGATAGGCAGTTACCAGCTTCGCTGGGACTGGTTTTGAAATCATTCAGTCTGTTAGCCTGCATCTTGTTACAGTCAGTGCAACTGATGCAATACTATGAATCTCTTTCCCCCCCGCCTCTGCATTTTTAACTCTCTCATGCCAGCAATTCTTTTTACTTTTACAAGAATACAAGCCAGGGTTGCTCCGTTTCTCCAGGAACATTTGGGGAGCGAGGCTGCACCTAGTCCTTGCTTGAACTCACAAATATTCAGGAGAACAAGACGATAGTTTTTATCCGATATGTGTTTTCACATGCTTGAAACAGTGAGGCAGCAAGAAAGGGACTGAAAAGCCGCCTGCCATTTCCTTTCCTCCCTGGATTTTGGATTGCTTCTGACCCAGCATGTGTGCGCATGCACGCTCACTCACTGGGTCTGCTCTTTTACACCGTGACTTCATTGTAAAATTCAATTCATCTGTTCCAAGCAATGACTGAAACACTGTCTATAAAATTATGGCATTTTTCCACATTTAAAAAAAAAATTAAAAAAAAATACGTAACACTTCGTTTAAAAGTTATTTTTAAACCTAGTTGGCCCAAAGCCAATTTTTGTCATAACTGAAGTGGATTCTTCTTTTCCTAGAATTCAATGCCTTCCTTTTCTAAAATACATTAGTTAAAAAAAGGACAAAGAAAAAAAAAAGAAAAAGGAAAAAAAAAGTTAAAGCAGTGAATGCACAATGTACACTTCTGTCTACACCGTTTCACCCTCTGACATATCAGCACAGTTTGCTTCTAAAAATGCTACTATGCAGCAAACCCAAGCAAGTCTTTACTTTCTAGTTTAGCAACTTAACTCAAAGATGGACTTTAGCAATCCCAGAGCAGAACCACTTTCAGTTTGAACCTGGCTGGGGCACTCACAGAGCATCAGCCTAGCGGGTAACTGGCTGAGTCAGAGTTTGTGTCTGGGAGGTAACTGAAGACCCTTCAGAAACATGGCCGAAATTGAAAAAGAAAGCATCTCGGAGCCTTATTACAATGCAAGGATCCATATGGCTTCTGGCACTATAGCTGCATTTACATGTCAGTAGGCAAGCGTGAAATAGATGAACTGAGAGAGCTGTTGTCATATGCATCAGTAGAATGAGTATCCTGACTTTACTAAGTTCCCGTTTTCCAGGACTGTCTCAAGAGGCAGTAGGACATCTGGTCTTCTTAATGAAGTAGCTGATCTGGAATCTGCATTTTACTAAACCTCACTCAAAAAGAAAAGAAAAAAAAAAAAAAAAAGAGAAGAAAAAAATACTTGAATCTAAGCAATTAATATGTCACCAAGAAGTATTTTAAGGAATAACAGGCAAACTGACCTGGCAGGGAGAGTATTTTCCTTCTCCTTTCAAAGGGAATTCTGTTTTTCCCAAGAGAAAATTAAAACTAAATTACACTAACTGACTTTATATTCAGTGAATGCTCACATGTGCAGTTATTATCTGCACTGTGACAACTCCACTGACCGAGATGCGAATATACGATTTATATACTTCTTTTGTAGAGGGTATCAGCAAGCACAGCAATGCAAAATAAGTAGAAGAACTTTGCAGTTACTTTAACCACAAAAAGCAATTTAATCAGATTTTTATTTCCCAAGTTGCATTTTCTCAAGTCTGAGCTCAGCATTAAAGTGTTTAGTCATTCCAATTAAGCAGAAATGATTGGCTAACTCGGGGATTAAGGATGACAAGGTAAAGGTGAATTTTTTATATTCAAAAAAGTGTCACTTTGGGGTTTGGGGGCTTTTTTGTTGTTGTTTTACTGCTTGAGTGCCTAGGGATTGGGAAGCAAAATTTCGTAAAGACACAGCACCTGTCTAATCTTCTAACAATGCCAGAAGCGTACTGAGGATGGATATCATGAGAATGTTACAGGTTTTGCTGCTGTTTTCAAACAGCTGGCTCTGGAGGGGTGTTTAGGGGGATTTTTTTGTTTATTTTTTACATGAGGGTGATGAAGATGCGCAGGGGAGGAAACAAATTCACAATGGTGGATTAAACCAGCCAGAAGCATTCAGGTCCTCTGCCTCTGGTACCCAGAGTGAAACTACAATGCCCTGCACAATAACCCCGCTCCTCTGCGCACGGCTGTGGTGGGGAGTGCAGTTTTAGTATTAGCAAGACGTGGCTTGCCAACATGTGCTGGCTGAATGAGGTGGGTCTCCATTACCTCATTCTAAATGACCCTTTCACAGGTTTGATCCAACAAAGCTTGAGAAGATATATTTATCTTTAACCATGTGAGAAATCTCACTTACGTTAATGACTGTGCAACAATAAAAAGTAAAAATAAAAATGATTAGTAGTCTGATGATGATTATAAATCCTCTTTACTTCCCTTCCCCGCCCCCCCCCCCCCCTTTTTTTTTTTTTTTTTTTAGGAACTCATTACTCCAATGTTTATTTTTACTTTTGTAAATCTAAGAGTGAAAAGCTAAAGGCCAAGGTATAAAAGCAGCCACGATCTGAACGGGCGGGTGGGTTTGGGATCCTTACACACGTACAAACGACATGATCCACGATATGAATACTGCACCGGGTAGCCCTGCTAGGAGGGTTACAGCTCTGCTCGCAAGCCAGCAAATCTCTACCAGAACAGTAAGGCAGCACTTAAATCAGTAAGTAAGCAGCTTTGAAAAACCATCATCCTCCTCAGTCCCCCATTCCTCTCTTCCCCCAACCCTTTCTCAAAAACTCCCTTGTCATCTCTCAGGTTTACCCATTTCATTTTCATGCCACTAGGTGCAGAATCTCAAGATGTTTGTCAGGTTTGAGCCTCTGCAGGCAGCTGCAGGTTAATTCTGTCTGTCTAATTGGGATGATGGAACCTCCAGACTCCAGCATGAATGACCTGTGTGAAAGAGAAGGGGACACACACACAACACAGGGAAGGATACAAGAATCCCTGGAAGTAACTGGGCTCAAGAGAAAGATCAGGATGTTTTTCTGGAGATTTCTTCTGGAGTTACCTTCTGGCCAACAGCCTAGGCCAGAGGGAGAACGTTTCTGAACCTATAGCAAGGACTGCCCCTTGCTCAGGGTGAAAGGAGAGCTAAGAGCTCCACCAGCTCTCACAGGTTCCTCCTGTGCTCGCTTATGGGTATCCCACCTCATGCTAGCAACTGACTCCGTGTCAGGTGCTGCTGGTCCCGATGTCCCTGGGGTGCCCTGTAGGTCAGGTCTCTGGAGAGCAAAGCTGGTCCATGCACCTCCTGACCTCCAGACCTGTTTCTGCCCACCCCAAGAGCCTTCTTGGTGCCCCGTCCACCCCCATTTCCCTTGGCAGAGCATCTAAGTTTCTGGAGACCAGACCAGCATCCACTGCAGCAGCAAAGCCTTATGTCAGCGTATCGTAAAGAAACATCATAAACATTAACTTGACCATTTAGTGTACGCAGTTAACATTTACATTTCATACCACCTCCGGTGTAAAGTCCCTCTCCCCATGCCATCAGTACACCACTTCTCTCAACTCCTCTACACCCAACACCCACAACAAACCCTTTCCTCAGGCAGGCCAACAAAACAGAAGATTTTTGGCGCTTCTGAGCCCAGCTACTATGTAGACAGAAATGATCAAAACCCGGTTAAAAATACAAAAAATTAAAAGCAGACAAAATTCCCCAACCTTCAGATGATTTAAAACCCACCTGGGTCTTTCCCAAACACCCCAGAAATGCTTCGAGCTCACGAAGAGATGCTACAGGCGCTATTTCAGGGGCTACTTTCAACATTTGCTGTGAAGCATCTTTTGATGCTCTCGATACATCTTTCTAAGGGTTAATGTGCCAAAACAGGAAGGGGGGGAGCGGGGGGGGAGGAGCACAAAAGCTGTATAAATTCTTTCCGTGGTATGACAGTCTCTCTCTGCATCATATTCCAAAGTGTGAGATGTGCAATTTCCATTCTTAAGCTCAGTAAAAACAGCATTAAAAAAGTCCCAACCCTGGGAACCGCTCGATTATTAGTTTATCAGATCAACATCAGCCAAACTGTCTTTTTATGTGCTGCTTACTTTCGAAAAAAACCCCAAACCCTACCATGCATATTTCAGTTCTCCCTCTCCACACCCCACACCCTTCTGCTGCTGTCCAGCTGGAACACATCAAGGGTCTAGAAGCCAAGTCAAATGTTGACCCCACCCTCCTCCATCCATTTTAAGGCACCTTCAAAGCCAGTACACTGATCTACTTCAGCTTAGCCAACAACGCCAGCAAATCTGTTATTTAAGACTTTAGTGCTGGGTTTTTATAACTGCCCATTAATACAAGCTTTGATGTATGGTCAAAAAATCCAGCTGTAATGAGTTTCATCAGACTGTAGTAACCTTTCCTCAGAAGGTCTTTATTACTATACCTTCATAATCTTTGGTCCCAATCCTGTTTTATAGTATCATTCTTGCCGAACCGCCTTAAAAAAACAACACTCAGCAACATGTAACACATCTCCTTCCCCAAAATTAAAACAAAGAACCACTAAGTGCTTTCTAGAAGACACTTTTGCACCCACATTTTTAATAGGAGTCTGCTGTTAAGAGTATGCAGGCAAGAGCTCCGTGAACCAAAAGAGAAAGCAATTTTCCTGACAAAACCCTTGAGACAGGACACAAAAGAATTTTGTAAAAGGACAAACAACTTACTCTGTTGTTCCCCTTTGCAGGATGCAGCAAGGAGGGAAGAGGGAAAAAGAAAGAAATATTAGATACATTGATTTTTACATGCGTTCAGTCTAAGTCATGCAGTTCTGGAAACGGCTCAAACCAAATGAGGAACTGACTCAAAGAACATTCACTGAACCCTTGAGTTAGGCAGCTTCCAGAGGAGCACAGGACATCCACAAAGAATTTAAAAAGTTCAGCAAAGCTGTAAATTCATGCTGGTTTACAAATTTTTCCTCTCTACGCAAACATTCTGATTCCGCTTTTGCGTCTTTCAGTGTAAATCAGGAGCAGCTCCCGGGAAGTCGGTGGACACTAACAGAAGGGAGAAGAAAAGGAGGCCTGAAAGGATCTAGGGATGGGATGGGACAGGAGCCAGAGGGATTTTCATGTGTTGGTAATGCTGAACTTCCAGTACACAAAGCAACCCCCCGAACGTGTCTGCTTCCCCTTGCATGGCAGCCGCTCCCTGCGACGTGCCAACAAACGGAAAGTTTCACGACCCAATGCTTTTTTAAAAACAAATATTGAACTTCTAGATTAGCAAGACAAACAAGGAGGAGATGGCGTTAGAGGAGAGGGGGGAAAGGAACGGACGGTGCTAGCAAGGTGAAGTGCGCAGAGCAAGTTACGACAAACATCTGTGCTATTATTTTTTTTTTTTTTTTTAACCGCCAGTTTTGCCATAAGCTGGCATCAACGGTGTTTGTTATACAGTGGGAAGTCAGTCAAAATAAACACCAGCCTACAGTTGAGAAATACAGTCTGGAAAGGTGAGTCACAAAGTTGTAGTCATTTTTTAAAAAAGGAGGTTTTTGGATGCATCGGTCCAGCAACCCAGCAGTAAAGTCAGCTGGTAAATGGATATCCCATTTCAAAGTGAATTGGCCACAGTATGATTTATATCAAGCAAGCTGACTTGCATATGGGTTGGAAAAATAAAAACACTGATTCATTGCTATCCGGGTGGCTGTCAAAGCCCACGTCCTGACAAAAGCAAATCTCCTGGGGGAAGGAGGTGACTTGGCAAACTGCAAAAGCACTCGGGGGCTCATAGAGCAACACTGAGGGGTGATTAAAGGTAATTAACAAAGGAGCGACTATAGGAACGTGAGTGCACATCCCCATCTGCAGAGGGCCGGGGAAGGCAGGCAGAGTGAAGCGAGGAAATGGAGGAATGGGGCGACATCTGGCCTTTGATCTTTAATATATTAATTATACTTGTTTAGGCAAGAAGAAAATTTAAGAATCGACCACCTTGGACTTAGCTTAGGGGATTAAATTAGTCATAGAGACTTCATATTAGCGGGAGTAAGTACTGAGCCTCATTACCGCTGTAATCACACCATTTTAAGTAGCAACACTGAAAAAACACCAACCCCCAAATTAGTATTCTTAGCTGAGCCATTTACCCCTGCTGGGAATTCAGAACAAATCTGTCTCATTCGGGGACAAATTCCTGCTTTTCCTGCAGAAGGAACCCAGCTAGGGGCAACCGCGCTGGGTCTCAGAGCAGCGCCCGTGCAGGCGAGCAGCGGAGCGGGCGCGAAAGCAGAGGGCTCAGCTTCCAAACGCCGGGCTGTGCACGCTGCGCTGGCAGTTACAGAAAGCAGGCCAGCTCCCCCACTGCCGTGCTCCAGGTTTACAGCGCTATTAATCTATTTTTCATTTCTAAGCAGCAGTTTTTCTACTTCTGGTGCCAAAGCCTTGGATACTCAGAGTTACCAGCTGTGACTCGCGCATGAAGAAGAGGGAGGAGGTCAGTCTGGGAAGGGGCTAGGGCACCTCTCTGCCTTTTTAACTCCGGGATTGCAAAGCTGTGGGGAAGCACTGAAGTAAACACAAGTTGCTGCCATTTCCTGGCAGTCTCTCTTACATAAAAACACATAAAACCACCGTCTCCAAATCTTTGAAAGAGAATAAAAGACTGGAAGGTGTGTGTGTGTGTGCGTGTGTGTCTCAAACTATTTTATACTGTCAGAGGAAGATGTGAAAGTGAGGAGTACACACAGGATTTTAACGAAATGTTGCTGATTTCTATTTTGGTCCCACTGGAGCTTCTAAGGTACCCTGGGTCTTGGAGCTTTTGCTCTGCAAAATTCAAAACTTTAACGGCAGACTTGCAGTCCACATTTGGACCTCTAGTCCTGTAGGAACAAAGTGCTTTGCAAGGCTCAAGTAGCATCAAGCATCTCTCTTGAACAGCTTGAGGGACTACTGGGTGAATTTCAAGCTACAGGAGTTTGGAACAATAATATTCACTCTTTTTGTAACCTAAAGATAATTCCAGCTCAAAGGAGAACTGAATTTTGACTCCTTTCCACTTCTGCCTTCCAAGGAAGTCTCTCATCTTCTAAGACTCCTTTGACAGACCAAGTTTAAACAGGAACAAGAATTCTTTGTAAACATATTTTAAATACAAAATATTTTGAGGGGGAAGGAAGAGACAGGAAGACAGAAGTTTAGAAATCCAACTAGTCTGTCTTGTTTAAAGATAGAGTAACAGATATATGAATACAATAAACATGTCACAGAAAACAAGATTAAACCAGAGGCAGCAACAGGCTTTTTTGACATCATTTTTAAAACCTGAGCAAGAAAAAAACCCAAGCAACAGTATTTTGTCCCTAGTACTGAATTAATTAGGTAGCCTCTTGTAACTAACCCTTGTAAAATGACTTCTGATGGTCCCAGATAAGAACTGATCTACTGAAAAGTCACCAATTTTTTATTTTTTTTTTTAAATTCTCAGATCCCTGGCGGGTCTCCTGCTAAAGTTGTATTTGAACTGTTCTTTAATCATTATCAGCATCCCTGTTTATTCCTATGACAATTGGAAAATCCAGCAGTTCAAGGATTCTCTGATTTATCCTTCCATGGTAGCTTTGAAACTTGGTTTGCAGAGAGAAAGCTGAGGATTGTTTGCATAAATAGCAGCCAGAGGAGATGCAGAATTATACTGGAAGCCATGGAGGTATCATAGGTATAGGGGAGATACAAGGAAGAGAAAGATGAAGAGATAGAAGACAGCACAAGACCCTGGCCTCAGGGGACCTGGCCTTGCCATGCAAAACAAGCAGGAAGAAGCACCAATTACATCAAAATCAAAGCATCATTTCTCAGAACGGATCTTCCGCTGAAGGAATGTAGCAGACCAGCAGACTTAGTGAAGGAAGGTGAACCATGCATCACAGAAACATTCAAAAGCTCAAACAACAGGTATTTTTGCTAGTCAGCCTTCTCTCTGGATACATCGCCTTAAACCTTCGCTTGATATTAAATATCAAAATAACTAAGTGCAAAAATATGAAATGGTAGTTGGGCATACTCCATTTCCTGACTTTCTGTCACTTCTGTTAAATTAATAGAGGCTTTTTTACTGTATCCTGTTCAATTTGCTCCACATGACGATTAGCTGAGTAAAACTGCCTTTGGAAAGGTTTAGCACGTGTTTCATACACAAAAAACCATGCAATGAATCAGTAAAATAAATATACATGATTGCCTGGAATGCTTCTGTCAGTTTTGTAATGCAGAGCTTGAGGGAATAAACACTTCAAAGCACATCTTCACCTTAGAAGACATTTACAGAAACAATGAAGCTCAGGAAACCCCAAATTCCTCAATGCTTTTTACTACATAGATGCAGTGAAAAACATTTTGGAAGGTTTGCTTTGTGGGTTGCTTTGTTTTGTTTTTAATACATTGAGGTTTGACACACAAACTGATGTTAAAATACTGCATTAGGAATATTTCAAAGTTGCCACAGAAGAGTACAGTGAAAAGGCTACCATCTCCTGGGATACCTGCAGGTATCATGTTTTCCCAGATGACAGGATTGTTTTTTTCTGACTTAAAGAGAGCGGCTACTGGAGAACTAGTGAGCTGTTTAACTTACTGAGGATTTATCAGGATAGACACCGGCTCGTAGCAGAGATGCCTTCCAGCTATCCACCTCCTCTTGGGAATCACAGGCTAGCTCAAGGAAACGGTAATCCTTGTAAACATTCCTACAACAAAGAACACCACATTGTAAAACCAGCATTTTACTACTCTTGTATCATGCACACAGCATTTTAAATTAAAAATCCTTTGGGATCAGAAATTACTTGGTAATTGTTTTGGAAAACAGAGTTTATGGGACAGGTGCTTGTTTAGTAATTACATGGAGTACTTAAAAATATCTTAGAATGCTACAGCACAGCTCTAGAAATAATAATCATCTGAAAGCACCGTGAAACTACTTAAAATCAATTTTCCAGCTTTTGCCAAAATGGAGCACTTTTATGGAAAACAAAAAGGCTGCTGTGATGCAGAGGACAAACACATAAGACGTGCCAACAAAACTGCATGTCTTGTCACTGATTGCTGCTGTGACCAGTAAATATCAAAATAATTAATGGTGCAACTTTTCCCCGTGTTGAGTCCTTTCAGTGCGTTATACACCATTTGTAGCTTTCAGACATCATCAGTAAAAGGGGAAAGAAAACAATCATACTCAGATATTTTAAAGAAACAAACCAAACCTCTGATGTCTGCTGTCATAGTAAGAAAATCGAGGCACGTTTAATTAACACCTCTTGCAGGTAATTCACATAATTAGATAAATATAGGGAATCACTTAATGGAAGAAAAAAGAAAGGAGGAAAAATACGTATGTAGGAAGGTGGTACTTGTAAATTCTCCAATAAACAGAACAGATTTTCCCCTTATGGTTTAGCCATTAGTTTCCACATTCAAATCCTATATACAGACCAGATCGCTGTAAATTTGTCAGCCAACAGCCTTTTGAGGAAAGGCCACAAGCTTAGCTCACCAAGGTTCGGAAACCACATTTTGCTAGATCTTACCAGTTGCACAAGAATCCATCTTCCATCGCAACCAGACTGTTTGCTTTCCTTAGCAAGCTATGGAGAAGGGGAAATGGGGGTGGGGTGATGGAGATCACTTCACTTTCAAGGACAGCAATGACAAGAGGTCCTTCGGGTTCATCATGCAACTACAGAGGTCATTTCTGCCACATGTTTTGAGGGGAAAAAAAAAAATCCCACACCACAACCATTGAATATGCTACAGAACCAGGAATTAAAGCTATTATTATCACTGCCTAGATCAACTTCTTTAGCATTCAAGGACTGGTGGGATTTCACCATCACACTGCCGGAATGCAATGGACTTGATGCAATTCCCACTCCCAGCAACGTCCCCAGACAGCTCCAAGCCTTGCTTTAGAGGGGTAGTCTCAGGAACCAGATAAAAAAAAACAGTTAGAAAAGTTGTAACTGAACAGGAAGGGTTCCCGCCTGACCACCAAGCAGCCGTGACACCTAACCATCACGTTATCAGCTCAGCGCCGGGCTTGCACTACAGTCCTTGCAAGCATCTGGATCGAAGATGCCCCCGGCGCGTGGTTTGGCGCGGCTGCAGGCAGCACACCTGCATGCCCCCCCGAGAACCCCCCCGCAAAGGGACAGAGACACTCCAGGCTCAGGTCCCATAGTTCAGGCAAAGCCACTGACAGTACAAATGATTGAAAGCTCTGCAGATGTTTTTATTGATTAGGAATTTAACATGAAACCTTTTTCTTCCGACTCCAAATATACTAATCCCACTTTAAGGCACGTAATACCCTGGATGACCTCCTCAGATGCCGTTGTCTGAAACTGACGACGAAACACTTGAATTTTATTCAATTGGCAATATCGTGGATCTCTGAGTGAACATTTACTGAACCAAACAAAGAACTCAATAAAAATAAAGAGAGAAGCAAAATGAAGTGGCCGGGGAAGGGGGGGGGGGGGGAAGCTTTGATTTATTGTTAGGAGAAACTTTTACTGAGATAAGATTTTTGGCTAAGTTAACTAAGCAGCTATAACTTTGAAGAAATAGGAAGCTGAAATGGTAAAAGGGTCCTCTCAGAAAAGATGACTAAAAATAACAATAGACCAAATAAAGGCTGTAAAACATAGTGATAAGGAAGTTCCAAAAATACTTATCTGCAAGAGCAAAACAACATGACACCAGCTTGTGAAAACATTTTTTCAGGACTGTCATGTTATGTATTAAACTTCTTGGCATTTTGTGACTTGCTACACAAAACATAGCTGGACAAGAAGGGATTTTAGCTGACCACTTCACACACACGGGAGCTGGCAGTCCCGCATTACTGTCTCTGTACCAAGACTTTCTTTAGGTCTAGGGACACCTTATGGCCAAGCAGCTGATGGCCCCAGCTCTCCAAGGCCCCTCTCCCTCCAGTATTGGAGAGCTCCACCATTTTAGTCTAGCTAATCTTACTCCACCACCACCAAAGACACAAGTTTCTGGATAAGTAAGGATCTGAAGGATGTACACACTGAGCCAGAACTCCCAGGAAGCTTACAGCAGGGTAGGGAAAGGGATGCCTGCCTCCCAAACCAGCCTTCTTGCTACTAGACTTCCTTTGCCTTCCTTTCTTCCAGAAAGGCTGACAGGCACGGGAACTAACCAAAGGAAAAAGAGCCAAAGTAACTTCTGAAAAGAGTGTGTCCTTTTCCTGTTACTAGTGGAATCTGACAAAAACACACTAGCATGTTTTACTCATTAGAAATCCACTGGCGTCTCATGGAAAGCCGTAAAGACATTCTTGAAAACAATTCAGATCTTTTGTTTTGTTCTCATCTTCCACTTTTCAAAATTGCTGAAGACACCAGCACAGAAACAGTTACTACTCAATCCTCACCTACTTACTCCATATGGAATACAGTGAGGTCATGTTCTCATTGTCATCTCTATAGCGGCTCAATGGGATGCCATACATCAAAGGGAATGATATAACACAGTGTACCAAGAAGGAAAAAAGATGAACTCTCAATGATACAAATCCTGTTGATATTCAGGCATCTTTAAGTCTAAGGGACTGTAGAAACAAAACAGATACAACAAATGAGAACATGCCTCAAAGTACAATTTATTTGCAACATTTCCCTTGAATATTCAATATTTTTAAAATGTTAACACAAACGGGGAAGCTGTGGAAAGCTACATGCATATACCACATCTACCTAATGCTGCATCCTCCTGTAGGGTCTTATCATTGTGATTTAATATCCTGCATAGTCCACGAAAATTTATCTATAGTGGCATTACCGGAAATTATCATGCTACTACTATCTTTCCAGAGTGGAAAATACCATTCGTTATCTGCAGATTTTATTATACTCTAGATAAATAAACCTCAACAACTGCATTCCAGAAAAAAACAGAACATAATTACTTATGGAGAGGAAGAGACAACTGGACTAAAGGCATTGTTTCTGATCCCTGAGGCGTCCCAGACACAGGACATACCTTCTCGAGGCCAACCCCACCACCTGAGAGCCCAGCAGACACCCAGCTCTAACTCTGCTCACCCTACAGCTTCTTCACTTCATTACTACCTTTGCTTCCAGCACACTGGATTCCTTTCCCCCACATATTTCAGGGCCAAAAGTCAACTCCCTAAGGCAGAAATTACCTTTACATTGTCTATAGGCATTTCTTTAACCCCTCCCATCACAGAAGAATTCTAACATGAAAATGGTGGAATTGAGTAAGTTTTTGAACACTGAATGTCAAAATTCAAAACTTTTGAATAAAAATATTTGAAAGTGTACAAAAGGAAATGAAGAAGTGTCAGCTTAGGTGGAAGACTAAGCCCAGCTGCGAGTTCCTGGCATTCCCGTCCTACTAGCCCTGAAGCCTGGGCTGCCAGCATTGCACAGAGAAGGCTCGATTGCCTATAAACCAGCAGAACTATACAAGCCCAGACCAACAGGTGAATAGCACACGATGGAAAATCACAAAGAAAGAACTTTCTAGTAGCCTCCTACAGCGAAGGCAATACCAGTGGGGTCCCCTCTACAGCAGCTGCACATCAAACTGTTTGCTGTCTGAGCAAACTCAGCTGCTAGACCTCGAGAAATATAGTACCTCTTGCAATAGCTTAATACTAAGATAAGGTTAAAATATTTATCTCCAACAAACCTGGAAAAATATTAAGGACAACCACTGCAGACACATTACAAACCCAGTTAATAAACATGCGTATATATTATCATATTAACCACATGCACAGACAGCTTTTAGATTGAGTTGGATCTGGAACATTTCAGTAGACAGAGATGTGTCGTATATGCATGTAATATTTTTTTTATATATATAGAACGAAAATACAAACCAAGATTAAATGAAGATACGCTTATTCTTGCCAGCGTGGGAGGAGACAGAACAGCAATTACAGAGCAAGACTATTAAGTGAAATTTTAATTGTGCCTATGAGACACTTTAATCCTCCAAGGAACATAAAGCCACATTTAACTTGAGCAGTCGCGCTAAAACAATCAAAGCTACTCACAGACTGAAAGATAAAGGAATATCTTCATTCACAGGGATTTCAAACTGTGCTTATCATCTCAAGTGACTTTTTGGTAAATGTCTGGTCTTTTTATTAGGATGCAAGCAGAATTAAAATGAGCTTTAGAAATCTAGAACCAAATGCACATCGGCCCAATTTTATGCCATGAAAACCACAAAAGATTCAATTCTTAGATGTTTCTCGTTTGATTGAAATTGAAATCATACAGAATATGGGTTTCATAAATAGTCACCTAAAACAAAAAAGGGAGAAAATAACCGAATCCAGATACTCCAAATATATATGCACAATCGGGAGAGAGAATCTTGGGCAAAACCCTGCTGTATTTTCTCTACTTATTCAACGTGTAACGCAACTGCACAGACTCTGCTTATTCAACCTTAGTCTTGGTCTACAGTTTATAGACACCTGTAATTCCACAACGGCTGGTTTGAACATATGCACTATTTTTCATATAAGAGAGCTCTCATAGAAGCTCTGCAAATCATGTATTTTAAAGAAACAATAATGACCATCTGCTCTGAGTTAACAGCAATGACTAACATTTTCTATCAAGGCCTGCCATTTCAGATCAGTCCAATGTGAATGCTAATTAAAATTAATTACACGTGTCTCTGAAGATTTTTTTCTTAATATCCAGAAACGCCAAAGAGACAACCTCTGAGACAATGGCACAAAATAACAGCACTTCAGGGTTTTACCACCTAACTCAGCTAAGTGGTCTCCCAGAAATACAAGGATATTTTCCAGTTCACACACGCAACCCCCCCCCCCCAATTTTAAGGTGAAAACGAGCAGGAGATACACTGATCGGTATATAGTTGAGCCTGGACCATGAAGGATCTACCCATATGTAATGCAGAACAGAAACGCAGCCAAAACTAACATGGCACAGGCCAAAATCTGCAGTAGTAACAGTAACTGGCACTAAAATATTCCATAACTCCCCGGAGAAGAAGGTTTGATGCTTTTGACGGTGAGGGATGGCAGCCCGTTCTGGAATCTGCCTTGGGGCCACCCAGAGGCAAAAGCTGCTCCCAGCTGTCAGTCCCAGGGAGCCGGGGGGAGCCCGGCTCCTGCTGCAGCCCGGTGAGCGGGGGGGACGGCAGGACCCCCGCCGCGCTGGGACACGGCGAGCGCGCAGGGTGAAGCTGCCTGCGAGCTGCGGCGAGTCTGCCAGCCGTGACACAGCCCACGCTGCCAACAGCCGTGCCCTGGTCAGTGTCACTGGTGTTTCACAGCCCACACAATCCCCCCAGGGAATTTTCTTCAAGCCCAGTGTGACTATGACATTTAAAGCATGGATTTGGCACTGCTGGTTCCCTTCCCTGAGAACCCCTTTTTTGCCTGGCAATACCAGTTTTAACCCTCAATAGCTACACCACCTATCCACCATACTATGTTTTCTTTCTCATACAAAGAATTTTTGTCAATGATGACAATAAGGAAATATTCCAGAAAAACACCCCCACCTTTTAACCTTTTTTGTTTTTACCTTCCCCTCCCCTCTTTTTTTTTTTTTAATGGAATGGACTCGGGGATAAAGGCTAGTTATTCCTTAGGCTTGTATATTTTTCCTATTTTTAAATATTGTACTCACCAGCATCTTAAAAGTTTATTTACAAATGTTAGCAGCTTTTTTTCTGGGTTAAATTTGTGGGTTTTTTTTTTTAATTAAATAGACTCTCGTTCTTCCATTTCTAACAGAGAGGGCTCTGAATAGCTTACAGTCCAGCTCTTCCTGGAGTTTAGCTTTCTGAGTAATTCAAAAACATACATCTCATCTTAGGCTTTCTCCTTTAGCCTGGCTTCCATCCAACACCTCCTCTGACCCGGTCTCCTTTCACTAGTTCCCTTTATTTTGGCTCTTGCCCAATTTCCCTTATATATGGATAGCAGTTAACCAGTTGCTGTCCATAAGAAGAAATTCAGTACTTAAAGCTCTAGTGCATTTGGAGTCCCAGAGAAGACTTGTGCTCCATCCTTTTCTAGAGCAACACTCAGCCAACAACATGGACCTAAAATAAACAGCCATACCTTTTGCTTAGGAGACACAGGGTACTTTCCTGGGTCCTACCAGACAACACGGTTTCTCATACAATACGATTCCTGACAGTCAGAGCGTACTCCAGAGTCAGTAGCTAAAATTCATCATCTGGCAGTTCTATTTCCAGCCCTATTGTATGCCCTCAAAACTTCCTTTTGATCACTCTCTTCTTGACATTCATCTGTTTCTCAGATTAAGGAGCTGTTTCTACAATAAGCCTGCCCCAGACAGTCAACTCTGATGCAAGGGTAGTGGGTTCTGCTGCTCTGAATCATGATTATGGGGAGCATCTAGATCTCAGGAACCTGTTCTTGTGAAGGCACAGAGTCCTGTGCTTTCTCTCCGCTCCCCCAGGATGCTGCTCACATCCCGCTATCACGCAGAACCATAGAGGGGAGGAAAGCAGCACCATCATTCGGTTTCATCCGGATCCTGGTTGGGCAGGAAAGTAAAAGACGGGGAGATTTGGTGGGATCTTCCTCCACAAGGAAAGGGAAATTTCACATATCAGTTCTGCTTCTTTGGCTCCAAGGAAAGGCGTAAGTGTGAAGAGGAACATAGCTTCTGTCCTGGGACTGTTGCATAGATCCTAAAGGAAGGCACGCTGAAGGCTACAGTTCTTGGCTCAGGCTACAGAACTTGGCTAAAAGAAAAAACACCCATCAGTGAATATTTTTACAGGAAATATGTGGGGAATAGGCAAATTGTTTGGGATGAAATCCTAGAAGGAAAGTCAGCTTTCTGGGATGGGCAACAAAGGACTGCCAGGTAACTCTTCCTCATTGTACAGCTGTTACTCCCAGTATTGGTAAGAAAAGCCTGGAAATTCACCAGTTCAACAAATGCTTCAGCCTACTACCATTTTATAACCCCCAAAATCTTTAGCTAGTAGAACCTTTTCTCCCACAAAACAGAAAGAAATCATCTCTCCAGAGTTGGAAAAGAGGTAGAAAGGAAGCTTTTTCTCTGCTTGTAGAAAAAAAAAAAAAAGTTTTTACTCATTATTTCTCCTTTACTTAAAGGAGAAGAAGTATTTAGATGGCATTGTAATACAGTAATACAATTTATTGACAAATAAATCAGGAAAAAAGTGCAACTACTCTACTGCAAAGGCAAAGGATTACTTTAGAACAGCACAGAATCTAGTAAAATAGTAACATGTGCACCCTGTAGTCAACTGGGCAAGATCATGAGAAACGATGACTGCTTGTGCTTCTTCATTAGCGAGAGATGGGACTGCTGCATCCTAGAGGAAGGCACAGTGAAGGCTACAGTACTTAGCTAAAAGAAAGAGCACCCATCAGTGAATATTTTTTACAGGAAATACATGGGGAATAGGGAAAGTGTTTGGGATGAAATCCTAGAAGGAAAGTCAACTTTCTGGGACAGGCAGAATTTGCTGTTTGTTCTTAAACTCCACACAAGAGTCTTACACGTTCATCAATGAGGACGTCACCGGTTAAGCTACTGCATGTAAGCAGAGGCGCTGACAAAATCCTCTCTCCTCCATTCTTAGCTCTGCCTAAGAAAGTCTGTCAGTGGCTACATCTACACAACTTCACATTATGTTCCACAGCAGTACTGCAAACGTTAGGTTTTCTCCCTACAGTATAATTACTTTCACACACTTTTAATATATTTGATCTCTTTTCCAATCGAAAAGACTTGCCAGCAGTTTATTGTGGAGGAGAAAAGGATGGTTAACACAGAATAGCACTCATTTTCTTGACAGCTTTAGGTTTAAACACATACTGCTTGACCCCACAGCTCAACTTCAGCTGCTTAAAGGAAGACTCATGTAGACGGACAGGGCCAAAAATGATCTGGGAGTCAAAGGGCACTTGCTCTTGTATACTCTGTTTTAATATCTAGTACTGCTAAGGTAAGTAAACTAGAGGAGTCCATCTCCAAAGGTCTTTCATGGTGTCTATAAAGTAGATTGGCCCACTCAAAAACTTTAAATAAATTAGTTTGCTGAAAAACAAAACTCACCCTCCCCTTCTTTAAGCAGTACTGTATCTATTTCACACAAAGACTTTTTCTCTCCCCCCCCCCTTTTCTTTTTATTTATTTTAATTAGAAACTAACAGGAAAATAATTTAATTATTTCACAACGTAGCCTTTTCATAAACATGCAATTATGTTCATTTCATGAGAATTTATCTTCACTGTGAAATCAATCGTCACAGTCTCCATTTACTATACATTACCAAGTCACATTTGATTCCTGTCGGAGAACTGTTGACTTCTGCAGTAAATCAAAGTGACAGATACTGCTTGTTCCCTTCCCCATCTATCCCCAAGCTTCAGCTAACTCAAAATGGTTTTTCCTTCTATGCAGTGAAACGAGCGTTTTCCTGGTAACTATATTTCAGAACTGGAAAGGTTTTCATAAATGGAAAAAATGCAGTGCATAATCCAGGAAACTATTGAAATGTACAGTATCAGAAACATATGGCTGCAGCAAATACCTATGCAGTGAGGGGCTGGGAATGAAAAAGAGAACAAGCTTATTAAGATTCGTATCCTAAAGGGACTTTACTTGAAAAGTAAAATACTTTAATTGAACATTAAGAAAGTTTGCAGAGTCAATAATAATAAAAAAAAAGCTTCAGATTTTTTTTTTTTTTGGGGGGGGGGGGGCGGGGGGGAAGAGAAGAGACACAGAATAATCTCCATGCTATCATGGAAGCTGGAACAGATGATTTTGCCTTTGTTCTTTAATGATCTACATCTTACACAGCAAAATGGTTCCATAACCAGAACCCTCAGTGGGCAAACTCAGAGAGAGAAAGCCGATTTCTTTCTCAATTGCTAAGGATTTTTTTTTTTTAATCAAAAAAAAACAACCACCACCCCCCAAAAAACCCCACCCAAAACCACTATAGCCAGAAACTAAGTTAATTTTTACATGAATTTTGAAAAGCAAGCCACATTCACACCCCCCACTAGAAACCAGAAATCAAGGGATTAGCATCAAGTAAAACACCACAGAGACTCCTTATTTCAACAAATCTTTACCGATCCCCGGGTTCAGTTTCCCCAACAATGTGGGACAGGGAACATGGTCCTCAGTTGAGGGCCAGATCACTTTACTCAAGCGGCACTAACCCTGCTTCTGCTGATGCAATCTATGAATTTAGGGGACAGTGAGAAGCGATACTAAACTTCTTTTTATCAAGTTTGCACCAGCAGGCAGATTTTTAGAAATATAAAACAATCAGCTGCTTTACAGTAACAGAGGAATCGCTGTCGTAATCAGAATTCAATAAATATTTCTTCAAAACCAACTTCTGCCTCCTTTCAAGCTGGAGGACTGTCTCCACAAACAGCCTCTCCCAAGGCAAAGTTATTTTGTCATCTTATCACTATGCTGTCATGTCTTAACATGCCCATATAGATATAAGGATGTTTTTAGAGCAGCTTGCAGATGGTGGAGGGTCTACTCACGGCCGAAATGGGCAGGGTTATTACAGACACGGCAAACATTTTAGACATCCGATTTTGAAATTGTGGCTGTCCAGTGTGTACAAAGATCCAGTGAAAACATGAATGTTGCAGCTATGTAACACCCAAAGAAATCCCAAACTTGCCAGTGGAAACTTATGCTTCTCTTGGATTTTCACAGCATTTTATCGATTAATATTAAAGATGATGAAAATAATCAAAGCCATTAGCCAAAACAAAGGAAAAACAATAAGCTAAAATTAACAGATATCTCATGGAAGGAACTTAATATGTACAGCTGATACCAAGCCACCAGGACAAAGTTATCCTTCTTGACTGATGTTTGTGCAATGTTGGGACGATTCACACATATCCATAGCAGAATAATCAGAATTACATTAATTTCCAGCATCTGAAAAGCATTTATGTTTTTAAAAACATGAACAGTTTTTCAAAGCTTTTTTCTGTGCTCCAGAAATGCAAGTGGTCAAGTGTTTGAAATCTTATTCCCAGCAAGTATGTGCGTGACATACTTTCAAAGGGCATCTCCTGGCAGACCACATCCACATGTAGGCTAGCTGAGATGTCAGCAGATGTAGGCAAAGCCTTCATGGGGTAGTTCAGAGCAAGAGTCACATTGCGTCCTCACGCTTCTGGGGCCAGCAGAAACTTGACAGTCCAGAAATCCTGTGGTTTGCTTTTGCTTTATGGGAGGGAGGGGCATTCCTTGCTTCTGAAAGGCCTATTTCTGGCCAGTTCAGGAGCAATAACAGCTGGCTGTGCAGGGAACCACATCCAGCCCTCACCATCTCCAGCAACATCCGAATGTATTGCCAGGATTTGGCAAGGCAAAGGGGAGCAGGTGTGAAGGGAATTAGCAGAAAAAAAAGCAGAAAACAAGGGTATCTATCCATGCTACCACTACAATTAAGTTTACTTGTTTTCCTGAAAAAGAACTTACAGAAATTGCACCTGATCCGCTGAAATGCAATTCCACTGAGACAGCTGCAAATGCAACTCTCCAGTAAGGAAAAAAATAAAATTTACAGGTCACTTGCATGTCTTTCGGTGTTGTCATGTTTCCTTGAGTTATTTGTGCACAGTCATCTGAACCGGCTGTGCATCAGGAGTAGGCTTCCATAAAGCACCCACACCACTTCAATCAGAGGATGGAGTCCGAAAGGAAAAGTATGAGGCAAACACTACAAAGCAAAGACCCTATTAATTAGGGAAGCAGAGGAATCCCATTTGCTCTCCATTCAGCAGCATTTAAACCCAAATAAATGATAGAATGACTCCCAAGATTATAAACAGACAAGATTTTCCACCAGAGAAAGTGAAAATCAACGACGCTTTTGTGATTTACACCAGCTGAATCTGGTCACAAGGTACAGAAGTCATGAATGTTTTGGTAAGCCTAGGTGATTGCCAAACAAAACAAAAATAGGATCATGAGATGATTATTCAGCCATACAGAAGAGCTAGATGACTAACCATTGAGCTGTTTCACCCCGTGAGTGGCTAGGAGGACACTTAACCTTTCATCCCACAATTATGCAACAGTAAAGGAGCAGATAAATCAAGAGTATCAAGACCTTTGTTCACTCAACCTAGTGGAAATACCAGGACTGCACTCCCAGTTATTAAAATGCTCAGCTAAATACAGTTTCATAGAAGTATCTGCAGAATAGCACATTTTCTTACCTCTGCTCCGTGTTAAACAATGCAAAGATATGTTTGCTAGACATGAAGCTCTTCTCAACATCTCGCACTTTCAAGTTGTCCAAAGGAAGCATATACTTCTTCTCTTTTTCCTGGGCGGGGGAGGGGAAGAAAGAAAAAAAAAATTAAACCAATACTATGTGCGGTCTCCAAGAAGCCTGGTCTCAGCAAGCTCTATTTAGTTGGTAATGCCTTTAATACATTTATTATCATAAAGGAAATATCCAAAATTGAAATGTCTGCTTATCTTTTATAGACATGCCTGCAAGAGAAATGAAATCTCACTTTAGTTCTTTGTCACTGATCCTTTTAAAACAAACAAAAAAATGTTTTCCTAACAAAAAAATTCCATCTCAAATACATAAGCATCTACATTTACTATTCTTTATTCCTCTGAATTCTAAAAAGAAAAGGATCAGACTTAACTAAAATGAAAGTGTCTAATCAATACAGAACTCTTATACCATGTCCATAGCAACCAGAGTAACCTGGGACATAAAATTAATCTCTATCTAGAATTACTATTATTAATTATTTAGGGATGGCATTCGATGATCCCAGGGATAAATTTTCATTCCTTCAGCGGAATACAAAAAAATCACACAAATCAATCAAAATCATACCACCACTGAGGTTTTACATATACCATATACAAATAAAACTAGACTAAACTAATGAGGTGGCTTCTCCAAACAGCACGAATTATCTATTCACCCTTACTGTAGCCAACTCCTTTTGCGCTGTCATCACAACTCTCGCTTACAGCACAACCACTATGATTTCACCTTTTCTAGGTTTCATGCTTCCTGTGACTCCACATTAAGGACCAGTAATGCTCCCAAGCTACCTTATGAAGTCAGAACAAAAAAGCCCTGACATTATTAGCTCTTCCCTGCGTTTAACTTCCTTGAAGTCCTTGTACCGACAGATAAACCAGGGCAAACCTCTCCATTTTGCCTTGCAAATACACCCGGATGCTAAGCAGAAGCGATCCAAAGACAAGTGGGGCAACACTTGCACCCTCACACCCCCATTCTCTTTCTGCCCATCACAATAAAATTGCTGACGAGGGTACTAAACGGCACAGAGTTTAACAGCTTTCAAAGGCCGTTAAGGTACTGTGAAGTCCAGTGCCATCACCATGGCAGCAATGGAGTGGGGAGAGGATTTATGCCCTGGAATTTGCACAGCGGACACCAAATGGGGTTCTTGTGAACCTGGCTACCCAATGGCTCTGTAGGAGTTCAACAAATCACCAGTGTTGGAAAGCTTTGGAGTCCCTCACGGTCCCTTACCTGCCAACATGAAGCAAGCCCGAGTAGGCTCTGCCTAGCCATCACCAGAACTGGGTGTAAAGGTCTAGCACCCATTGCACTCACTGTCAACTGGGACACCAAGTACAGTGGTCGTGCCAGTAAGAAATATGAATAACAGTTTACCGTATGCCATAAAATAGGGCAAAAGGAGAAACCAAACAAGGAGTCACTTTCCTCAATATGTATCTCCCAGAAGAAACAGGCAGAAGTACCTTCCACCGCCGAGAACTGGCAGCAGCCCCAGCGAGGCTGAGATGTGCATCCTGCGAGGGCAGATGCAGCGCGACTTGGCCAAGCCTCAGCTGATTGCAAAACTAAACTGGATGAGAACGTACCTAAGAGCAAAACTAGAAAAACAGAGTGACTTGTCCAACAATGGCTCACTTTCCTAGACAGCTTCACAACAGGACTCTGTTGAGGAAAAAAACTTATTTCAAAGGCCATTCTGGAAAAGCATGGTTTCTACTGCCTTGTTTTGCTGAATACAAGAGTTATCAAACCCAGCGTGGGAGTATTACATAAAATGAATGCGATGCATTTTCAAACTGCCTCTGGCTTAGCCATCCTAGAAATTCTTACCCACAGAAGCTCACACACATGTGTAATCTTCACTCTTTCACCTAACAATAATTCTGGTGAAGGAGTCTAGTTCTGCACCAGTCCATAGCTACATATCACAGTTCACATCTATATTCCGCTTTCAGGGAATTTACACCCTCCAAACCTTTGCGGCTCCCCCTGAAGGGAGAGCATACTGTCATCTGTTCACTAAGTAGCACCCCGGAGAGAAATAAAACTAAGCAAAGTAAATTCATAGTTTATCAATTAAAAAATAAATAAGTAGTAGTAAATGAAACTACACAAGGAACTTTTAGATCAGGTATTTGTGTATAAAAATTAGAAGTACCCTGTCCTCCAATACTGATTTTTATTGATCTGATCTGTTTCGATATTATAAACTTAAGTGCCAAGTAGTTCTGGTAGCATTTAAAAGGTAACGATGTGTTAGCTTCGCTACTGAGACAAAGTGACACACACCTGAAAAATATCCTAGGCTATAAATTCAGGACAACCCATATTAGACTTTGAATTAAATGCAAATAGTTTTTTTCAGTTGAAAGCTGGACTGCATGGTAATGTAAGATACTTTGTTTTCCACTTCAAACATTTAAGATTTTTTTTTTTAGTATATAACCTAAAACCTTTAGGACAGAAATGTCAATGTTTTTTATTCCATCATAACTCAGAAAAAAACCTAGATAAGCTTCATTTTTAGTTTTACCTTTCGCTATTACAGAATATGCTTATAATGATTTACTATACAATTACCAGAAACGTAAGAAGTTCCTGATGAAGTGTTCGTTCTGACAGACACTATTTACTGACAAACCAAGCAACCACAGAGGAGTAAAAATAAAATTGATGAAAAAAAAAACAAACCAAACCTATACCAAGAATCTGATTGTCTAAACAAAAATTCCACAAGCGGGAAAGTTTGAGAAACATTTGATGGCAAACGGTGAGAAAGTGTTTCTTCTGTACCACCAGGAAGAAGGAAATGCCTACCGAAGGCAAGAAGTGGCTGGTATTTGTTTACATGGCCTCCTACCCACATGTGAGACAGAACGGCTTCCAAGAAAGGGAAATCACGGGGTGCCTATGCTTGAAACTAACAGACAGCATGTCACATACGAGAGATCAGACCTAAATACTGCTTAATTCCAGGAGAAAGGTACTACTGCAACATTAAAGTGTGGCAGCAAAACCCATAGCCAGTGTCCCCCGCCCAAACAAAGAGAGGAGGAAAAAAATAAATGTACAAATGGAGCGTGAGTTAATTCAATAGCAGATGAGCCCAACATCATTTCAGCCTTAGCTCGATTAATATTATGTTATGGCAGAGCAAAAAAAGCCCCGGCCAGGACTATCTGTGACTCTGTGCCTGTTTCCCATCCTGAGAGGCTGGCCGCATGAGAAATAGGGAATGTATGAAGCCTGGGAGGAATGGGGCTAGGCACACTGCTACAAGCGATGACATGCACATAACTGTGGGTCCAGTTTGTCCCCCTCAGCATTTGTTCTTTTTTATTTATAGATTTTTATTTTTATAATGGGGCAGAGGACTTAAGCGTGACACGAGGGGAAAAACCAGCACACGCTGATCTCATGTAAAGACTTTGCCTCTCTTTTTCCTATACAGAGTAGAGGAGAAGAAGGAAAAAGGGGGAGGTAGCACGGCTCATTCCTGCTTCTGTAACATGAAGAAAAAAAGAAAAAAAAATACAAAAATCCCCATAATGCACCTTAGAAAAACAAACCAACCTGCTAGCCTAGGGGGGCCTGCCCACTCCTGAGACCGTGTTTCACCACTTGTGGGCATAAGTAGCACTCACATCCTTAATGGACTAGTTCTGCTCTCTGACAGGCGAGCAGGCTGCCAGGAACTGACAGCACAATGTAAATATGCCATATTACAACTGCCCCTTCCTTCTGCAGTGTTTAAATGTACTAAAAATAAATACCGCCAAAGTCCAAAATGGCACAAGGGATGCAAAATATACAACAGCACCTCCCCTTCCCCCAGTGAGGTCTCACTTCCAAGCTCATGAACTTCATTTTTCAGCCAGGGGCAGATAGCATTCCCTGCTTCTGGAACTTTGTAGGCTCCATACAAACAGCAGCAGAAGAAACTTTGGTCACGGTGGCAGCAACTGGGTTATAAGGGGAATCAGAAGAATTAGAAGGGGAAAAGAAGAATTATTTTGCTTCAAAGGAAAGAGATGTAATTAATAAACAAATAAATAAATTATTTCAGCTTCTTCCAGTTCTCAAAGGTGATTCTGATTTTTATTTGTCTCTTCCAGATCCCCACGGGGCAACAGAAACACACAGGGCAAACTTTACTCCCCATATTTTATCCTGAGGACCAGAAGCAGAATTCATGCAGGGCAATTCAAACATTCAAATATATGCTGTCGGATGCTGAAAGGCTGGCCCGAGCCCGGGTGCTGGCCATTACATCCTGGGGCATCCAGCGGGTTTGCTCACCACTCTGTAATGCTTTTTAGAACACCAGTCTCTAACTGGGGGGTTGTGACACCAACCAAAACCCATGTATGCCAACTGTGGGGACCGCCAGTTCAAAG
Source organism: Falco naumanni (assembly GCF_017639655.2). NCBI lineage: Eukaryota > Metazoa > Chordata > Aves > Falconiformes > Falconidae > Falco > Falco naumanni. The sequence continues at coordinate 8,878,844 of NC_054064.1, read as the reverse complement.
AAATCAAACTCCCAACTGGAAACACAAGCCATGCTGGAAAAGCTGGAACAAAGGTTGGTTCAGAGCAGGATTCATTCTGTGCTTCATTTGTACCCAAAGTACAGCTCTCAAAGAGTAACTACTGCGCGCTGGGAGCCAAGTGAGGTGTCCATGAAATGCCTCTCACACCAGTGTTAGGTATTAATGACAGAAAACTGTAAACTCCTTTAAAATCTTAAACTGAGGAGGGACAGCTTTGAATGAAAGCTTGGGAACTAGACAAAAACATAGGCATTTCTGCCTCTCAACTAGATTTCCAGACTGACACCACACTATGTTTTTTTCCACATTAGTAACTAATACTTACCTGACGCCCAGGCACCGTGCTAGACCTTGTTTCTGCAAGCAGCTAGTGATGGCAGGGCATCATTAAGGTGTCCTGCAATCATCAAATCACAGGATGGTTTGGGTTGGAAAGGACCTTAAAGATCCCCTAGTTCCAGCCCCCTGCCATGGGCAGGGACACCTCCCACCAGAACAGGCTGCTCCAAGCCCCGTCCAACTTGGCCTTGAACATTTCCAGGGATGGGACACCCACAGCTGCTCTGGGCAACCAGGGTGCTCAAATGTGTAGGTGGAACACCAAAGCTGAGCAACAATTTGGTAAAGCAGTTAAGCAGCAGAGCAGACAGTAACACCAAGCCGACGATGTTCTACAGCACTGTACTTTTTGTAGATGGCTGGATCATTACCCTCATTTTACAGACAGGAACAGACACAAGAAGCAGTGGTTTGTGAAGCTGCTAAGCCACAGCCATCTATATTCAAGAAAGAAGAAGAAGAAATAAAAAATAGGAAGTATAAGGTGGTGGGCTGAAACTATGCCTGTTTACTCCTGAAAAGGCATGGCTCAGACTCATTGACACCTAGGAGCTGCTCTCACTGCCAGTGCAGAATAACCTAGTCTGTGGCATTTGACGAAAATGCAAACTATTAAGATGGCTCATAGCAACTTTTACAGTATTAAATCAATATTCAAGAGTTAACCATATTCTAAATATACCCAAGAGAATTTTACTGTGTTTCTATTTCAGTTTATTTTTCTCTCTCAGTTTAGAAAGCCACACAGCATCTTCACAATGGTCTCTGCTTTACCACACTTGGCTTTAAAGCATATGCTGAAAAACGAAGCGTGAGATACTTATATATTATTCCAAACTTTTGAAGAAAAACAAAGCAAGTTATTTTATTACAGACAACTTAGCAATGTGGGATTTGAGCCTGAACATGCTCCTGGGTACAGCTGTAGAAAACATAATTCTAAACTATAAAATTAAGAAGGAGCTGCTTTCACAGAAAAACAACGCATACAAAAACACTCTAAGATTTTTTTACGAAAAGCGTAGCAAAAGAATCCTTAATAAAGTTGAAAATGAGAAGACCATGTTTCTTCTACCTATGCACCTCTCCCTCCAGTTTTATACCATCAACTCCTACACGGCTTTAGCTGTTGATAATAAAGCACCAAAGCCAAGCACTTTTCCAAGAATTTCTTTTCTTCGGCCACTGAACCAGATCCAAACCACCATACATCCTCATTCTTCAAGAAAGCCAGCCATACGGGCATCAAGAAGTGTGCTCATATGTACAAATGATTCCCTATGTGCTCAAGTGAAAATTTTCAGACAAAAACTTTAGGCAAAAAATGAACAGTTATTGTCCTGCTCCCCGAGACCCCTCGCAAGGCAGGTGGATCACACCTCCCCGACGCACTGCCGTTACCCCTCCTGCTCCACTCTCACTGTGCCAGGAGAACTCTGTAGCTGGGCTACACCACAACGGATGTACGTTACCCAGACAGCAATTTTACTACATGTATCTACCTTGCCAGGAATAATTCACCATGACATATTAGAGAGCTGTCACATACAGGCATATACATAATGAAGTATCAACAAAGACACAGAAGAACCATTATGCAACATGCAAGAGAAACAACTCTGGGCAAATGCTAAAGAATCGAACAAGAGCTACAAATTGAAAGTCTCAATACCACACTGTGACAACGGCTTAGGGCAATAAGGCAGACTTAGAAGAACGGAGCACATGGCACAGAGCACAAATTACAGATCTTATATTCCCTCAGTGTTACTTTACCTTCTGCCATGGTGGAGACAGTGAGTTCGCTATACAAATTGAAGCTGAAAATCCCAAGTCTGAAACTGCAGCTGAATAAGATCTGATGATAGAAACAAGCTGTTTCAGGTTTGAGTTATCATCTTTTTATATTTTGCATTTGTAATAGATTTTCTAGGCAGTTACATGCACTCGTGGCACTTCTGATTTTTTCCCCAATCTTTTGGTACCTTTTCCCACACCATACTACTAAAAAAAAAAAATTCAAGAGGCCTGTTATATCTCTGGTGTTTCTTTTGACTTCAACTATGAGATTAAACCTGATGCTAATGTTAAATCAGTCCTTAGTCTGGTCTTGTCATTCATTGTACAGCGTGTTATTCAGTTCCCACAGTGTTTTTCTTCAATAAGATCCAGTACTATATTTGTTTCTGCACTTTCCTTCTGCCCAAACTTCTTCAGGAATAGAATCACAAGACTCTGTAGCTGAAACACTTCATCCCTTCAAGAAATGGTCGCTAGTGTCTTTCTTGAAAGGAGTTTACTGCCCTGCTACATTTCAAGACTTCATAGAAGGACACAAATACTGGATGTCCCTACATCGCTGTTTTGCAGCACAGCTGTCCAACTTTGAGGGTTTACAGGGAGCTGAAGCTGCAGCTTGTGTTCCCACAGCACACCCCAGAGCAGAACCTCACAACCCACCTGCTCAGGGCTGAGCAGCCCTGAACGCCTCCTTCTCCCTGCCCGAAGGAGAGGATGGGCACAGCACACAACGACGAACAACCAGAATCCTTGGGGAGTGCTGTGCTGAGCCGCTAATTTGGCCCTTGAGTGGGAGCTACAAACCTGCTGCACCAAGCTCACTCCATGGGGCTGCTGCCTGCCCAGCAGCCCCCATGCCATGGTACCCAATAAACAGCCTTCTCGTTGCCCATCTGTGATTTCCCTCAATACGAGGAGTGGCTGAGCAGGCATCCCATGGTGTTAGTGCAGAGCCTGGATGGCTGGGTTAAAAAAAAAAAAAAAAAGAAAAAATTAAAAATTCCAGTTATTTCACTGGTACTCCCTCTGCCTTTAGTTAATCAGGGCATCAAACAGAAGTGTAATCGTTTCTGGAATATATAACAAATTCAACATGATTGAAGGTTGCCCCTCTTCAAGGGAGGCGTTTATTATCACAACTGGAAGGGCTGGTCTTCCACCGATCAGTGCTGCGGGGATGTGCTGTCAGGAAAGGATCAATCCGAGAATGGGTCTGATGAAGAGGAAATCTCTGTTTAGCTCCTGTTAGTTAGGATCTTGAAAGGTCATTTTGAATTTGGGAAATCTTGTCTGGGAAAGAAGCCAGCAATTCCTCTGAACTGAAGTGGTGCTGGCATTTAAAATTGAGAGAAAGCCCCGACTGATGAACTGGTTGACAGTCTGGAAAAATTCTGCTGGATGTGTCTAGTGGCTGCTCTAAAGGTAGAGCGGGGCGAAAAAAGGATCCTTTGACCTTTTTATCCCTTGCGGTGAAGTCTGCTTGCGACAGCCTGTTTTTCTCTAGCGGTGCTCAAGTTTTTACTTTTCACTCTACTGCAGATCATCCAACAATCACAGTGGTGGGGGAGCGACAGCGCAGGATGAAGGTGCAGCATGGCTGTGCTGGCAGAGGGCACAGAGTGACAATGACATACCAGCTCCTGGGAGATCCGACTTTTCAGCTGGGTACAGCTTTCTATTCATGCAGTTTACAATTTTGCTTATTACATATATACGAATGTGTGTATAAAGATACTTTTATATATATGTACACCCACATATGTTTTGGTGGTGGGACTTTTTTTAATTGCATAATTCCTGCAACCTGTTCTCTTTGAATAGAAGCGCAGAAGGTGATAGTCTGGGTGGACGAACTTCTCCAGTTCTACTGACCTCTTGCATTAGGAATACTAAGTTAAGACTGAAAAAAAAACCATAGTAAGTTTAACTGAATTTTCAACTTCCTGGTGTCCCTTAATCTGCACATAAAAAGATAGCCTCTTACTTACAAGCCTCCTGAAATTCCTTGGTAGGTATACGAAGAAGATACACCTTGGCTACAGTACCATTGTTTTCTGCTGGAAAGGCATTTCTGAAGACTCTTCTAGCTTTTGAATGCATTTCAGTCTCTATAAAATGAGCCCTAGAAAAGCTCAGACTCAGGAAGCCACCAGATACTTCTCTTTGGGTACCAGCTGAAGTATCTGGAGAGACACTTAGATCCTTTGTGCATGAGCATGCGTGGGTGGAAAAAAAAAATCATTCTTGCTAAAATCAAAATTATAAATATGCAACTACATAATTACGTAAAAAACATTAAGCAGGATTTTCCTGAGGCAACACATCTGTCTCTGCAAGACTCCCGAAGATGCAACAAAATACACACAGAAATTAGTTCATGGCATTTATGCTGTCCTACTTGCTTGTTATCATTAGAAGCTTTCAGACAGTAATCAATTTCACTGTGGTGGAGATTACTGCAAAATGCATTAAGAGGTTCACGCCTGTGGCAATGGTCACTGAAAATATTTTGGAAAGCATCCCAGAAGTATAAGACTTTTTCCAGACATCCGAGAGAAACTCTGCTACGACAGAGCTTGTGGTGT